>NW_024884142.1:26395579-26603903 GCF_019232065.1 Centrocercus urophasianus
CTAAATGTGATGGCTATGATCCTGACTAATATTTCCTCTATTACTACTCCCTCACAGCTGTGAGAGGAATTTAAAGTTACTATTAAAAAAATCTGTAAAAAACCTTTTCATGTGGAAAAATGCTGATAATGAATTAAATGTGCTCTCTGTGAGCACCCAAAGCATACTTCAAAATGCTGAAACTAGGATGTTCTCTGTAAGCAGCTGGTTGTTAGCTTATTGGTCTGGTTTTTCAAGCTAATGATCTGCAGGATTTTCTCACAGTTGGTACACTGTTTTTTTTTTTACTATTCAGTGTTGGGCATCAGGCATCGAGGAGGAAAAAATAAATGTAGATGTAATTATGCATTCATTGTTTCTCATGTACTCTTTGCCACCAAAGGGTATAATGCCATCATTCAAAGCATGAGGAGGAGGTGCTGCTTACCCCTTATAGCCAACTCACAGATCCAGCCTCTAGATTTCAGGAACTTCAGGCCTCTCAGCTAAATGTTTCTAAATCCCTTTCCTTCTCTCCAGTATGGTGCTTCACTGACACTGAAACCTCTACAAAGATTTCAGCTGATTTCCTTAGGCTTCTAGTCAGACCCAAATTATTTTCACTATCAAAAAAAGAAGAGATGTATAAGGAGGGTCTTAGCTACATAAGCCAGCTCTAAAAGCCAGCATGTTCCCACATTCAAATCCTTGATTAATCCTATCTATTCACTGTGCTGCAGTTCCGTGCTTAGTACATATTAGTGCAACCAGCAGTTCCTGTGCGAGAGCTGAAACATCAGGAGCAGACACGTACCCACCTTAGGAGCCCAGAAAGCCTCAGCAGCCTCTGAAGCAAAACAGGGTCACAGCAGGAGCATAGCTGCACTGGAAGTAGCCTTACTCCATTGGCTGTTCCAGTTGAGAGCATGAATAAACTACAAATACCCTAGTATGACCCTACTTCTTGTAAGAACACTGCAGTGCAGTATATCATCACCATGTTTACGATTGAATCCTGCAGCTGCAGGATGGGAGAAGACTGGGAGGTTTCTTTTAGCTTTTTTTTGGCTCTTCAGAACTGTGCTGAGTGATGGGTACAAACCTACAGCCATCCATGTCCCTTTGTGTCCCCAAGATATGCTTTTTGGGGACAGGACACGTGCACATCCACAAGCCCAAACATAGCTGTCAAACATCTGCAGTCCCAATCTTGCAGGAGACAGCTCGTAGGAACACTGTGGGGCTCACAAAGGATTTTCGGACCCAGAAACCAGTGTTATAAATATATATTTATGAAACACCAGAGCTATAATCAAATGTATACAAGAACTAGAAAGTACAATCTAAGAACTCAGTCAGAGATATTGATGAAATACTTGAATGACTCCTGCAGCTAGCTTATGGAGTACATGAAGTTGCAGCAGGGCTTAATTTTGTGCAGGAATGCCAGCCCAATTCCTTCTACCAACCCTCTCTATGAAGAGGAGTGATCAGGCAGATCTCTTGAGAGAAGGAGACCTAACAACTCCTTATCCATATTGCCATGGAGACACCCACACAAACAGAGCACCTCCTTCTTCCACAGTCTCCAGTTGTTCCCCGCTCCAGGGCCATACAGTGAGAGACAGAGCACACCAGAAATTCAGGTAATACCCAAATTCAATCGTTACCCCTGTCCTGAAACTTCTTCTGAAGTTTAAATCACGTCTGTGTGATCCAGCATGCTCTTGTTATAATGTTCTCGTAAATTTTTATTTGTGCATGACCCTGCTCTTCTCCTTTCCAGCTGAGATTAACAGCAGGAAATACTGAAATGCCATATGAAGGATTCTTGGCTTTTTCTTTTTTCTTTTTTCATGTGAAATAGAAAATTCCAGACATCTCCTGAGTGAGCCTGTTTTTGTAAGATTCTTAGCCCACTTTTGGATAAGCAAGCAATTATTTTCTCAAGTAAACCATCAAGTATTTTGAGGGGCAGCCAGTTGTCCTTAACACCTAACATTCAAGTTCTCTTCCCCCTGTTTTTCCCTCTGAAATATTTTTGGGGTGGAACTATTCCAGCCTGCCTCAGCAGACGCCCTACTCCTTCCATTTCTGAGTGCTATGGAAGAGCATCTGAACCAAGCACTGCGTTTCACTCTGATGGAAAAGTTATCAGGGAGATCAAAGAGTCAAGTAGGAGAAAGTCATAATCCTACATACTTGCTGGAGTGGGATGTGCAAGAAGTTATGCAAATAAATGAGAATTGTAGGAAAGCAGTGCTTTGTTAAATACCTTCAGTAAAACGACTTAATGTGTTTTATCAAGGATTAATGTTGTAAACAGGCTATAGATACTTCTCATTATCTACAGCTCTGTTCTTGCAAAAGTGCAAGAATCTGCAGCATTACTTATCTGAAGATTCAGATGTGTCAGATGCCTCACATTGGTTGGACTCTCACCCAGAAAAGAAGCACAGGTGTTTGCTGCGACATTATTAAAATATTTTATGTACAAAATCTCTCCCCTGCAAGCAGCAATCAGCACTCTATGGTCTTTAAGAGGCTTTCTCGGGCTTGGCAACTCCTTTTTTAAACAGGCAGTTTATCTTCTGATAAGAAGCAGAAAGACTTCATTTATAGTTGTTTAATGCTATTAGAGCCCGTAGTTTCCATAACAAGATAGGAAAAACAAGCCAAGTCTTCTGCGTAGGGCTTTTCTGATCTCCAGGATATAAGAACACATTGTTGGTATCTCGGTGCATGACTCACTGGGCTGCTGATGTCACATGGAATGTGCTGTTAGGCTAGGATAAGCAATAGAGAGACTTCACTTGTACACTGACGTATCAGCTACCCATTATAAGATGGTAACCAGGAAGAAACTTACTGTAAAACATGTAAAAAATTACTGCTGGAGAGGGAAAAGAAACACACTATTTTCCATTCATAACGCAATGCTGTTAAGTTTCCAGGAGGCATGTGACCATAGCAGTGATCATGGCAAAACCAAAAGCAGGTCTGTTTTTGTCCTGCAGCCCATTTGGTTGCCAGTGGGCTCCTGGAGTAGCTGCACTAGCAGACATAAAATTCAGTTCAGCTGGTCACTGCAGAAGCAAGGTACAGAAGCAAAGAACAGCCTTTCATCAGCCTGTACCTTGTGGGCTACTCATACAAGAGATAGCAAATAGAATGAGTTTGATTATACATGTGATCATTTTCCTGACCTGTACGTAGACATGTAAATGGTATCAACCTGGATAGATGAAAATAAATATCCTGTTAAGTAGGCAATAAATCTAATTCCTCTTCCGTTTGAGAAGGAAACTAAGTGTTGTCCAATATTTGTTGATTGGAACTCTGTATAACTTGATACATTGAAGTTTTTTCTGCGGAGAAAGAGTTGACAGTGTTTAAAGTTAAAATTCCTCTCATCATTTTCTCCTTAGTATGCTTCTACTCTTTTTCTGAATAGAACCATTCATATCATTAAAAATCAAGGCATTGCCCAGGTCTGAGTTCAGCACTTAATGAAGGTAATAAATACTGATCATTGAGGCTGGATCATGGTACATCCATCTCTGCCTTCTTACTGCAATCCCCACAGGACCAGTGCTCCTGGGGTTTCTTCAAATCAAGACATGCACATGCCCATTAGAGAACTGGACTACCAAAATGCAATGGCAATTCAGTGTCAAAGTCAGGATTTTTTCCCACGTCCAATATTTCCCTAATGACTCTTAAACTCTCCATTACAAAACCCAGATCCTGAGATTTCCAAGGACCTCTTTCTCTTAAAAGCCCTTCTCTTTGGAAGAGAAGCTGGTGGAGTGAGTCCATTCCCATATTTCCTTGGATCTCAATTTTTCTGCATATAGCTTTCTCTGCAAATCTCTGTTTCACCTCCCAAAGTATAACCACCACTTGACACTATTCATTAGGAAGAATGTGAATTTTCATTTACTCAGCTCAGAATAAGTGGAAATAAGCCACATGTTGTGACACCTGTGTGAGGAGGAAGAAAAAATTATAAGAGAAACTGGAACCAAGACAACTTTACTTCCGTAAGTAGGACCAGTTGCATTCTCTGGTTTTGCCATGCAAACATTCAAACATTTGAAGTAGTGCTGTCAGTAATATTTGGAATTTGCAGTTTAAAAATAATCCATGTACTCAGGCGCATGCTAATCTTCACTTAGAAACAGCAAAGGAGCACCTGTTATAAAAGCCATCATTCATTTCCAGGTAATTCACAAAGGAAGGAGAAAATGGCTAAGCCTGACAAATATTCATTATGAATTCTTTGTACCTGGCAATCTGATGAATGGGTGGGTAAATGAATGAGCAGAATATATCATTTAGAGTCTTCCTAAGCAACGTCCTTGAATATTCATAGTTTCATGTTCACAGATCACATTCTTTTTCTTTCTTAGCTGAAAGTCTTTCCTTTTCACAACTATTCTAAATAGAAATACCTTGTAGAAAATTCACACTTTGTGCAGATTACTTTGCAAATAATTATGAAAACATATTAAGAACATTTTGATGATGCTACAGTAACTGGGGGACCATGAGAAAGGCCTTCAGCCTGCTGCATTGTCAGTTCTTGGGGAAGCTGTATTGTGATGCTGGGGTAAAACTCTTTAAGGGAGACACCAGAAAGCACACTACTCTCTGGCTGTACAGAAGCAGCGATTAACACTGAAGCAAAGGGAAGGTTATCTGGGGGCAGGGTCAAAGATTTCCCATGGAAAGCATTCTTGAATGAGCAAGCAACCATTTCCAGCCATCAGACTTACCTTCTTGCTGGTAAATAATCTTCGATCAAGGGGGAGAGGCCTGGCTGCATCTCTTGAATTAGGGTGATTTAACTCCTCTTCCTGAGACAAAAACCACTTTTATTTTTAGTAAGTATCTTCTGTTGTTGCTGCTGTGTTCAAATCCATGCATGTGTAGTGTCACCTGCTGTCACAAGGCTTAGGCAGGCTGATGGGCATACCTAATAGTCACTAATGCTGCCTGTGTTTCCTTAATGCTCCACTGCTCTGGGAAAAAAATACCCTTCCTAGCTTCCCTCAGTGTTCCTACATTTACAGCAGGGCTCATTCAGATGCTGAATGAAAAGCAAAAAAATTAGTAGTATTAATATTGTGCTTAGTGATTTTGATGGTTTCCAGAACAGCTGCTCATGACTCAGACATCACTGACACTGGTAAGCCATTTGCACTGACAGTAGTGTCAATGTGGAGTGCCGTGTCTTCAGCATTTTTTTGACTAGGCACATCAGTGTGCATTACTCTTGCCTAATGAACATGAGAACACACAGGAAGCTGTGAGAGGTATTTATTTAATACTCAGAAATAATGCAAATGAGGATCAGTTTTCTATAGTGCTTTCATTGGTGAGGAAGCTCAATGCAATTTTTAAATTACCCAAACTGAGGAAACGTCATTAGGAAAAGATCTGAACGAATATCCTACAGAAGGAATTAGATTTTTTCTTTTGAAATAGTAAGCAAAGTAAGCAGCAATGAATGAAGTGCAAGCTACACACACCCTGAACTGATTCCCTGAAATGGTAGTGAGAATAAATACATTGCTTATTCTCAGGACAGCTTTGTGCTACTAAATAAGGCAAATATAACAAACCAAAACAAAACCAAAAACACATCAAAAAACTTACACACAAGCCCAATATGCACTTGAAGGGGCATTTCAGTTAATAAATTGTCTAAACTCCCATTAAGGCCTCATTTCATGTGTAGAAAGGAGATGTACAAACTGGGATAGGTGCAGAGTCAGCTACTGAGTTGTCTGAAAAAAATGAAGAGTCAGTCAAACGGGAGGAGGTCACAGAAATTATTTTATCCATTTGCAGGAGGTTAAATAGCAAGTTAACGGCTGCTGTCTGTCAGTGCCAAAAGGTAAACAGGGGACTCACAGAAGTAATCTCAGCTCATCTACAACACAAGCAGATGGGTAAAAACTGGCTGAGAAGAAAGTAATGATGTAGGGAAGCAGAGACAAGTTTTTATCACCAGAGTTATGCCCTATAGAATTAATGAAAACTGGTAGAAAACTAGTTTGGTTTTGAGCTTGAGCCATTTATTATCACGATAAGAAAGTACTTACTGTGATAGCAGAGAACAGGATTTGAAAATGCAGGGGTTCTCCAGTAGTCTCCCTATTAAATATTTGTCGAACTCTACTTGCAAGGTCTAAATAGAGCATTTATAGAATATGGAGAAAATGAAGCACGCCAGTGTAGTGCTTATGAATAAGACAAGTGCTTAAATACATCCAGTTGGACTCTACTGGAAGTCAGATTTGCTACCACTCTTCTGCATTCCTGAGCTACCTATGTGCTCCCCATGGATACCCAGCATCCATTTCTACCTTTTAAAAAGTTATAAGTAAAGGGCAGAATTTTATCCATGCATCATCTATTAACTCTTTCGTAAACAGTTTTCTCTGCCAAATGCTGATATACTTATTTATGCACAATTCAAAGTTATACTGGCATTCATACATACCTGGATACATGAATATTTGAACATAGCCAAGGATTTGACAAAATCATCTGGTGAAGATCAAAAAAAGCATATGGCAATGTTTGGTGACAATTTTCCAACAATTATTTTGCATGTTCTTTCCCACTTCTGCCAGAATCCTACCTGAGAATAAATACAAGACCCAAGTCTCATGGAAATCTGTAAGCCACTCAACTAGAGGAAAAATACACTGGATCACAGGTCAGTCAAAAATAGCAGTGAAATATGTAATGAGTACTTATCATTCATAAGGCACACAATAATAGTGGAGCCTGCAGCTAGAGGAGACTTGGAGAAAAAGGACAGAAAATAATCAATGAAATAAAAATGATCTCAAAACTGGATCAACTACTAAGACTGAAACTATGTCTTAAAAAGCTTCAGAGAAGTTTCTATTCTCTGTGATATGAAATAAAAACAGAGATTCATTCACCTGTGTCAAAAAGCAAAAAATTAAATCTTGTTGCATGATTTGATCTAGGAACTTATTGTTCCAGGATGTCTATGAGACCAAAAATCTAGATAAAGAATAATCTTATTTTAGAAAGAGTACTGTAGTAATTAATATTAATATTACAAAAGTGTAGGAAAGTATATGAAATAAAGGATATGAAATCATTTCTCAGAGTTTATCCCAATCTTCAATATTTCCCAGGAGATGGAGAAACTCCCATTTATTTGATGAAGTTCTTGCATTTTTTATTATCCATATTTTATTTTAGCCAGCTGGTCCTAGCCATCTTCAGAAAATACATGAAAAACTATCCTCTTATATTGGTAATTCTAACATTAAAACTTACACAGGGAGTGGGAGGAGGCTTTAGGAAAATATATTAGCATAAGAGAAGATGAACAGCAAATTTAAAGCTTATTAATTCTTGTTCCACTGAAGGCAAGAAAATCCTTACCACGTGCTCTGCACTGTACTGAGAAATATTCTCAAGCCTTTGCTATGTTCCAGCATTGTAGATTAATGAGGATATGACATAGTTAGCTAAGAGCATCGCCCTATTAACCTTACAGGTTAACCAAGACAGTTAATACATCAGCTTTGATGGCATTACATGATGATTGTAGGTCAGGCTTTTTGCCAGCTCTTACCCTCCAAGTGCTCTTAAAAAGAGCAATAAGAACAAGAGTTAGTCAGGTATAAATGGATACAAATTGAAGGGAAAAGGGATTTAATTAAAAAGTCTGTGCAAGAGCTGTCCACAAAAATGGCCCAGAAGACATTTCATTTCTCCTCTCCAGCTTCAAAGGGCTATAAATTAGGCAGGGCTGGAACTCTAATTGGCCACAGGTGTGTAGTGTCCTTTGGGCTGTAAGTATAATAGAGAACCCATAGAGATAATAGAGAACCTTCCATTTGGAAGGTGGGCACCTGGGCACCCTTCTGCAAGGGCAGCTGGAGGCTAAGCAGACTACTTGAGGACATCTCAGATGGCACCAGATATATGTTAAAACAGAATCTTGCCCCCAGTCATACACCATCATTGATTTCAGCAGAACATTAATTCACAATGCCTGAGAATGTAGCTGAAACAATTATTCAGAAATATAGCATAGCGTAATTAAAACTTGCCTTTTACACAAACTTCATAATTAAAAACAGGGTGGGAAGAGCAAACAGCAGTCTCTTATTTTATTGATTGTCTTCAGGGATGAGACTTTAAAACTTTAGTCTTGGCTCTAAATGAATATCATATGCAGTTTATCAGCAGTTAGGATGCTTTCAGCTCTCTGAAGACTTACAGAGGAAAAGAAGAAAGGAAAAAGGACTGAAAATAATTTAGGATCATGTTATTACTCTTATGAAACCTATATAAAAGAAACCTGCATGGATTTTGTAAGTGTTGTATAATTCTGAAAATCCTGATTAAAACCAAAAGACACTGTCACAACATTTGCCAAAATAAAGGGTAACCAGACAAATCTGTCATGTTCATAAGAGCTTGTTTCCTTCTGTGTGTTTTTAATAGTCATCCCAATAATCACTGCATTTATGACTGTTGTCTGGAGATGTACAGTAATTTGAAACTGCACCAAAATACATCCTGCAGTCCACTGAATTTAGTCTAGAAAAATGTCATAACCTTACAGTGAGAAGATCTTGCATACTCTTCTCCAGTAACAAGAGTTGAAATCACATTTTGTCAAAGTCAGACAATTACAAATTTTTACCTAACTCTAGTTTAAATGAGAGTTGAACAATTCATGCACAATACTTCTCCCTGAATAGTTCTTGCTAGTGTTAGTGTTTTCGTAGTTAGTCCTATCTCTTCATTATGCAAGATTTCTTTTCTTTCCTGTTTCTAGGTGAAAAAACAGCACAGAAAAATTTGACTATCTAGAGTCAGTCTTTTGATGTTGTGAAGTAAAAACAAAATAGAAAAAACAGTGAAAATTCATAAGTGCATGTGGGTGATTCTAATAAATGGAATCACAATTTTCTGATGATTTAAAATTATTTTTAGAGCAGGAAGTCAGCGCAGAATAATAGAATCATAGAATCATGGAGTAATAGAGTTGACTGGGTTGAAAGAGACCTTAAAAATCACATAGACCCAACCCCTCTGCCACGGACAGGGCTATCCCTCCTCCTCCCTCCTAGCTCAGGCTGCCCAGGGCCCCATCCAACTTGGCCTTGAGAACCTCCAGAGATAGGGCATCCACAGCTTCTCTGGGCAGCTATACCAGCACCTCACCACCTCTGAGTAAAGAGTTTCTTCCTAATATCTAATTTAAATTACCTCTCTTTTAATTTAAAGACATTCCCCCTTGTTCTATCACTATGTGCCTATGCAAAAACTTGGTCCTCCTCCTGCTTATAAAGCTCCCCTCAAGTACTGGAAGGCTGCAATGAGGTGTCCCCAGCTAAACAAGCCCAGTTTCCTCAATCTTTCCTCATAGCAGAGGTGCTCCAGCCCTCTGATTATCTTTGTATACACTCTTCTTTGCCTGCCTCTTCTGAACAGTGTATCGCTAGAAACCTTTCCTGTTATTTTTCATGTCCCTCAACAAGTTTAGTTCTGGACAGATGATGAAGTAAGGAATATTGATGGCGTTGAACCAGAAAGGTCCTTGACATTCACTTCTTCATGTAAAGTGAGATTTTTTATTAGAATGAGAAATCATGTCACAGTGCCAATAACATGAAGAAAACTGTTCTGTGATGATAAATAACTAGATAGGCAGGCATTTTGTTGTGGATGAGTGTGCATGCACGTTGACAACACTGAAGTAATCATGAGGACTCCTGATGACAGAATTGAATAAAAGATTATATAAGTAGTAACAGATGTTGTCTCCTGTGAGCATCGTGATAGTTTACCGTTTTCTTCACTTGACATTATAATTTGCAAAAGCAGAGCACAAAGATTCTGCAAACCCTAAACAGATGCATCCAAGAAGCAGAACCAGCCAAGAACTGAGTTCCTATCAATAAGTAAACTGCGCAGAAAAGCAAACTTCCACCTGTTTTCAACCTTCCAACATGCTTATCTGGAAATGGACTTCTCCCCTTCCTGTTTTCTGCTCCGCCCCTCCCCTCTCCCCCTCCCCCCCCTTTCCCCTAATCCAGGAGATGGAGCTCCTTTCTTGTTCAATGTGTAGCATAATTGTTCTCCCATCCTCGAAGAAGTCAGCTGTACTGCAGAGAATTAGAGATGCCCCAGTAACACAAATGCATAATGAAGTGCCTTTAACAGATCACTGTGTGGCTTCTCTAGCTCTCTGTCGTATCTGCTCCAAGTATGGGTGGATTTGATTGCTTTCACTAGTTCACTAACCAGCATATAGCTGCCCTGCTGTCCTGGGGGCAGACAAAGGATTTTTGCCAAGAGTATGCTGGCTCTATATCAACCAGCATAAAAAACTTCCTTATCTTAGTTTTGTCACTCCTAATAACACTGATAAGAATATACATTTCTTTTTTTTCTTGTCTTTATTTATTCCCAGGAAATTTTGCCAAGGTGGAGGTAGTGATTGATAACTGCTCACAGCACTGAGCCTACATCTGCCTTGTAGAACACTGCTGCAGGAGCTCAAATCTTGCTGAACAGCCACAGCCTAGCTCTAAATCCACTGACATTACCTCAGTAGCAGAACACTTGTCAGCATTCCCTTGAGAGAATTAAACATTGCAAACGTAAATAAATCCACCTGGGGATTTCAGAAACATCAGGAGAAACTTTGGGATTGGGCTTGTTATTCTTCTCAGAGTAGTCAGATTTGCCAGTGGTGTCTTTATCAAAAAGCTACACCACCCACACCCAGTTTACTAGCACTCTGAACTAGAAGAATGAAGCTCATTTATATACATTGAAGCTAGATGTCATTTTGCCATTGTCAAAAGAGCACATTTACAAAACTCAAATACTAATCATTTATATACTAGTAACTAAAAGTATGATAGGAACGGCAAGCACTTGGCAATGTTAAACATGCCTACAACATCCAACAAGGAAACTTCGCTTGCCAAACATGCACAGGCTGTGGATCAAAGACTAAAGGTTTCTAAGCCCCACCTTTGCACTGGTCTCTGTGCCTCATTTTGGACAAGTCCTATGTTCCCTTGTTTGCTTCCATTGGATGAAGTGGGCAAACACTACTGCCATCTTCACGGTGTTTTAAGGAGATTTATTTACCTGCAGCAGTTCTGGTATAAGACCTTTGTATGAATGTGTAACACATCCACCCAGGACAGAAAGGATGGGAGAAACAAAGTCTGCCTCTCTCAAAGTAAAACAGGATCTCATTGCCTCGTAACATCTGGATAATAAAAGTGCTGAACTCCTCCAAACCCGCACAATTATGTAGCATAGCTGTTCTTCAGTCCACACAGTTTTAGATTACCCTCTCTAGCAAGCAATACTATTACTTTTATCTTCCCACTTATCAACCAAATTTCTAAACTTTAAACAGCCTATCATTTCTAGTTGGGTAACAAAATAGCATAATTTTACCACAGTAATTAATTAAGCAAACATTGAGCAACATTGCCGTCTGAGTTTGTTAGTTACCAGATACCTTGTATTGTTTTTGTTAACCTAACTGAAACTTGAAACAATTAGGAAATGGAGCAACAGGGGTTCCTGAGCTGTAGATAAGAGCAGGCTGGAAGAAGAACCAAGTGAGGACAAAAGTTGGATGTTGGCTCTTGGTATGGGGGGGTCCATGACAGATGGAAGAGGTTGGGTAGGGATGAACATGTAGGCAAGCAGCAGATGCCATTGGTGCCAGGTCTTCCATGGCATTTTGGGTTAGGTTTTCTGTATTACAAGGTTACTGGGAGGAAAGGGACAACATCCATTTATCTTTTGACCTTCCTATGTTCCACTCTCATGAAGGGAACATTTTCAGCCTTAACTAAAAAAGAATAAAATTATATGTTATCGTATTTTTTGAAACAAAAATGTTTAGGAAGATTGTCAAGGAAACTAACTTACATTTTTATATCAATTGGAGCTAGGCTGTCATAAAACACTGAGAAATAGCTGAAGTACTTGAGTGATGAAATTACGGAAAGGGCAGGGTAAAAGACCAAGAACATTGTCATAAATGAAAAGAGTAGAAAATAGTGGTTACTGATTGAAAAATGGAAGACTTTTTTTTTTTTTTTTTTTTTTTTTTTTCTAAAGAGAACTGAGGTCCTGTATGGATAGATGAGGGAAATTACTATCCTGAATGAATGGCATACACATCTGAGAGTCAAGAAACACCTTAGGCTGAACTTCAACCTATTTAAAGGGAGAGATTTCTAAAATTTACCACGATGAACTCACTGAAACTTAGGTGATTCCTTAATGAAATATGTTTATCAACCACCTTTAGATTACTTTGATTTGTTTATCATTCTTCGTCCACCTGTTTATTCTATTTTTCAATGTTTCTAAGTCTCACTTTGAACGCAATACAGTGAGGGGTTTGCCATTCATTCCTACTTAATATCTTATGGCATTAAATCAGTTGGAACTGTCTCTTACTTCTATCATTGCAATAGAATGGTCAAAACAAAATGATTTTTCCTCTCTTTGTTCCCCAATATTGATGAAAATGTTCAGGCAATTCCAATGCTTAATTATCTCCTTTTATGTCCTTAGATTATTCATCTCAGACTCCTTGCAATCCATTTCCTGAAAATGCCTTAAGTAATTATATCTCCCAACAGAGTTATCATTTACTTTCATTTTTTATCATTTTTACTGAACCATCCCTTTACAACTGCATTGCCTTCTCTTAGTTGCCTCCAGTTCTTCTTGCTAAGGAAATGCCCAGAAGTAACATTCCAGGAACTGGAATTGTAAGGTGGAACAGTATTGCCTCATTTCTCTGTAGCCCACCCAGCTCTCTCAGTATGAAAGACACATGCATCCTATCTCTCAGGGATGCACCTCTTTGTTGCACTTCCTCTGCTGATGCCCATCAGCTCTGGAACAGTAAAAATTTAGAGCAGAATAATTTGCTCAAGGTAACTTAAGACAAGTGTAAACAAAGCTTTTTCAGCCGGCTTCATGTCAACGTGTCAAAACAGGATTGTTTTACATTTGTTGCAGCAACTCTCAGCATGTTGTTTCTTCCCCAGAAATCTGGCCTCTATGAGTGCCAAGTCCCAGTCTCCAAGATGGATGAATGCTGCTCTTCCTTCCCAGCTGCCGCCAGCTCCACACAGCAGGAGTTCCCCCCACACTCCCAGGTGTACACAGGGTGTGACAGCACAGCTGCCTCCCTGTTAAATCCAAATGATGACCTTCAGCCATCCTCCCAGGCTCCCTGGCACCCTCCCGCCAGGCCCAGCTCCACACTGCACTGTCTGGAACTACCCATCGAGGAACTCATTTTAAGTCATATCTTTTAATCAATCTGGATAAATGTCAGTGGAA
Organism: Centrocercus urophasianus; assembly: GCF_019232065.1. Classification (NCBI taxonomy): domain Eukaryota; kingdom Metazoa; phylum Chordata; class Aves; order Galliformes; family Phasianidae; genus Centrocercus; species Centrocercus urophasianus. Next base: position 26,408,969 of record NW_024884142.1, read on the forward strand.
AGTTGCTACTGCTCACAACCTCTACGACTTTTAACATATACCACATGTTCCTGCATTAAGGCTGGCTCACTCTGCATTAGCATAGAAAAGACGGACTGCAAATCCCTCCAAATGCTCTTAAAATCAAAAGGAATCTTTCCACTGAGTTTAACAAGAGCTGAGTTGAGGTCTTGTGACCCTGCTGCAGCAAAATATTTAGACACAAGCCAAACTCCAAGCATGTGAAGAAGCCCCATGAATTCAATAGGCTTATCAGATGTTTAGGAACTCCAGTCAAGACTTCAGTATTTTTTTTGAGTTGCTGTAGCAGTGCCTCTGTTGTACAAAATAAAATCCATGAGAAAATTTCACTTGCTCCAATGAAAGGAGGAATAGATCTTGAATATATGTATTGTGTGTATTTATATTTGTACATACGTAATGTTTATGTTTACATACAAGTACACACACATATATACATATTTTAGCCTCTCTTCTTCCTTTCACATTCCTGGAAGAAAAGCTTTCATCTGATTTATATCATAATCTGCAAAACACACTGCTTGTGTCTACGTACTTTTCACTAGAAAGAAAGGCTTCCTTTCAAATGCCCTTGTCCCAGTGTTGATGGTGTCATGGTTTTATGTTTTTTGTTTTTTTGGGTTTCAGTATTCCACATCAAAACATCATGTAGTGTACGGGGCTTTAAAGTGCCACTGCCCCAATTCCAGGTACCTATCCCTGTACATTACAGAAGTCATGGGATCTGGCCCTTCTGGGTGGGGGGGGGCACTCTCTTGCTGCCTGGCAGTGGGTGCTGGAGGGTGCTTTCCTAGCCTTTTCAGGTTTGACTCAGTTCCGGGAACTCTCTCTCACCTTGTCTGATTTATTAGTTTCAATTTCAATTAAATTGTATTATATTGTGTTAGCTTGTATTTTTCTGGTATTATAGTAAAATAAGTTTTCCTCCATAGATTGTTGCCGCTGTTCTTTTCCTCCCTCCCTTCCTTCCTTCCCATATTGTGGGACTGGGCAGGGGGGGAAGGGCAGAGGCCTACTGCCCCCCGGTCATGGACATAGATTGATGTAGTCAACTCTGTGATAGATGAATGCTGTCTAAGCTGGGGCATCCTCACACAGTGGACGAATAAAAAGCCTGAAGAGCCTGAGAGGTGGAAATATTGTCCTTACAAAGGTAAAATAAGAAATAAAGGCACTTAGAAAGTATATAAAAATTTACCTCAAATACCATCAAAAGGAAAAATAATTTCCTTTTCCTGCCTTAGGCAATATTTACTTAGATTGAAGTGTAAAAAGTACAGTGGAAATATATGTCCTCTTTGTTGTCTGTAGAACCTTCAAGTAAATCTGCTTCCTATAATGATGTTTAGGGGAAGTTTTAAGCCTTCTCCCTCCATTTTGTTTCCATCATTTCTCTCTTTTTCTTGTTCCATCAAAAACTGCAATGTGCAGATTTCAACCTAAAAATTCCCCACTGAAACAGAATGAATTCATGCATATATATGCTGATCAGCTGCAATTACGTGTGATTCAGAAAGAGGCAAGGCAGCACTTCGTCCATACAGTCTCCAGAAATGAAATGAAAATAACAGAAATTTACCTTGCGGTGAGGGCTGGTAGGTAGCACCTTCAGAAAGACTGAAGAAATATGTCCCCAGTTCTTCATCTTCTAAAGTAAAACCTTGAATTGCTTCCTTGCCTCACTAAAGAACAGATTCCTCCAGACTCACTGCAACTAATTTATAGCAGTACAGAAACAGATGGTTTGGTAGATATAATTTTCTGTTTAACTAGCAGTTCTTTTCGCTCTACTTTTATTTGATTCTCCACTATATATAAATAAAATGGTGTAAAACAAATAATATCTGTGAACATCACTGCTTTTCCTCACCTCTGAAATACCCCATAACCTTCCATAACCTTACTTATTGCTATTTAACCTCATGTCAGGTTATCTTAAAACTTCTAGTTCAACAGGAAATAATGTCATGATAACTAATGCCTATTTTTGTTATTGCTGTTGTATTGTTGTTGTTGCTGTTGCTTTTTCAGCAGCAGGAAGGCAAGCAAAGAAGCAAACACAACAGTTCAGGAGTATTAAAAAGATTATGACAACTCTTGGGCTTTGAAGGGTTTTTTGGAGGCCCCTCCCTACTTCAAGTGAAAAACACATGAGAAGGCATCCAACCAGCACGAACAGGCTCTGGAACATTAAAATCAGAAGAGAAGAACACCATTTTATCCTAGCAGCTCTTCTGCTATAACCTCCCCAGGATCCTACTCCCCAGGAAGGAGGTCTGTGGATAATACAGGTGTCGTGAACAGCAAATGTGACTTGTTTAAGGACACTGGTTTCATCAATGACAAATCTACTTCTGTACCATTAGCAGCTGAAAGGTACTTCCCACAGTAGTCCAAGAACTAGCTCAGTGTTTTCTATGCGTTGTGCAGTCTCTCATCAAGGACTAAGAAAGCACAAGTCTGCTTCCAGCAGGCATCTGTGGCTGATGAATTCTAGTAGTAAGGCCCAACAGTCATGATGCACTACAGCACACTTCTCATAGTTCTGCTAGGACTATGAAGTAGGGAGCTAGAGTCTACGGCTTCGACTTCTTAAGAGAGATTTATTGTTCTCCTTCTTGTCTCCTTTCAAAGTATCTGAGATGGAAGTACCATGGTTATAATTTTGCATGGCCTACAAGAGTATTTGATGGTGACAGGCTTTTAGGATAGAGGCGGAGAACTGTACATGAAAAGAGATTTACTGCAGCTTTGCTGGTACTGAACTTTGGAAACAGACTCTATAGTGTATTGTCACCTCAAACATGTTTAGACAGTCTAGGAGAGGTAGCTGGAGGAAAACCAGAAAGCAAGTTAACAGCTACTGCTCTGAGACCTACTACTTGTGCTCATTCCCTAGCTCTTTCTGGACATCATCCTCTAGCCTAGATTAACCATATCTTTCCCCCCTCCAAAAAAGCAAAACCAAAAAAACCCCAGACAATTATATTATGTTGTTTTACTTCCATATCTATACATACTTTTTTTTATGGAGCAGATATGGAGGTAGTCTGGATCTCTAGCCTGCATTCTGGATGAAGTCAAAATTTATAATGTTAATGGTCTCATTTCTTTCTCCATGAGAAATCACAAGGAGCATCATAGAAACCTGTTTACAGACATAAACTCTTTCCTATGTCAATGCTTTCTCAGTTTTTTATTATGTACAGGAGAATCAGTAGCCACAAATCAATGCCATCCTACACACTAGCATACATCCACATCTGAACCTTCACATGGGACTAAACAATTCAAAATCTCATGTAGGACAATTTAGCTGCAATCTTGATAGAAAGCTAGGCTATGTCTGAACTTCATGTAGTTGTTGTACGTTGAAGGCAAGTTTATATGGGACAAAAGAAGAGCAGAAAGTTATCACTGAGAAATGTCTTGACCATGCCCTCCATTATGAATGTCAAGCAGAGTGATATAGAATTATATACACAGACAGGGTAAGCTCAGCACTGAAACCAGTTTAGGCTAATGTGTGTCTTAGTTCTTAAGTGACTCCAAGTACAGGCATCTTCAGTTACGGCTGATGGGAGTCTGATGAAGTAGATCTCCAGGGCTTTAGTCCTCATCTCCCACATGAAAAGCAGCACCTGTGAATGTTAAAATACCAAAGGTGGATACATTCCAATACTTTCTCTTTTTTTAAAAAAAGCAACTTCAGGATCCATTGTTCAGTCATAATTCTGTAGCCATATCCCGATTTTTAGCAGCTTTTGTCTACATTATCAAAACCCACTAGGTTCTTACATGGCCCTCCAAAAAACATTCAAGCATGCGTGTAGTAGGCACCTCATGCATTGTATCTGATAAGTTTGAATATTTGTTTCCAACTATCTGATCTGGTTAACTAGTTCTTGTACATGCTGTCATTTCCTAGTATGTATTTAGTTTCTCCTTATCTAATGACTTTCAGGAGGAAACACTAATCTTGTACAGTCAGGATCTCTAAAACATGATGCAGAAAAGTTAGTCTACCTTCAGCAACCTTAAAGCAGTTATACAGAGACCCACTATGGGGAGATTTCTAGCAAATTAAAGAATTGAAAGAAGTTATTTTCTGACCACAACCTACTCATTTCAAATGACAGCTATCATGGACTGATGCTATGTATGATATCCATGTTCAGTAGCAGGTTTACCTTTATTTTTCTAGCATTTTTATACCAAGAATTTACATGTTCTTTTGTCATCAGCCTGAAAAAGAAAAGAGCTCACATCTCTAAAGTGTCCTATTTTTCATGGCAAATTTGATAAATAGATCAAAAACCTGAAGCCATGGAAGCTGTGGAGCAAAATTTATTACAGAATGATGAGATTAATGTTCATGTCCCTCTTCTTTCTAACCTGCCTACTACCTCCTTCACCCACCTCCCGGCAAGTCAACATGCTGTGTGAGTAGTCAGCCTGCTTCTGTGACTCAGAATCTCAGAGCATTAAAGCCTGAAGTTTGGCAGATGCCCAGGATAAAGAAATTTTCACAAATCTCCCACAAGGAACACTCTAATCATAGTAAGCTCTGAAGCCTTGAATGAGATGCTTCTTCCATATATAAATTCCCAATTTGCTTAATGGACTCTTCTGAAACTTTGCAGTATAGTATTGCAAATGTTCTTCTAAAAATCCCAAGTCCTTCCCCAGCATATGACCAGCATATACATCTCATGAAGGAAAAAATATAATTTACTGTTCAATTCTGGCTTCTGCTGATAATTCTTTCAACACATAGTTCATTGGAAATTAAAGAAAAAATACTATGTTCAAGTTGTCTTTCAGGAATAACTCATCTTGTAATTGCCATTTCAACAATGGAGGAACATACTTACAAGAAAAGTTGTTGTTGATCTCCATATGGGTGACCTCACTGAAGGTATGTGGAAGAAAATAGAAAAGCAAGCTATTTATTAATGGTTGGACTTCGTGAATTTCACACAGAAATTCAAATGATGTATTCTGTAACTGTAGCTATAGCTTGTGGCCTCCATTCTTGTAAGCTGTAAGTCATTCCCATGAGCATGTGTTCAGTTGCCTGCAACAAAACATTCACTCAATTATCCTGGTTTCTCATATGATATGTGACAATACTGCATCCTAGCAGCTGCATTCAGTGCAAGGGAATTTTCAAATAAATGCAATTCCCCTATTTTTGTAAAGAGTGTGAAAAACACCTTCTTAAATCCAGTTTTACTGCATATGTGTATCTATTTATTTATGCTATGTTGGAACTGTAGAGAAAAGTCTTGATTTTGGTTATCAAAGATCTATAAATTTACATTTATATTCAATATTTACAGTTTAGATATCCAGGAGAGGACATCATATAGAAATTATTCTCCTTATTCATCCCCATAGTTATACCTTACTGATACTTCACAGACAAAATATATATTAAATGTACAGCTACAAACAGTGAGTTCAGAGGACTTTTCAGGTGATATAAATGATCGTTGTTTTTTTTTTTTTCTTTAATATGCAGGGTACTACACCTCAAAAATTGTTTTCTAATTATTTTGGGCTTTATTTGTTCTTTGAATATTTTTCTTTGAGCAGAACTCTATCTTAGTCTTAGAAGAAAGAGTGTTCTGTGGCAGTGTTGTTCTCTGGAAAAGAAAAGCCACTGAAGGCAGAAATGTCAAAAGAAATGCAAAGGCCTGCAAAGAAGGGCAAGGCATTACAAACTCGACAAGTTATGCAGTTTAGGCACACAATACAAATTACTGCAAATGGACTCTTTTTGGACTCTGAATACAGGTTTTTTTGTCTCATAAGGCTGCATGTTAATCGCAAAGCAACTGTATGTATTTGGGTTTTTTTGTTTTTTTGTTTTTTTTTTTTTTAAGGAAACGTGGCCTGTAGTCTAGCTCTGGAAGAGGATAAGGGGACTTAAATCCAGTAAAGACTGAAGAGTTCCCCATCTAAAGCACATAAATGAGGGAGCACCTACTGCCAAACAGTATCAACAGAGCATAAAAAACCTACTGCTCAAAATACTTACTTGCTTCAAATATGATAGCTGTAATTATTTCAGCTGCTTATTTACATTAATAGAAAGTCTTTTCCACATTCTCCAGCTCACACATCTGCCCCACAGAAATCCCTTGCTTAACCATATATGCTGCAGTCCAAGGCAGGACTTGAGCTACCACAGTTCACCTTTCAGGCATCTAAACTTTCCATCTTTTTGGATGACTGAAACTCAAATCAGTACAGCTCCCTCTCTCATTTCTTCTTTGCATTGCTACAGTTTGCTCATGCTAAATAACTGCTTTTCTTTGTAATGGTTTTTTTACATCAGTGGACAAAAATGCCTTTTAAATTTTATTTTTGCTTTTTTTGAAGCATGGAAAAATTTGCGTCTAGAACACTCCATGCAGACATCTCCCTGAAATCTGGCACAGTCATTAAAAAAGCACACAATGCACAATTCAGTAAATGTGGGAAATACAAGTTTTGGTGAGTCTTGAGTCATAACTTGCGACATTAATGAATGAGATGTCCAAAACCCACCACTTCCAAATTCAAGACATATGAGAAAATCTTTCCCTTAAATGGTTCTGAATGGTTGCCAGTGGCCAATTCTCCATGTCCTAGACAACAGACAAAACTTCAAGATACACTCAACTCTCTTGGTAGGAGTGGCATGCATACTTCTTGTGGTAGTAAAATTACCACTCAGAAATTAATTTGTTCCCTTCATAAAAATGAATAGTTTTGTTTTTGAAAACAAAATCATTGCTATCTAAACCCCACTTGCCCTCCAATTTCAATCCATTATTTTTGACAAACACATGCTGCTAAGAAGCAAGAGAAGATAAAGGAACAATTCAAGAGCTAATGAAAATTAAGCCCTTTGGTTATACTCGTAGAAGAACGATAGCAATCTTCTCCCCTACCCAGACTTAACAGCAGTCTTTCATAAACTTTCCATTAAGATCAAATGAAACATTGAGCATTGCTACGTTAATGAAATTCTTCACAGCTCCATTTCTCTCAGCCCAGTGTTAGTACTAAGCATCTAGAAAGCTTATTTTAAAAGTAAATTCAATGGTACTTGCCATTACATATCTACTATCTCATTTTCATTTAACCACTAAGGCATAATGATTGTCTAAAATGAGCCTGTTTCAGAAGCCATAAAGATTATTTGCTAAAGTTTAATAATACTCACATGACCATGAGCATTAATTTCAATGAATATTCAATACTATCTACATTGCAATATCCTGTCATTAAGTAGCCAGCTATTCATTTGCAAGACACCGTAATCTTTTTATTAAGCATCTTTTGCTATCTTATACTCTCAACTAACATAATTTATGAGCATCTAAATATGATCTATTCATAGCATTTAAAATAGAACATGTTTCAAAATTGGTCAGATCATTCTTGAATTACCTCTCTTTATATCCTGGATATATACATAGATTTTGAGATATTTCTTTTGTATCACATAAGTCAATGGTATATATAAAAATATTACTTGTAAAAATATTTTTGTTGTAATTCTTTTTTGTAAACCAATTTCACTGCTCCCTCAATATCATATTAGACTGTCATTTGGACAAATGCAGCCCTCACAGAAGCGAATAAATCACATCTCAGTGATGTGACATTGTTCTCGCCCTTATTTCATATCTTCTCTATGTTGAGAGCCTGGTTGCTGAAATGGAAGAGAGTCATAGATTAGTGCATGATTGCATGGGCCTCTGGAGCTTATCTGGCCATACTTCCAGACTGCAAAGGTCCTGCTACGTGTTAGCATTGACTTGCAGCCTTTAAATCACAGTTCTGTGCCATCTGTAAACTTTGTAAACTTTAAGTCCCATTGTCCAAGTCATTCATGAGGATTCTAAGTATTATTTGTCCCACATACAACCTTTAGGAAAGTCATCAGTACTCAGTAACCAGCTGAATTTAGAATAACTAATCACAACACTTCAAGAGCAAAAACAAACCAGTTTTCACCCACCTTGTACTCTACACACAGTCCATATTTCCATATTTTTGGTTTATTTGTGACTCCATTTTCAGTCAAAGTACATTAGTTGCAAATTTTCAAAGGGTATGTACAGACTTCCAATGCAAAATTTGATCATGACTTTTTACTGGATTTTTGTATTTCCCAGAGAGAAATACCTCTCACTTCATAATCTGCCTTATTCATGTCGTTTTTGGCAGCACACAAATTTGTGAACAACTGTTTTCAAGCTTCAGGAAGCATCAAATTTCATCAAAAATCTCTGATGAGCTCCTTGACAGCTCATTAGACTTGCAGCTACTCCCATCAAACATACATTAGTTTCACAAAGACATGGTCAAATATCCCACTAGTTTTATGGTTCTGTCACTCTCTTTTTTATATGTTTTAATTTAAAAAATAATAATTTGTTTTGTTATTTATGTACATTCACTATACTATATATTTTATGAGGGCTGCTCTGAAAGTAATGTTTCCTATTTTATTATTGTTGGCCCACAAAGTCTAGGGTGGATGCTGGTGGTATGGCAGTAGAAGTTGATCCTTCCCATCAATATTCCATTATGTTTTGTTGTCATGCAACAGATGACAGCAGAAGGGCAGTCTGACAAAACGGCATCTGACATGGAAGTGCGAGTGGAGCAAAGGTGTGGAAGTGAATTCCTCCACACAGGAAAAATTGCACCCACTGAAATTCATTAAAGCTTGCTGAACTTTTGTGGAGACCAAACAGTGGATTTGAGGTAGAGGGAAGTGCATTTCAGCAGTGCTGACAGTGGCTGCAGGTAACTGTGAGCGCAGTGTGCAGGCTCTTGTTCATCACTGGTGAAAATGCAGAGCTAATGGTGATGACTGTGTTGAAAAAGTTTTGTAGCCAAGAATTTGTCCTACTAGAGTGTTTTTATGCTCTTTGTATTGGTTATATTTTCCATGGAAATAATTAGGAGCATTACTTTTGGGACAACCTTCATAGATGCAGCCCTCAATTCATCTTCACTCAGTGTGCCCCAGACAAGCCATAAGCTTGGACAGCCATACTTTGCTCTTCAGGACAGTGCCTCACATGATCCTACCAAGGATATTTCCTTGAACAAGCCCAAGCGCATTCCTTTTTTCCACCACAGAGTTCCACACGCTTGAGCTGCTCCTTTGCACAAAGAACATCTGCACGCTTATCAACCCTCACATGCCAGCCAGCTAGTCTGCATTCACCCACAGCAGCTCTGCCACCCTGTCATCTCAGCAATCTCTGCAAACTATCCCTCTGTAACTCTGTAATACCAGTAATATCACTGATCAGCGACTGCGCGCAATCTTCCACCTCCTTCTGTTTGTTCTCCAAGCTGAGTGTGCTTATGTTCAGGTGAATGCAAAAGGCCCTCAGCAGCCTGTGTTTGAGTCTTTTTACAAAAAGGAAGCACAATTATGCCTGCCTGTTAAAGCACGACAGGACAGCCTTGGGGGGGTTATTTTTTTTGTTTGTTTGTTTATATTTTTTTAAACTCTCAGATCTGTGCTTTTTTCTAACCAACAGCTCCACGTCTAGCACACTCCCACAAGACTCGGGAACCCTGGGTCCTATGGTCTGCTCAGCCAAAAGGAGTTCAGCTCTCCTCCCTCTGTCTGGGAGAATGCTCTAGCAGGCAGATGTACAGACTATGTGAGGCAGAAGAAATGGCAGTGCTTTTAGTACTTTCTACTGGAGCTGTTCCACCTTCATAAAGGAATTCAAGATTTAGTAGGCCAAGAATGTTACTTTCCAGCCAAACCATTAAGGGCACTCTCTGGGAAATAGGAAAACCTGGGTTCCAAACCCTGCTCCAAGAGACTGTGTTTTGCTGGTTTTCTTTTTTAAATTAAGCAGTCTTTTGATAAAACTCATGAAGTCTCCAAGGGAAAGCACAAAGTATGTGTCTCTGCTGGAAAACACACTGCACTCAAACATCAGCCTTCAGGCACAATGGCCCCAGTGAGAGTCACCCCAGTGCTTTCTTCAGCAGATTTTGCTATTTTTTAATCTAATTTGAATAGCAAACTCCTAGCCAAAAAGTCAGATTCCCCTGCACAGCCAACCACGCATTCACTTACTGAGTCGTGCTGTTCATCCTGTGCCTTCCAGCAGTGACACTGACTAGGTAATCAATAGATTTTCTGTCTGGAGATGTGGAATATACCTGTTCCCTTCAAATCACAGTATGTCCAGACTAATGTCCAAACAAACTCATTGCTGTCAAAACAGGAAGCAAAGCATTTTTGGAAAAATATTTAAAAAAAAAAAAAGGAGAGAGAGAGAGACGGAGAGAGAGAGAAAGAGAAGGCTAAATTTCTTTTTAGAGTTGTGAATTACATAGGATGTGGTAAATTGTCTAGTCAGTGTTTGTCTACATGTGGTCTGAATATTTTTTATGTAGATCCTGTGTTTAAATACATATATTTTTTGAATAAAGATTAAATTCCCAGGAGTTGTGATGCCAGTAGCAAATTACAGGGCGTTTTCTTCATCTACAAGATCACTAGCTTTTGCCATTGGTCTTGGGTACTGATTTACCCAGAAATGTGAAATGGAATAGTTGCCCTACCAGAAGCATATGCTGTGCTTTCAGTACAGTTGAGGGCATAGTTCAAAGAAAAATACATATAGGAACACTTTCTCTGTTCCCACCACCGTGAGTGTACTTTAAAAGTATAGGGTACCTTTTCCAAGGGTATTTCAGGAATTAAACACTTTTCCATAGTACAGGAACTTCAGAACCATTCAGCATTTTTTCATTTTTATTTTTAATTTTATACCTCAATATATTTTGGGGTGTTTTTTGTTGCTGCTGTTGTGGCATGCTGAACTTTACCATTTCACTCCTGTTTTTTCAAAAACAAACAAACAAATAAACAAAACCAAACCCAAAACTGTTTGTAGGCAAGATGTCTTTCTTCATGTAATATTAATCTCCTAAAAACAGACACCTCTTAAGTTGCATAGGTACTCTTGATACCCATTGTCTTAAGCTGAGAAAGGTCATTTTGTCTGCTTAAAGAAGTGCAGTGTTTGCAGCAAACAGTGGAAAACCTGGAGTGTCTTCCTAGCATGTATGAGACTGTTTGGGTAGATTTTGGCAGGTGCACACAGTTCACAACAGTCTTAAAGAATTCCTACACTATGACACTTCACTCTTAGAATGAATCTATCTTAAAACTAGTCTTATTAAGAGATCTTGCTTTATTGTTCTGTGAACTTTTCAATTTTTACAGATACAGAGGTAGTACAGGATAGGAATATCAAGATCAAAACAAGTCAACTCAGTAATATTATATAGAAGCAGCAGAGCCATTTTCATGAGCAAACAAATTTTCCCTGGCTTCAAACAATTGGAATTAACCGTAATACACTGATACCTCCTGCCTTTTCCAACTGCACTCGTCAAATCTCTTAGAAAAAAGTTATTCAAACTTGGAAGTGGGAATAACACAGCTGTAGTAGATGTTGAAACTGTAAACACCATGTAGTACACTAGCTAACATGCCTTTTTTCCCCTAAATTTGGTTTGTATTAATCTCAGCACGACAGTCTGCATCAACAGTAGATCCTTCTCTGGCTTGAACCCTGCTGCTTTAGAACAGATTAACCTGACTGACTCGATTAGTCAAACTTCAACCTGCTGCCACCTCTGCTGCTCTCAGTCCCATTTACATACGTGGTGCTTTCAGTTTCTAAGCATGATTTCTCTCTGGAATCAAAACAACCGAGTGAAGAAAATGCTCCAAGCTTGCTGAACAGTAGCCTCCTCAGGGATACAAACACACTAATCCTAGCATTGATGGACTCCCACATTGCTCAGCAAGGTATTTCTGTGCATGGCCCAGACAGTTTTCCATGCTGTAAATACTTTTCACAGATAAACAACCAAAGAGAAGCTTCTTCTTACTTTATCCCAAACTTGTCAAGGACTGCTCCCACCAAAGCTTCTTTTGTAAAAGTTTTAGGATGTTCTTTTGGATCACTTTATGGCACAGATAAGAGTAGTTACATTCCCCAGCCAGAGTGAGTCAGAGGATCGAGCACTTCCACAACATGCAATATTTGACACCACCTAGACTGAGAATAGCCTACCACTATCAATCTAATTCTCTGCTGTACACATGCACCATTCTGTGCTTAGGAACAACATGACCATAAGAGAACTGAATATACTCAGATGCAAAAAGCAGCCACTCCAAATTCAGGCAAAAACACTGATCACAGGCAGTTTCTCAGAAGACATGTTAAAAGTACTCACAATTTCCAGGCATTTGGAAGTGCTGTTTCAAATGAAGGAGTTGTGGAGAACCCACTCCCACATCAGAAGATTAGAGGCAGGTAGAGTCAGACAGGATATCCACAGTACCAGAAGAATTGAGAGGCAAACTAAAGCCTTTCACTAAGAGAAGTGCTGTTCTGTGTTCTGAATGAAGAGTTCCAAAATGGAGCTCTTTTACAATCACTGTATCTCCTCCTCCAGACCTTGCTCCGATCTCTTTTGTAGGTTTACTTCTGTGTCCCAAATGTCTTCACACATTAGAACATAAATAATGGAAGTGAATGGATTATGAAATCATGTGATACAGTCAGAGCAGATGTAGAAGTGAAGTGAAAGAAGAGTCCAAATAATCACAGTAGATAATGAGAAATTGTTTTCTGACTCCTACAAGACCCAAGTTTTGGCAAAGCAAATACTATGATACGTGAATAAGGCTGCAGAGTAAATTCCTGAAGATTACCTACAAGAATCTTTGAATATCTTGAATAACACCAGGCTATGTGACTAATCATCATTATCCTCGAGATCAGTTGCATAAAGTGGGAGGAGAAATATTGAACTAATGGTAGATTAGGGAAACTTTATCCTTGATAAACATATTAACATATTTCAGGGTCAATTAACCTGCAGCAAAAACCTACCAGGCTCACTGCTATCAGCTGTGAGAAGGGTGTTATCACTTTGTGATGTCAAGTATTTGTTCCTATTTACTCAGATTCGTTCCTCTAAAAAATTGTTATTATTGACTATAGTGTCAGGATAGATGTGATGCATGGAGGCAGGGCTGAACCCATTTAAGGGAGCCTTGCAGTAGGACCTGGTGATTTTCTTCAATCTGTTCAAGTATGTCTCTTTCTACTGTTCTCATCCAGTTTCTCCTTTTTCAAAGAAAAAACAACAATGACAAAAAGATAACTAGCAAATGGAAATGAACAGATAGAGATACTTGAAATTTGTAAACTGCAAATACGAAGCAGAACAAGAAAGGGCATTGCAACCACTACTGAATATACACTTATGTAAGTGGTGGAAGGAAAAAAAGACAGGTGAGGGAAATATGCTAATTAAACATACAGAGCAGAGAAAATTCAGTTTCATGTTGCTGCTTCTGCTGCATTGCTACCATGACTCACCTTGCAGTATTCTTGTTCTGCAAAAACCACAACCGAGAATGAGCTGTTATGTTCCACATCCTTGTGCTAAGCCCATGCAAAGCGAAACTAAGACATGGAGGAGAAAACCAGCTATCTCTGGACTTAATTGTGATGAGTTGTTGTTTTGTCTCAGCTGTTTTCTGTTGCTGAGTCATTTCACTATGACTTTAATTATTTTCAAATGAAAACAAAAATATTGTTTTATTGTGCAAGGAGGACACTACACATTATGGTTACTGCAAGATATTAGAATTTTGCTGACAATTTTTAAGTTTTACTGGACTTAGATATAAAATGAGCTCTTCTTTTTGTAGTCAACTGGACAAATAAGTACTTTTACAGATATTTTATGTAGGAATTGCTTAGGACTGGACCATAGATTGTTCTGAATCATCAGCATGTAAAACTTACCTACACTTTGCTTATCTGGTTGCTAAAAGTGTTAACTACTCCCCTGCTACTATTAGATCCAGGTATACGTACTTTACTATTTAACCATTGCACTGAATACAGAAGGCAAAATATGTGTGGCAACTAGATATCTGTGATCTGGTTGGTTTAAAAGAATGACATCACACTCATTGCCGTGAATCTAGGAAAAAAGCTGCAGTTGACAACTGCAGTGCCTGACACTACCCTACACTGCAGGTCATGCCAGCTCCACTTGTAGTTACGCTACTGGACCAGGCAGTGGTGGGAAGCTCTTGAGGAATATTTTTTGAAACACAGTAAAGTCACAGAGCAACAAAGTCAAAGTGCTCCAGGGCTTGATGAGCTATTTGTGGATTTGGGTAGAAAATGTTGCCCCAGCACAAACTGTCATATAAGAGGGTGAGATAACAGCTTTGCCTTGTGGTTAGAAAATCATGATTGGGCTTTGCTGGGAAGAATTACAGAAACAAAGAGGCATATCTTCATTAATTTTCTCTTGGCAGGGGTTATTGCTGGAGGAATAACAAGAGTAAGAAATGATAGAATGCATCTGAACCATCCTTCCTGAACAGATTCAAAAGCCACTGAGAATGAATGGGAAAGGCAGGATTTTAGACCCATTTTCCTACAAATCTGTTAAGACTGACACTTGCAAAATCACTTTCCACAGAAGTTGAAAGATTACAAAAATATCTCAGTACATAATTGCCTGTTCTTCATTCTCTAGACCTGTCTGTCATCATGCTGACAGTGGGACTAACAAAACCAGATGCAGGCTGAAAGCAAGATTTACTTCACTGAGAGCTGGAAGGTTGTATGTCAAGTCTGAAATTCCAGGTGACAGTAAAATTCATTCCCAATGGATATATGGATGTAACAGCTGCAAGGAAAAACAAAAATCACCTTTAATTATAGGTATTAATGGAACCATGACCATGGTACCAAAACCTGGCATAATTTAGGATGTTGCTCAGAACTGAGCATCAGACAGAAGGATTTCTGCATAGGAGAGAATGTTAAATATTTGTAGCAAGGCAAGAGGTTCAGCTTTCTACATAATACACCCTTTCCCATGCTTATATCTGAGAGTGACTGAAGAAAACACAGACTTTAGCTATTTATTCTAATCCTGCCCAAACATAGGTACATAATCAATTTCACCTGGAAGAGGTTGAATATCAGTATAGGGATATTCACTCAATCTGATTCTCAGAAACCCTCTGAAATGACAGTCCATCTCCATAACAGTTAAAAAGATGTAATTCCTACTATCCAGCTTAGACTTTTGCTGCAGATTAAATTATACATCTTCTCCAGAAGCTATGGAAAACAATCCATCATTGTTAATTTGCAACATAAATAGCTCCTTCCACAAACAGAAAGCCCATGCCAACACCTCACTCCTAAAACTGATTCATTCATTTTTCGTCATGTGTCATTCTTCAAGTTATGTTTTTCATTCTTTAAGTTATCCAAATTGTTCTTCCAATTCAAAGCAGTACAGTAGCCAAAAGTCTTCCAAATGAGGTTTTGGCAGTTACAAGCAGAAGAGAATAATACTCTCCTTGGGCTGACAGTTGACATCCCATCTAAAATTAATCCAGCCTAAAGTAAGGGTTGCCATAACTGAGTATCAGTTACTCAGCTCCAGACTTTTTATGAACAATTTTTTTGTTTTGTTGCCAGACTGTATTTTTGCATCAAATTTCTTTATGCAGAGCTTAGTACAATACATCTCACATTTGAACTTCATCTTGCCTATCTCCCATAATAATCTCTGTAGGCAGAATCTTCCAGAAGATGTGTGGCATAACCTATGTGCTATCACTTACGACTGTAGAACTGTAGCAGTACTATTTTTTTTGTCTTTTTTTGGACATCAGTTTTAAGAACTACACTTTGCCTACCATTAAAATAGGGAGACCAGGCCAACAGCAAAAAAAAAAAAAAAAAAAAAGAGCAAAGCAAAGGATTAAATATTAGATAACAAAGCCAGTAAAAAAGTCTTCCTTATTGTAGAGCATAATTTTCTACACCTTTTCCTCAGGTTTTTTACCCTTTTTCCTTAATCTTCTACTTCAGGCCTCAGCTGGAGTGCTGTGCCCCGATGTGGACTCCTCTGTATAGGAGAGACACGGAACTCTTGGAGAGGATCCAGAGGAGGGCCAGAAAAATGATTTGTGGAATGGAACACATTTCCTACATGAACAGACTGAGAGAGCTGAGGCTGTTCAGCATGGAGAAGAACAGGCTGTGAGGTGACCCGATAGCAGCAGTATTTAAAGGGGAGCTACAAGAAAGAAGAAAACAAACTCTTTAGAGAGCCATGAGAAACGGCTTCAAGCTCAAAGAGGGTAAGTTTAGATAAGGGATAAGGAAAAAATCTTTTACAGTGAGGGTGGTGAGGTACTGGAACATACTGCCCAGAGATATGGTGGATGCCCCATCCCTGGTATTTTCAAGGCAAGCCTGGATCAGGCCCTGGGCAACCTGGTCTAGCTGTGGTGTCCCTGTTCATTGCAGGGGAATTGGACTAGATGGCCTTCAGAGGTCACAACTCTAAGGATTCTATGACTTTTACATAACTATACCACTGAACTAATTTGACAAGGAATAATTAATTCATGGCATGTTTAATAGATAAGAACATTAAATTCAGCATTTCATTAGAGAAATCCAATTTAAATATTAAATAATATTTTTTCCTGTGCATGCTAAGAAGCTCCACGGCTAGACAGAGAACAAAGTGCAGTCCACAATATAAAGAGCTTACGTCACTTCTTGGCAGTAACATTTGCCATTAATAAGAGTCTACCAAGTATTCCTTTTTTAGTATCAAGTATTGTTGAAAGCATGAGTGGTAAGAACTGTCTTTTAGATGAGAACTCTTCAAGAAGTTTGCCGCAGCCACAACATCCTTTCTTTGTTATGTTGAGGTAAGAGCAACTAAAGGTTGAGAAGTAAGGAACAAGCCTGACAGTATGAGCAGGAACAGATATTAAGTTAACAGAAAGTAATATAGCTTTACTGGTAGTAGTCAAACTGCCCTGAGTTGCTTTAGTTAAAAAGGTTTGGCCACAAAAGAGGCAGTAGATCAAACAGTAAAACTTTATCAGATTTGTTCCATTCTAATCATTGAGAAACAGCAAAAACAAAAAACAAAAACTCACACAAGTAAGACCATTAAAAGAAAAAGGAGAGGAGCTATTAGTACATGCCAATTTATAAATGGCAAGTGATTCATGCATTAAGAAATAGGGGTAGAGGAACACTACAGTGTTAATATGAAAGCCTGCATGTTTACAAACCCCAGACAGTTCATTTTGGTACAGTAGAACTGCTACCTTTAATTCCTTCTCACTGCCTAGAATGGGAAACTTTTAGCAGATATGATTACTGTTGTCTCTCAGGAACGTTCAAATCACTGTAATCTGCTTAATTTTATAATATATCAGTGTTAAAAGTTCACAGAAGTACAAAACAAATTGTTTCAGGGGGAGAAGGGAGCAATTATTTATCATTAGCCTGGGGAGTTAAGGGAGATAATGTAATGCTGATTGAGACTTGTGTCAGAATTTAAAAAATAAAAAAATTTTTTAAAAAAAATTTCTAATGCTTTTAACAAATATTTTCTGTTTTTCCCACTGAAAGACCACAAGGCAAAAGATGAAGAGAGAAAGAAAGAAGGAAAAAGCTTTCAGAGTTTTGGTTAAATCATATTAAAACAATGTATAAATGTACCATCAGGAATAACGTTAGATTTATCTCTGCATTTCAGGGAAATCAAACCCCCAGAGGTCAAAGAGTTTGCTAAGTGGGTGGGGGAGTGAGAGAACATTTTAAAAAATCATCCTCTAATTTGGAGCCAAGGTCAGTGATTTAAACTTTAATGCTCATCTTGAAACCGAACACACAATGAGCATAGGTGGAACCATCCCAACTAGCAATTACCCAGAGCCAGGCAAACAACAGCAGAAGTAACTATTGCTGTCAGTGAATTAATGTTTTCAAAACATAACATCAACCCTGCCAGTTTGCTAGCCTCTGTTCACTTCGGATGGTGATAACTCGCTAAGCCACAATACTCAGCCGCATGTCTAGCATCTAGCTATATCAGGAAACTGCAACTGTTACACATTTGATGCCACCAGGCAGTTTCATCTGCAGCCAAGACATTAACATTTAGTTCCCCTTCACTTCAGGATTCAGTCTCACAGTCCATGATAAAAATAAATTAAAAAAAAAAATGCCAGAGGAGCTGGCTACCATTTATATCGGAAGTTCAGTACCTCTTTACCAGCGAACACTCATGACTTCATCCTTGCACATATGTGGGCAAGTATCTTTTTCTGCAGAATTAAGCAGTCTTGTAGGAAAGGGGAAGGGAGGAAGGGAAAGAAGGAGAGCATTCTAAATGACTGCATTTCAGGAGGTCCGACTAAACCTTCCCCAACATGCAGTGGACCTTGTTTCTATGCAATCATATGGTTCACTGCTCATTTTTTAACCCAAATTTAGCTCTACCCACACAAAGAGGTGCTGTCTTAATGCCTATTACTGTAAAATATTGACCTCAACATGATGAGTCATAAGTAACAGTTTCTAGAAAAGTTTACTAACTATATTAAAGAATCCTATAGCCTCTCAAGTTACCACAACAGACAACTATTCTGGGGTCTCTTTGCTTCATTTTTGTCTCACATTTTGTATTCGAAATTGCAGTACTAGCCTGTAACCTTCCACTTTGGTAACCTAGGCACTCTTTGTATGACACTTCTTAGGTATAGAGGAAAGTAGATAGACAATTGCAGTGCTGTGAGAACAACTCCAGCTCTGCAACAGCAGCAGAAGACTAATTTCCTTGAACATTTAAGAAAAATCAAAGCCACTTATGGAAAGGAAGAAACAATACATTTCATTTGTAGCTGTCAGCAAGTGAAAATGCTATGAGAATTTTACCACACTTCTTTTCAATAGGCTGCTTTAAAATAATGCCAATATCAATTATATATTTTAGTGAACCCAATCCAGCACTCAGTGAGTTGAGGCATGGGAGGTGAACTGTAATATCTATCTGAAAGGAAGATTCATCTTGTGGTATACTTCTCCAACACAAGCTCAAAGGCATTGTTTCTCTGGCTGTTTAGCAGAGTGTGATTCAAGGAGGAACAAATGCTCAGTGAGAAATAAGCAAGCAAGGAACTGGGGCATCTCTCAATACAGTCAGATCATAAACATGGATCTGAGGATTTAACAGTCCAATATATTATTTGAGAAAATAAGTTTATGCTTGAGCAATTAAAGTTATCAATATTCCAAAAACAGCAGAGAGGGAACTTATACTCATTTTTCAAAAACACTTCCTAAAATACAGAGAAAAAGCCTATTACTTTTTACACAACCTCAGTCCATTAACTACACTGGAGTTCCTTTTCTGATATGCAGTGTTATCAGAAGTGTTATCAGAAGTTAGCAAATATTTCTCTAATGCCTAAGGGTGAATATTTTTGTTAAATAAACAGACAGTTTACAATACAAAACTTGGTTTATCTAAATCAAATGAAGACTATTTTCTCACTAATTGGAATGTATGAAGCAGTTGATATTCCTCTATAAAATCATATCAGACTGTAACCCTTATCACTGATTGAGGAAGAGTGTTTTGTTGGCTTTTTTTTTTTTTTTATTATCTAGATTATTCATTAATTCAGAGTTAATATATCCAAAGAACTGTGAGCACTTGCTAAACCTCTGAGTTCCACCAACTTCCAATTTTGAGTTCATCTCTTTTCAAAGCAGCATTGATGTCTTAAGTGTTGATCCAGAAAAATCAAAGTGATACAGTAACTATTATGGAAGATTTGTTGCTTTTGTATTTATGAATCTAACAACTGTAACAGTGTTCCATGGGTAAAAAGTATAGCCTTCTGTCCACTGGAAGATACAGAGGTACTGAACTGAAAGATATTTAGCAGGTATTGCACATTGACCCAGGCGACCTTGACTGCAACAAGGAAATCAATTGGGAATGGAGGAGGCCAAAGTTGAAGGTTTCTTGGTTATCAGTAAAGCAAGTAAATGGCAGTCATCACATACAAAAGGGCAGCAGATATTCAAATCTCAATGTAGGTGTACTGAAGTATATTACTTTCTTAGCTGTAAATTCTTTTCTCTGGTTGAGGGTCATGCAACTGATTGAGAAAATACTGTCACTTGCTTCAAAAGGCCAGCGAAGGTAGAATAAAATGAGAACAGTTTGACAAATTTGGAACACCGGTGGAATCAGTAGGTGTCCATTCTCCAAGGTTTGCCTTTGTAGCAGGGGCTCACCATATCTCCTTTCCAAAGGATGACCCAGCTGTTACAGGAACTGAAAATGCTAAAATTGTGTTATGGTACAAGAGGAAACCATCAACAATTTTCTAGTGGTGTCCGCATCACAAAGATTATTTAATATCAGGTGCTTGTCGTATTAATTAAAACAGGATGATGAAAATGGTCTTTGCTACATCTCCTTTGAACTACAATAGCTGCATTCTCCTAGAAACCCACAGCCACTGAAGTTGGTAAAGGGCTTTGGGGAAAAGGCAGAAGGCCTCATACAGTGTTCAAAATTGTTGAGCTTGTGCCCAAAGGATAACAGGCACTCACTCCTCTCTCACTCCTCCATCAGCCCTGCCTGTCCCTTACCAACTCTTCCATGACTCCAGAGCCCAGTACCTCACATCACCCCTAGGGCCACCAGCCCTTACCCAGCAGTGTTGTAGCAGGGCAAGTCTCTAGCTCCCATGAGTATCCATGCTCTTAAGACTGTTAGCACAAACCCTAGCACAGTTTCAGTATGCCTCTAGACAATATCTGGCGTTGCTCAGAACAAGAACAGGTAAGAGTTCTTTCCCAGACAGCATTTAGGGTGCAACCATCCAGCTTAGGGAAATGAAAGGAGCAGTTAAGCAGCTTGGTGTCACATATGCTGCACTGCCTCAGGGTCATAAAATAACTCCAGGCTCATTTTATCTATTTTCATAGGCTGCTTTTGAGTCTATGGTTGGATGCTAAGGTTACCTTTGTGCTAGGAAACAAAACAGATCACAAATTATTCTTTGAACCTGAAGATCACAAGCTACAACAGAGATGTTGTCCATTTAACTCAATGTTCTCCCTGTATAAAACATGATGGTGGCATGCATATGCCACCCAGCTAGGAACAGACTCAAGCACTATCTCAGAGAGAAATATGTCAAAAAACTGCCTGAGAGAGTATGGTAGCTTTAAACAACTTGGATGATCAGAATCAACTGCTTAAATGCTGGCCCTCTTTAATTTACTAGGTTAGGCAGAGCCTCAGAGGTCAACTATAGTCTCTGATTTTTTAATTGTTTCTAAACACTATGGTGTTTGAAATCATGCATACATTGCTAGGATTTTCTTGCTTTTTCTTTTTGTTGCTCATTGTGACTCAATACAGGTTGGTGTAATCCTTGTCTATAAATTGATTAATAATGGGATGCCCAGGCAACCGCCAACCAACATGCCAGCAAAGTATGGATTTATAAGGTGGTGTTATAAAATTTCATATTTTGATCTGTAACTCCCAATTTGAGGAAGCAAAACTTGTGCTTTGCTTTTTCTTTTTGATGGCTCCTAAGCAGAGAGCTGGTGTTTTCATGGAACTATTTATCACAGTACCAAAATCTCACTTCTGAGTATTAATGGTCATCCCAGAGCCCATCATTCTACATGAGAAATTAGGATAATTTCTTCTGTAGATGTGCAGCATTTTTAATTTACCTACATTGAGTTTTATGTCATTTTACTGCCTAGCCTCACAGGGTTTGTTTTCAATTCTTCACAGTCAACTGTCCTCTATGCTACAATTAGTATTGTATTCTATTACAAATAGATAAATAAATAAATAAATAAATAAATAAATAAATTTATTTCATCTGAGTGTTCACACCTTTTCTAGAACACTTAAATATAATTTTTTTTTTTACTGTTCAGGTCCCAGGAGAGACCCTCACAGATTCCATGGGCAACACTCCAAGGCCAGGGATGTATACCAGCTTCCCTTGGGACAATGATCTTCACTCTCTATCCTTAGGCCTCAAGATTCAGCTAAGTTCAGGATCTGGCCCACAGTCCTATCATGAAGTATACTGTGAGTAATCCTGTAGGCAGCCCTGTTCCCTGCTACTCCTGACTGTCCCTCTGTCATTGTCTTACCTTCTCTGACTGTGACCAGAGTGTTGATGAAAGATGTCACCTCCAACAGCTCCAGGTCATGGACCAGCATTGCACTTGCAACTACCTGACTGAAATAAGACAGGAATGTAAGTTAGGTTTGCTAACAAAACTGATATCATAATGCTGTATGAATGTGAGAATGGAAGAAAATACATGAGAATGCTAGGGTATAAATGTTAAATGAGGAGAACACAGTAAACAGTTTAACTGCATCCAGAAAGAATATAGGAATTTGCGTATTTCTAATTGTCTTGCTTTAGTAGGAAATTTAGTACTGCTATTCAGAGAGAAAACAGTGGGGCTTTAATCTGCTTTAGAAGGAGATCAAAGTTGTCAGAGCAGAACAGAAAATAAGAATGAGAAAATTCAATTATAACCATGTAGCCGGAAGAAATGTCATAGTGAGGAATGATATAGTTTTAAATATCATGAATGACTACTTGTTAAACTTCCTAGTCAGAAAACCCACAAGCGAAGGAGCAATTTGGCTCAAACTTGAGTGGATGAGATGTGGTTTTCAAGGTTACTTTTGAAGACTTGCTCTGTAATTATGACTACTATATATTCAAATTTAGCATTCTTTGCAAGAATGAAGCAGATTTAATTTCAAAAAAGAGAACATAAAAACGAAGAAGCTTGTTAAAAACAAATTAAAAGGAACACAGAAGAATAAAATACTTGCAGACAACCTTGAGATTATTTAAAGAAACTAAAATTGAGTTTCACTCTAAAAAATAACTACAAAAAAAAAAAAAAGATGCAAAAAAGATGCAAAAAAGTCAGAACCAATAAAATAACAGAATAAAGAAAGGTGGTAAAAGTTAAAAAGTCTTCCTTTAAAAAGCAGAAGTCTTATCTGAAAAGGGTAACAAAATGAAGACCATACATTCAGATAAATCAAATGTAAAACCGCAAATGGCAGATGGGAAAAAAAAAAAAAGAAAAAAAAAGAAAATTAACTTGGGCAAATAAAACCTTTCTTGCTCCCTTGTGGAAAATGTGTAAAGTCTGAGCATAGAAAAGTTAAAACTCATGGCAAAAAAAAAAAAATCAATTTTCACTCAAGAAGAATCTAGATTTACAGCCACTTTCCTGATAGAAGGTAAGTTTTTTGCAACCATCAAATAGAACAAACTGATAAAATAAATTCAAAGGAATCACTTGAGCTCGACTACATTTAACTTCAAGTGGTATGGTAGTCAAAGTGTGAAGCTACCTCATCATTACTGTAGTTGTAATCTACTTACTAACCCTGTCTCAGTGCCAAAGAAATAGACTAACAAGTGAAAAGAATCTTCTTAAAGGGGAAATGAGAGAGGTTGCAAGTAACTTACTACAGAAAATGTGAGTGCTATGCAGGTAATATAGAGAGAAACTACAGAAAATAATAAATCTGCTCAACACAGGATGTCCTAGTTATACTGGAGCAGCTTTTGTTGCACGAAGTAAAGGCTCAGATGCGTAATTATTCGGATTCATTGAAAGTTCAACAGGTGTATTGATAAAGCTTCCTGAATTTTCCTGAAATCTTTTGACAAGTCATCTCTCCATCAAAGCATAAGAAACTAACAAGTCCTGATATAAGGAAGAAAGGTTTCTTTTTTATTTATAATTAAGTGATATAAAATAAAATACAAAATGTATTAAAATACTTTATTTATTACTCAGAAGTCCATCAATATTTTGGAAGTAAACTGTTCAATACATTCATATTAGAACTACTAGATGGTATCAATAGTGAATTTGGAGATGATATAAAATTACCCAGGATAGTGAAAATGAAAACTCTCTTTACATAAGAGTTATGTTGTATTTCATGATTGTGCAAGAAAATAGCAGATTAAGGTCAATATAAATAAGAGCAAAGTAATAAATATTTAATTACTAGGTCTAAATTAATTATTGCCCCTGAAAGAGATTATAGAATCATATAATTATTTATATTGGAAAAGACCTTTAAGATCACCTAGCCCGACCACCAACTTAATGCTATCAAATTCACTATTAAACCATGTCCCTTAGTACCACTTCTTCATGTCTTTAAAAGACTCCAGGTATGGGGACACTGCCATTTTCCTGGGCAGCCTTTTTCAATGCTCAGCCATCCTATATCCAATGTAAACCTCTTCTGTCAGAGCTTGAAGCCACATCCTCTTGTCCTGTCATTTGTCACCTGAGGAAACAGACTGACACCCTCCTCATTATAACGTCTTTTCAGATAGTTTTAGAGAGCAGTGAGGTCTCCTCTCAACCTTCCCTTCTCCAAATTTAGCAACTCCAGTTTCCTCAGACAATCTTCATGTGTGTTGACCCTCCACCAGCTTTGTAGTTCTTCTTTGAAAGGGTTTCAGCATCTTAATATATTTATCGCAGAGAAGGGTCCAAAAACACAGTACTCACCAGTGCTGAGTACTGAGGGATAATCACTTGCCTAGTTCTGCTAGCCAAACAATTTCTGATGTAGGCCAGGACCTTTGGTCTTCTTGGCCACCTGGGCACATTGCTGGCTTACATTCAGACAGCTATTGACCAGCACCCAGGGCCTTTTCTGCCATGCAGCCTTCCAGCTACTCTTCACTAAGCCCACACTGCTGCACTGGATTTCAATTTAGATATCAACTCAGTGTTCAGGGATGAAAACAATAAATGGAGGTTCCACTCTTGCAGAGGGAACAGAGAATATAGCAGAAATCTTCCATCGTACTACTGTAAAAATACAAATGCCACATGCAGATCTGGTCTTCCGCCTTCTCCAGCCTGACAACACAATATTGGAAAAGACATGGTAGAGTGACAAGGCTGGCCATCCCACATATTCTGTGTGAGAAGACATGAAACATATTAGGACTTTCATCTAGGAAAGTGACTGCATCTTCTCTACAGAAAGATGAACAGGAAATTATGATTGTGTATTTCTTACGATGAAAGAACAGAGTGCAGAGTGATATGAGTAGGTAGCAATTTCAAATCAACAAAAGGAATTTCACAGAGAGCTACAGTCTACTGAGCGTTTTTTTGCAACATGAATATGTGGATATCAAAGGCCTAAATGGGCAAAAAAAGTGACTAAACCAACTAATGGAAAAAGAAAGAAAATGTCAAAGGTTATACACTTGTGCTCTGACATCCAGTATAAGATGTCCTCTTTTTTACTGGACAGAATGAATGTGTACCCTGGGGAATGTACTGATATTCTCTTATTGTACACTTTCTAATCATCCATTCCTATCCCCCAAAACAGAAATCTGGAATAAACATACCATTGTTCTTCTTGTATAATGACTGTGCTGCTGCCCCCAAAATACAGGCACAAAGACATTTAAGAAAATGAAGACAGGTGAGTTGAAATGTATGACAGCACTTTTTTTAAGATCTGCTATACTGAACACTGACGTGATTGCTATAGAGCAGTTCTACAGTTTGACCTTTTGTGACTAATCTCAGTTTATAAATATTGTTAAATTACAGAAATGTAATACATTCAATTTCTATTTTCCAGCCTTCAGATTATTAACAATTACCAAGCTTAGACACAAGGACAAGATTTTGAGATACACAGCCTTCCCAAACCCTTCACCCCAAAAGAGCTCTAAAAGCCCCTTATGAAATAATGATTTTATGATTAAAAGATCACGTTGCATTATCTAAAAAACTGTTAGCTTAATACTACTGAAGATACAGAATTTCCCTGGATGGTCTAACAGACAAAAGAAGATTAAAAATTTTGGTTATTGGAAAGATACTTTTTTTTTTTTTTTTTTTTTTTTTTGGAAGGGGCATTGGGGGGAAGTTTTGAGGCTGTGAACTCAGTGTAAAGTGGCAGATGCTCACGATTTCTCACTAAAAGGGAGAACAGGATTCAAGAGTTAAGTCAGTGTTCTATAAATACTGCAGAAAATGACATTTCCATTTTTATGGTATGCAAATCAAAAGGTCAAGGCTGAATGCTTGTTTTCATTTCTCTGAAGTGTCTGTTCTGTCTATGCTATTTCACAGCAGCTGTGTTTCCGTCTATAATGTGTATTGCTGTAAAACAATAGTTACATGGTGGGACGTAGGTGGAACCCTGCTTTGAGGCTTTGCAGGGTGATTGTGTTTCAAATCAGCCTTGCTGTCACATCATGGAAACAAACTTTAGAAGGAAGACAAAGGAAATGTGAAAAAAGTGCAGATGCAGGGTTGTAGTTGAAAACATTTGTATAAATGCTAAATAGAATTACCTAATGGAGATGTGCTACTGTTAGTGCTAACAGCATCTTCAGTCTATTATGTTTAGAAGGATCATAACCAAGTGGTCCCCAGTTTCAGCAGGGACTTGTCAGTGCTTTCTCTTATCCTCCCAGGAGAAAGAAGCAAGGAAGCAAAATAATTTTGCAGAGGGAAAAGAGTAAAGTGCTGAAAATGTGTATGACTGCCTAAGGATGTTGTCTTTGCAATATTTATAGTCTTCAAAACTGCAGTGAGAGCAGCATCATTCAGGTTATGAGCACAGTAAATAAAGTATTTAGTGGTATGATCGATTCTGGGAAGAGCAACAACTTTATGAAGAAGTAACTATGATCAAATCTTCTGAATAGACAAAGCGTCCTGAAAACACTTTTAGGCCCATCTTTCAATTCTAATTAAACACAGTAGGGCTGTCATTGATACCAAGAAAGAGTTGCTGCTGGCGTAACTTTACTTCCACTCACATTTAAGAAGATATCTTTATCCTGTGGCCTGCATCCAAATACTCAGTATTAAATCCCCTGGTGTCACTTTTAACTGGTAGCCTGCAATTAGTGTTTGATGGCCCATTGATGCATTATGCAGTTCCTCCTTCTGAGAGAGTTTTCTCTTTCTTTAATTTGCCAATATTGGTAGAATTATGTTCTAATCTCCTGACTTCATCCGATTCATTTTGAAACATAATGTTTTTCAATTAAATCTCCCACTGGGAACTCATTCAGCGCCATCAAACCAGCAAAGTCAGGTTGCCTTGATTAATTACTAGCACTCTCCCTTCTTCAGAAATGGTCAGTAAGAGTTCAAGTAGCTGAAAAGCTTTAGTAAAGTTACTAAGTAAATCAATGTTTTATGTCATTCCAAACCTGAAGCTTCAAAGAAATCTACAAACTGAAGAAAGAAGGCAGAAGATTACGGAGGACCAGGGTTTAAAAATGAAAGTATGCAATGTTTAGAGCTAATTCAATTCCCATGCTAATAAAGCCAGTTCACTCAGGTAATAGAATTCATCAAACAGAGGATGAGTTTAGAAATCAAATTACACTTCCAGTGCTGGAGATGCAAAACAGCTGCCAGATTTACAGTTCCTAGAATAAAGGAGCTGTACCTTAAATACTCATAAGTTATCACAGAAGAAACTCACACTCATGGTAGAGATTAAACTCAGTGTTTTTCAGTCTCATGAGACCTACAGCAGGGACTGTGGTAGAAGAGCACCTATTCTAGTTCCATATTTGGAAACAGAACTTCACACATAGACCAAAGTTTGCAAATTTTTTTCCCAACTGAAATTCAGCTTGATTATCATTTACCTACAGCATTATCAGTGTGAAAAGCTTAGGGTTAATGATTAATGAAGGAAATAATCTTAAAACCACAATTCTCATGAGAAAAAAAGAAAGTAATTGAAGGTAATTTTTCCCAAACTTTGTCTCTTTTTTTTTTTTTTTGGTATGCAATTTGCAACCAAACTGGTTATGACTTGGAATAATTCTTTTCATTTATCTTAAAATATAAACTAAGATACAAACATAAACATTGATATATTTATTTTTAATAATTCTTTAATTATTTATATATATTCCACCACAACCATTAGCTTAAGAAGACTGCAGTGCCTTAAGACTGATTCCTGCTCAGTAGATTACAGGACCAACAGGCATTTTACTGCTAGAGATAGTAATTAAGATGTCAAGAATGTTAACTTGCTTCAATAAATACTGCTTTTATTACTACATCTATTGTACCTATTTTAAATTAATTCTTAACTTGGCCTATTTTCTAAACCATTTAACTGTAACAGAGTAGACAAAGGCCTCTTGCCAGGAATTAGTTGAAATCTTCTTTCCAACCAGCGGTAGGCATGGAGAAGGGCAGAGTGAATTCCACATAGGCCTTGGAACATTATTTCTGTTCTTATCAGTTAAGGCAGTGAATATTTATTGAGGTATGCAGATTTCTTTCAGTGTACAATCCACGAATGAGCCATATTTTATAAAACTGACCTTCAGTAGCTTCTGAAGATGAACTGACACACCAAATGAACTTTTACCTCCAGCCATCTCACTGTTGACACATCTTTGTTAGCTGCCCTATCTCAAACATAATTCTTTTCTTTGACAGGATATGAGCAGAAATACGATCAGGAATAAAAAATAGCCATTAACTGGGAGTCACTGGAAGATTCAAAAAAGAGAACAAGTATGTTTGAAGCAGCCCATCCACAGGCAGTTTTACTTTCCAGTTCAGTCTCTCTTACAGCACACTGGAGCTCAGACAAATGACCATAATGCAGTTTACCTCAACTAAGCCAGTAGTCAATGTCTACCTAAGAATACACATTTTACCAGCAGCAACATAAGTTAATTAAAATTCTTAGGGCTTCAGTGAAATCAGATAAACCCAAATGAAATTACATTCCATTTAACACAATTGCATGCATCACATTTTGCCATCACTAAATCATGAGCATAAAAAAGGATATTTACTCCTCAGAAGACAGCTGTACAACTTGGCTGAAAGTTTGGGTCTTCAGAGACTTCAGACAAACCCAAGTCTCCACTATCTACCCTGCAAACCTCACCAGCATTCTTTCTCTTTTTCCTAGATGCCCCACATCCATCTTTTAACCAACTGTTATTCATCCCAATGTACTAACTTGCATCTTCCTGGCTTGTCGGGGCTGAGAAATAATGTATCATAGAATCACAGAATTATGGAATATTTTGAACTGGAAGGAACCTTCAGAGGTCTCCAAGTTCCACCCCTCTGCAATTAACAGGGAAATGCACAGCTAGATCAGGTTGTTCAGAGCCCCGTCCAGCCTGGCCTTGAATGTCTCCAGAAACAGGGCATCTATCACATCTCTAGGCAACTTGTTCCAGAGCAATGGCTCTTGATCATTAGGAGTAAACGGGAGAGATGCAAGGAATGCGAAGGTCTGGCTCAGCACAGCATAACAAGACTCCTGGACATCCATAGAGCACCTTCTGTTTGTGCAGCAGGCAGCAAGCAAATCTCTGACATTGCCTCAAATATTCTTAGCAATGGGAGCAAACACTGCCTCTGGGCTCCAGCAGGTCACATACACAACCCAGCCAGTTTAAAGACAGGCTTGCTCTAATTTATCTCCTCTTGAGGTGTAAAGTATACAAGTAATTACAATCAGACTTTGATAAAAAGTTTTCTGTATGTCCATTATTGTTGTATTGTTGTATTGTTGACCCAAAACTCTAGGCTCTGATACTTCCTGAAATGAACTCTTCTTTGATGGCAGAGATGAAATTTGCAGTCTAATTTGGTAAATGCTTATTTAAATTTGTGCAGTTACAGAGATGTACCTAGTACAATAAAAGTAAATGCTTAAAAAAAGAAAAACCTAATCCATTTGTTTTTCTTAAGTGTCCTTGCTATTTAGACATGATGGTATATTTCACTAAAAACAACCTTTTCAAAAAAGCTGTAATTATCTTGAAATACTTTTTCTGATGTATGATAAGGAGTGGATTATTTTGAAAATGGGATATTGGCTTCATTTATGTCACAAATCCAACTCACTATTCAAGTGTCTTTGGTTTTGCTTATTGTATGCCTAGTAAAAGAGAGCACTGCCCTCTTTAGAAGAACTTGATTTTATGATTTATCAGGAGCCTTTAACTCCCACTGAGGTCAAAACTATCACACCAGTTTTTTTCAGACCAGACCCCAGCAATATCTTAAAGGGTAATGGAACAGTTCTGTGAAGGCCTTGCTGCATTAATGGTGGCTTGTAAAACGGGAAAACTTTCATCAAATTATAAGTCTCTTTGGTCAGCTTTTTCAGCTGCATTCTGCCATTCTATCTTTGGGGAGTTAGGTTCACCTCTATCATAGGCAAAGTACAGATGGATTTATTCTGCTGATTTTTTCTGCTAGCCTGAAGAGCAAAGAATGGTTTTCACCTTTCTTAGAAGCCACAGAAGAGCTGGTGGTGATTCTAATACAGCAAAATCATGTGCTGATATGCCATCACAAAAGCCTGGTAGATCACTGGTTCTGAACTACATAAGCATAAGGAACAGAGGAGTGATAATGCAAACTGCCCAGATACTCCTTGTTCCACATTATTCACCACTTACATTGCTTTCAGAAGATGTAATTCCTCTACTCCTCTCTGACAGACTGATAACCAGGCTTGGTTTTGAACAGCCTGGGAATGAGGTGGTAGTGTTGGACCACCAAACTGAGCTCCCACAGAGATCATGAAAAGTGTTGAGCCATGATTCTTCATGTAGGAACAGAACAAACAAAACCCGCTGACATTAGTTCCAGCATTTGCTAATTTGATACCTCTGCTTTCTGCCATAACAAATCCAGGCCCTATGGGTTTTTGCTGCACTTTCCTCATCCCAGTGACATTTTTCATTTACTGCCAGGCAACTATTCACAGCATCTTTATTGTTTCTGCTCCAAGGGCAAGTTGCAGTGGGGTCATTGTCAGACTAGTATCCTCATTCCCAATTTAAATACAGAAGATTGTTTAGAACAAGCTAACTCAGCTTTATTAACAGAAATTTATTTTCATTAGGATCTTTCTAATTCTGATCTTCAAACTGGCAGCCAAGTAAATGACGAGTATTTAGAGACTGTGGAATTGGTTACAAGCACTGTGTCACCTCTCTTGTGAAGATACATATATAAAATGAGCACAAATTACCAGGGTCTAAATATCTGCCACTGAAAAAGCATCTCACGCTGGTAAAGGATAATACTGTAATAGACACAGTCCCAGAAAGGTGAGGAAGGTGAACTTAATAGGTGTGAGCTCAGCAGAGTGATGTATTTTATGTCCACTGCTGAGGTGTAAGGACATTCCTGAAGCACTCCTTCCTCCCATGCCTGCAGCTCTGTGCTGTGTCAGTGCTCACGCAACTAAGGGTGACATTTTTCTCCTGTATAATTCAGCTATTATGTTTCAAATCCTACCATTTGGAAAGAAAGGGGAAAAAAACAAACAAACAAAAACACAAGATATCAATATCAAATAATTTGGGACAAAGAACATAGAATGGAGATAGGATATAACCTACACAGAGGCTGTTCAAGCTATCTTATCACTGTGATCAGATCATTTTCAGGTCTGAAGATTCTCTCCTTGCTGCGGAAAGGCTTGCACATGCCAATGCACATAAGAGAGGCAGAACCCAACAAGCCTCAACCCTTCTGAAGGAAACTGCAGCTAGTTCTGTACCTTGCGCTAGTGTGACAGGCAGCGGGACCTGGGCTGCTTCACAGCAACGTATGATGAAAATACCATAACCCTTAAAGCTCAGAGGTTAGCCACAGGTTGTGCAGGGCTGCAAGAAAAATGTTAAAGGGAACTGTCATGCTTTGCTTGCTTGATGGGAGGCCCCTTATCTGTAAGTGAAGGGCAAGTCACACGCAGCTCTCTCTCCAGATGTGAGTGAAAGAAGACCAGTTGTGTCTAACTCTCTGCTTCTCACC
This sequence comes from Centrocercus urophasianus, assembly GCF_019232065.1. Lineage (NCBI taxonomy): Eukaryota > Metazoa > Chordata > Aves > Galliformes > Phasianidae > Centrocercus > Centrocercus urophasianus. The sequence continues at coordinate 26,440,849 of NW_024884142.1, forward strand.
TTTCTGTACTGCTCTGGAGGTCTATATGGATGTCAGATGCTGTCAACCTATTTTAAACCTGTGTAAAAAGGTGCAAGCAACTGGAAATCGAGCACTGAGTTCAAGGCGAGGCATTGCCATAACGTCAACATCCTTTCTGCTTACAAGGCCCCACACACTCGTCTTGGTGGGGTTTTTAATTGTAGAAAAATCCTTCCTGTCTGAATGGGAAAATGTGGATAATAGCTCATGCAGGCATTGCACTCCCACATTCCCCTTTTCTCCATCACACAGTGACAGAAAACAACACAGATTTTGTGCCAGTTGTACAGAGCTATACAAGTCCTAAAGCATAAGCACCGAATAGTAAGACAGAAGTGCAGACCTCTTAAATTTGTATTTTCAAGGACCTTTTTCTCAAATGTTTCATTATTAGTCAGGAGTTTGGTGATGCTTATTATCCTCATCACAACACCTGTCTTTTGACAGTTCTAGCTCCTAATTTGTCCTTCAAGACAAGAGGGGGAGGAAGCTGTAGCAGATATATATATATTTACACACATATACAATTTAGGTAGCACTCTAGAGAACATATTGTAATGGCTGGAGCTAGCAGTATCTTGAGGAGGAGGAAGGCAAGTGCCCCTCATTAGAGATGCCAGTCAAACAATAAAAACAGAAAAAGATAGGATACAGACTGAGGCATTAAGAGAATACAGTATATCAAAATAGCCTGCAGAAGTGATAGGCCAAGCTCACAACCATCTGATACTGACAGTTTATGAAAATATACCTGTCTGAAGTACATTTATCTTTCTCCCTTTATTTTTCTACTCCTCCATTTTAGTCATCTACTTAAGCTTCCTTCAGACCTTATACCTAGACTTTTGTAGTAAGAGTTTTATGATTACCATCACTTGATTACCCTACCACCTAACAAATAGGAACCCTTAAGAGCACTGCTATGTTCACCCCTCTACCAACACCTTTTCCCCACTTGCTTACAGAGAAGTCAAGCTCTTTACCCAGTTTTGCGGTCAAAAAACAAAAACAAAAAACAGTGCTAATTTTAACTCTTCAGGAGAAGAGGGGAAACAAGGTCAGAGAATAGCAGTGTCTACTTAGTGGCTGAAATGTTTTGTCTTACCATTATGTATACCTGGTTGTATATTACCAAATAGCTTTCGCCTGTACCAATGCAGCACTGGATATTGCCTTAGCCACGGCTGGCATTTTAAAGCGGAATTGTCAAATATCAGCAGTTCATACAAACACTTTTTTTTTTCTCCTTATTTTTATTCACAAAAACACCTAAGCTGACAGCCCACTGACTATGACGTATCACACTGGTTGTCATGGTTAGTGGTTTTACAGGAGATCCAGGAAGAGGGGCTTAGTGCCCGTGACTGTCAAACAGCTAAAAACAATAGGGTGCATGAACCTCAACATAGTCATCATAACCAAGCACAACAAATTTATGGAAAGAGGATGCAGTCAGAAATGTCATCTTTCACACTTTCTGTAAATAACTACAGAATCATAGAGGAGAGCTTCTTTTTATCATTTTTTCCTGCTTGTAACTATAATGAATGAAGAGGGGCTACATTAGAAATACCTGCTCTTTTTTTTCCCTGTTATCTGCCATTTTATTAGTCTCATAATCCAAATTTATTATATTTTTCAGAGAGAGAAAAAAAAAAGGGTCATCTTGGAAAAACAAAGAAAAAAGCATTTAAAAAAAAAGGAGGTAGCAAAGTTTCAGAAGTTGAATGCAAAAAGACTGAAAATATCACGAAAAATAAATTCAAATTTGAAGTAGAAACGTAATCATACCACTTAAAATACACATCTCATCATTTGGTTGAAACATTGCAAATATAAGCTGTAGTAAGAGTAACAGTTAGGCTGTTCTTTCACAAGAGTTCTGCAGTATGCCCTAACATAAAAACTGAGACAGTCCGCAAAGCTTAACCACTTGATTTCCTAAGTAACTGCCTTTTCTTTTAAAGACTTCAATTTGTTGGACCAGAAGGAAGTGGTAAGCCATAGGGCGATTGAAACCCACGAGCTGTCACCACAGTGGGAGCTGATGTCTGGTCAATAAAAAAAAACATAGAAAGTAAAACAGAAAATGGGATAAACCGGGCAGATTGAGCACAGTCTTGCTCTTATTTGCCTGTGAATCATGTAAAGAGGTGATTTCATTACATGTGAAAAGAAGAAAAGCGATGCTTAGGTGTAGCTTTTCACATATCCAAAGGACTGTGCAGGCTGTGCACATGTAATTGCCTCTTCATGTTCTTGGGAAATAACGTGATTACATCTCAACTGCTCAGATGGGGCAGTTATTTCTGGTGACCATGGATTGCAGGCATTTAGAGGGTAAAAAAGGCATCTGAAATGATACCCATGCCATGCTCACTGGGGATAGTTGGTGCCTTCTCTTCCTACAGAAGTGCTTACTGCCACTTCTTATCCAATGAGTTACCACAGAGCACACAAGCAAATTCTTCTGCATGCCTGCAGTGTACCAATATCCACTATAAATTTATTCTGTGAAAACAGCAATAAGCCCTCTGGAGTGGAAGGCAAAGTCTACTTTTCTCTTTGTCTGATACAGTAAGAAAAAAATTGGTTTGTAAGGAGGAGATTTGACAGGTTAGATATATTAGGTCATAAAGCTAATTCCTTTGCCCAGTAGCTCTAGAAATGACTGCACTTTTATGAACACCTATAACTATGAAAAAACAGTGAAAGATAATAAATGCAGTGTTGTCCTGGTCAGTGACAGAAACTTATAACAGGCATTTCCAGGGCATTTACAAGCACAGCTAGCACTTCTGCAGCACTGATGGAAAGTGATGGAAATTTGGCAAATGCTTTGTATGACATGGAAAAGCTGTGCAGTTTTTCCTGTGCTAAATAGTTGTCTTGAAATTAAGTAAACTTTCTTCAGTTAATAAATATGGATGAGGACAGCAATTTTTTCATTTCTAGTGCGTCCAGGACTGTAGAACTGCCTCTGAACTGAATAGCCATTTTTTCAAAGGTAGCCAGCACTTTTCTGCTTAAAAAAAAATAAAAATACCCATTTCTTTGAACTTCTGGCTTTACTCTTCACAATCTCTCTGTCCATGAAGCAAGATTAAACTGCCTAGCAGGGAGAAGCTTGACAATAACACCACTTTGTTATCAGGGGAGGTATAAATTTTATTTGTTTGTTGACAGCAAAAGACTCTCAAACGAGCCCTGGGCATTTATATCAGTACATCTCTTTCTGTCATAGCCAAGAATGATGTTTCTCCCCTTGGCCAGGTCTGACCTGAGAACATCCTCAGGCCTCACCATCTGTTTCATCAGCCTTGTAGCACTGAATAAAACCCAGATGCCTGAAGAAGTTACTGTTCCAGCCACTTCTTTTTGCCCATGCACAAGTATCTACCTGAGAAAGCAGCTCCTGCACTAGTGCTAAATTGGCATATTAAGACAAACCAAAATCATCAGATTGAAAATTGTCACAGCAAAGGATTTTCCCATTTCCAGTGACATTTCTGGTATGGAAATACACTGCTTAATGTGCAATACAGTAATGCATGCCAGCAGCTTCTTTATAATTAACAGGCTTCTCTCATTTACACATGCTATAGCTCAGTCAGTGTTTCATGTCCATCCCATAAAAATTTTATATTCTGCACAATGACTGTTTAAAATTAAAGAGTAGGGTAAAGGGGAAAATGGAGAGGGAAAAGGGAAAAGGGAAAGAAGAAAAGAAAAATAATTCATTTTGGCTCTACAGCCTGGTAACAGCAACCCCATAGACACTGCATCTTCAAACATACGCTACATCCTAAAGCAGACAACATTTATACAGCCCCTGTATTATTTCATGCACTCTAAAGTGTTAAGAAACATAACTATGTCTTCAAATCAGAGGAGTCCCACAAAATTTTAAAGCCAATTTCTACTTAACGTTCATCTGAACCAGTGCCTTTGATCCAAGGACTAGGGTCTGATCCATGGCTCTGATTTATTCATCAACACAGGCACTGTATAATGTCTACCTTAATTTTATGGATGCCATGAAGTCCCATTTGGAAGCTGCCCTCTATAAAATCTCCAGTCCTTCAGCTTGTTAAACATGAAGACACTCACGTACACATAATGCTAAGATATCATTTTCCAGCACAGAAGATCATCTACTCTAGCACATGGCATTGGCACTGAGCCTATGTTTATTCCCTCTTGTTTTGAGGCCACCTGGCACTAGTGAGGTCTATTATCATCCAAAAAAGGGTGCCCACATCCAAATGACATGTTGGGCATGGTGCCTGGCCCATGCTAATTCTCAAAGCACGTTCAAGAATTGTTTGGAAGAGGCCTGGGCAGACTGCCCAGGCAAAAACCATTCCAGGGACAGCTCTAGCAATTTAACAGTGTAGGCAATGAAGCTAGTGCTTGGGCCTGTCTTCTGGCACTGGTTAATTTCTAGTACAAGCAGAGCCTGCAATTGGAAGAAAGGCTGTTCCTTTCATAAAGCGTATTTATCTGTCAAAGTGACATAAAGTATTTCATGTATTTCTTCACACTAAGAATGTCTTCAGAGAAGTAAAAGCTTCTGGAAGTCAAATCACAAACAATTTACTATATTCCAGGAACAGTGTGCACAGGACATTTGAAAGTATGCTAAAGGAAAGATCTATCATATTGTTCACAAATAGTCGAAATGCATTCTTACATGAGTGTGTAAAATCTCTCACTGTATATTAAATACACTGAGATCTGTGCAGCAGGCAGAGCTCTAGAGGGTCTCAGACAAGCCCAGGTATAAGGGGTGTGCAGAGGATCAGGCATGCACCAAAAACATCACGGAAAACACTAAGCTGAGTAATCCAAAACCAAATAACTTTCAGGATTCTGGGCCATCCCATCCACGGTGGTGAGCACAGTTTTCACTCCTTGGTTTTCTCTTATTTTTGATGAAACCATTTACAAAGGGGAAAAAAAAAAAAAAAAAAAAAAAAAAAAAAAAAAAAATCAACAAACAAACTAAATGTGGAAATTTTAAGGCTCCTGTTGCAAACTGCGCACTCTGTGGTCATTTTAAGCAAAGTAAGGAGAGTAAAAACGAATCATTTTCTCCCATTTATCCAAGCTTAAATGTTAAGAAATTAGAATAAAAGTTTCTATAAACAAAAATTGTTTTTTCGGATTCCTGCAAGCATCACAACACAAGATGCATTTTAAACTCTCTTTCAATTCTCTTTAAAAAAAAAAAAAAAAAAAAAAAACAACTCTGCAAAGAAACTGTTAGGTGCATTTCTTCTTTAATAGCCACAGGCCTTCTGTAAAGTAATTTTCAGTGTAGTTGGCTCTTACAGATTCACTTATCAACACACACATTTGTGCCCACAGAACAGTCCTACGTGGCAACAGTAAATAGAAGCTTGAGAGTAGAAGGGACATGCTGGTCCTGACACTGGCCTCCACTATCTACAGCTGTTGCCAATCATGCCATATGGTTCTGGCTGTTTATCAAGCTCCATCTTTCTAACTAAATTATTTATTAAGCAAATTTCTCTCTCTGACAATCAGAGACTTTCTTCTAACTTTCCAGCTGAAGCTATTCATGCTGAAGGCACAACACTGTTCCTCATACCATCACTATGGCTGCCGAAATCCCCCTGCTGCTTCCCTTTCTGCTATTTACAGAGCCATGGCCACTCTTAGCCTTGGAACAAACCAAATTCCTTTACAGTATGTTGACAACATGACAAAGTTATTTGCACTATTAATGACAAATCTTGAATGATAGGCACATACCTTTTGATGTAAAGTTATCTTATAAAGTTATCAATATATCAGATTAGCTTGCCATGGTCTTCCTTTGGTAAATAGATTGCATTTATTGTTTGTCTTTTATTGTGATATCTTCAATGACTTTTCTTTCACTATTTATTCTAATATTTTTTTTTATTCTGAAAACCACTCAGGTCATACTAACAAATATGAAATTGCGATGTTTCCTTTTATAGATACAGATATTACAGCAAAGGTTAATAAAACCTCATGAGTTCACAAAGATAATCAGAGAATCAGAGAATTGTAGAGTCAGAAGGAATCTTTAAATGTCCTCTGGTCCAACACCCTTGCAATGAGCAGGGACACCTGCAGGTAGATCAGGTTGCTGAGAACCCTGTCCAGCCTGACCTTGAATGTCTCCAATGACAGGGCATCCACCACCTCTCTGGGCAACTTGTTCCAGTGCCTAACCATCCTCACTGTTTTCCTTGTATCCAACTTTAATCTACCCTCACTTAGCTTGAAACCATTTCCCCTTGTCCAATCCGAGTCTGTCCCCTTCTTTCTTATCTTTTTCAAAAATGAAAATCATGAAAGTCCTTCATCATCTCTTTCCTTGTCTTATTTCGGGTATTTTTTTTAATGCATATTATATTATGTTAATATATTAATATTTATATATATTACATATATTGATGTATAATATAATATCTACATATTATAATATATACTATTATATGCATAAAATGAAAGTCAGCAAAGAAGCTAGTCCAATATTGAAGAAAAATACAGAAAAATTGGGTTTTTTTATACTTCAGTTTTGCACTAATTTAAATTATAGAATAAAGAGTTTTTAATTATAAGAACATTCCGTGTCAGTGAAGTTTCTGTAAGGAAAAACATACAAAATCCAATATATTCTTTTTAATTGATAAGCTTATTAACACAGAAGAATTTCAATGAGTATTATGTTACAACCCTGTATTTGAATGCAAGTAGGCAGCAGTAAATACCACTGAATGAAAATGTTCAGGTGTCACAGAATACTACAGCAGTACAGGCATTTGTCAACAGCTTAAATAAATTGACTTTCTAAGGTTCCATTCATCTTCAAGTCTTAATGGGCATGTGTTCCTCTGCCCCTAACGCAGAAGTGGTCTTAGCAGATCATAAAAGAAAAGGCATTTTTTTCCTGTAATTGAAAACCATGTAAGCAGATCCATGGATTTAATTTAAAGGACCTAACAAAATGAATATTCAGTAGAGAAAGCTTCAGCTGAAAACTATCTACTTGACAATGCTGTAAACAATAAAAAGAAAAATAGAAAGAAAAAAACAGACAGGAAGTTAGACTCTAAACAATTTAGCAGCCATGCATCCGCCCAGACTGGCTTGGAAATTTGCAAAGTAGCACAGCAAGTATGCCTGGTATGGGTCAGCCCACTGTTACGTTGCATATCACATGTGTGTATCGCGTGAAACGCATCACGGGTCAGTTGTCTGAGTCCATGACTGCAAATGCTGCTTTCTAGTAAAACCGCAGGCAGAAATGCTGTTATAATTATGCCAGCTTTAAGAGAACTTTTTTTTTTTTTTCTTTTTGGTTCTTTTAGATTTGCTGTCCTTGAAGAACTGTGCATCTAGTATGACAGCTTCTGCGTTTGGGCTGTTCCAGTGTTCTTTCCGAATTTGCATAAATACAAGCCATGGTTGCCTGGCGTTCGAGTTCACTTTTTCTCATAAGCAGCCCCCATCAATCCCACCAAAAGGCCCTTTCTTACTTCTGCCACATCTCTGCAAATGATTCCTCCTCTTGATACATGAACTCTTCTGATTTTCACAGAATTCTCATTAACATGTACGTCTTTGTACAATTTGCCTTTCTGCAAGCATCTACTTTTTGAGACTGCCAGAAACAGTCCTCACACTTTCCTTTCTTCGAATCTCTCCTCTTAGTGTGTCTAGTCTCTTATATTTTTATAATAAAAGTCTACAAACTAATAATTAAAAAAAAAAAAAGACAAAACTACCACAAGCTGCACATAACCCTGGGTGTTTGCACTGATTGACAGTGTAACAACATTATCTGTCTTTACCATCTTTTTGGCAATTTCTTGCTTACAATTAGTTCCCTTTAGTTCTCTGCTCTCTACCTCTTTAGTGAGAGCTCAGATTTAAGCACAAATATGTTCAGCAGCCTGTGAAACTTCAACAGTAAACTCTTCCGGCTATGAACTATTTGCTTCTCTCACATTTGTCTATATTTGTTTTTGTAGAGTGGTAGGCAAGTCTAAGTTTGAAATACTAAGTACAAGGGCCAATGCCATTAACTCCTTGGACTCCAAAGTTATGTGCAAGTTTAATGTTCAAGCTTCATATTTTCTACACTGTGTGTTTCCCACTGTGCAAGGAGAATGATGGAGCCAGGGACTAGACTCATACCTCTCAATATAGGCATAATAAGATTTTAAATGTCTGAGGGAATATGGCATATTGTAGGCATAAATTCTTACTGTTTAAGCTACTTGAGAGATGCCAAACAAGAGCAATGTTTTGAACTGTTTTCAGATTCATTGCTGTGGATACACAGCGTCCAAGCTCACATTCTCCACACGCCCAGGACTTTCACTTGTGTTGCTGCATGGACACGAGGACAGTCTGAAGAGACAACTGCTATAAGAAAGCTAACTTAGGAGCTGAATTTGTCCCTAACAAAATCACGGATGTTTTCTTGAACGTTCATAGTAATTCCTTAACAGTTCACCACACATAAAAAATATTTGTGCTACCAATACTACAATAATGCTTGGTAATTTAAAAGTAAAAATATGTCACAACAGCATAAAATCTACAGTTGCATATGTTATATGCATTATTAATCCCTCATCCTGTGAGTTAATGTGAGGCACAGTACTCATTAGGAAGAGCTCTCAGTAGGAGCCTCTGAAGTCTGCAGCATGCCAGGATTTCCCAGCCAAACCTGGCTTTGTGGAAGCACTGGCATCTCTTGATCTCATCAGCTGTGGGCTGACACCCTTCTCTGCAGAACCTTCCATCGCTCCAGTATTTCTCTTCTCCTCGGATCTACTTTGCACAAAGCTTCACCCACTCATCACTGACAAAACTCTGTATCAAATGCTCCTTTCTATCCCTGTTCCTCTCTCCCAAGTCCCTTATTCATTTGCACATCATCCCTTTCTCCTTTCATTGTTACTCTTTTTCACTTCTAAATAGATGACTTTCTATATCTAACCTTTGGTTTGCACAGTTTTCTCCACCCTATGGCTCAGGGGAGAACATTTTGGTCTTTCTGGTTTTGCAGTTCTCCCAAGAATGTAATTTCCTTGGGGAAAGGAAAAAGAAACAGGAAAAAAAAAAAAACAACAAAATCTTCCCCTTTCATATCAAAAATCCATTCGCCCACTTCTAAGTTTAGTTTCCCCTAGCAAAAGCTACCCTGTAATTAAAACATTGGCAGATGAGAATATTACAGAGTTTTCCAGGTCAAGTGAACATTATTGTTTAACTTGATAATCTTGTGTCTGACAGTCTAGTAAACTGACTGGTTGAAAAACACATAGTACCTTCCAGACTAAAGCTCACAGAGAGTACTTTACACCCTTCCACAGGTAGCATTTGCAACTCAGCCAGAACAACTGATAGATTACAATAGACCCACGTTGATGAGGACCAATGCTGATTTCTACCAGCAGATTATTTAACTTTCACAGCACAGAGCTACCCTCCAATAGTGGTTCTGTACACTTTCTTGGAAACTCTTCATTCACACTTACACTGAATGTCAAGCAACAGCATCTTTGCAGAACCAAGACATCAGAACTTCCTAACTACACTTACTACATAAACCTCTCAGTTTTCCTAATCTGGGAAAAGGGGTTCATAGTGTTATATAGTATGTTCAATATAACCAGTTCCAGTATCCACAGACATAATTATGCATGCATTTTTGCTTGTAGTTCCACTTGTGTGAGACATCTTATGACCCATCTTATCCCAGCCCTTACTCACTTCCATTTCAAGAGCATGGCCTTCCAGCCCTAACTCCAGCCTTAAATACAGCACCAGCAAAACTGAGGGAGCCATGAACAGCACTAGGACTTGGGGAAAAATATCACCTTTTAGACAGGCTTTATGCCATCTCAAATGCAAAAAGAAACTATACCCGGATGTAGAAAAATCCAAATTTTTTGCACATGATACATCTCTGACAGAACTAAAGAGGGTTTTTGCTTTTTTTTTTGCTCTTTTTCCACATACAGCACACAAGGGAATAAGCTATGTTTAGTTTTCAGCTACCTATTCTAGAGATTTTATGATTCTAAGATTCTATTTTAGCCTGACAATTGAAATCAAACAGCTGATCTTTCTGCCAAATAGAGTGAAGAGAACAACCTCATGGATATGAACTAACTTCACAGCACAGAGCCCAGGCAGCTATTAACAGGTTTATCTGCACATGCAAACTGCTTATTTTTCATCTTCCTTACAATGCAGGACCTTGTCTGTTTTAGCTGGGTGCCTCATCTCCCACCTTTAAGCTTTCTCTTTCTTCAGCATGAGTTTGACTCTCTCATCCTTGGGCTGAACATTGAGTCTCAGGAGAGGTGGTGGGAGAAGTAGTTCATATATCTTCATATACAACTTCTGGAGATAGGTGTGCAGGGGTGTGCATTCCTCTAGCATAAGGAGGGCAATTGTAAAACACTGGCTGTTTTTTGTTTGGATTTGTGCCAATCAGTTTTGTGCTTTGCTTTCTGTGTAAGTAAAACATTTTTAGCTAATCAGGGTAATAACTTACAGTCACCCAGTATTGCATGAGTCTGATGCACAGAGCAGAACTTCAGTGGGAGCTCCCAAAAAGTAAGCTAGCTCTTTACCCTAAGAGTACTTCTCCCTTGCTCCTTCTCAGGAAGGAAGCATGCTCTCACATTCACTCCTTCTGTATCTATGCATAGCCTGCCTTAAGAGCCATCAGAACCTTCTACAAACTCTTGTCACAGGGATAAAGGAGTGGTATCTTAGATTCAAGAAGCAATAACACAGTGCTCGGATTTTGAAATCCAGCATCTTCTGCATATTCTCTTCTCCTGAAAATAAGTTAATTATCAGATTCCAAAAAAAATTTTATGCATAAATAGCATATCAGAAGAGGACATTAATGCTCAGCCAACATGCACAGGAAACATGCACAGTGAATCCTCCAACTAGTGTGCTTCCACTTCACATAAACCTGCTGCTGCTTGCCAGTACAGGATTATTTTCAGTGAAGGTATCCAAGGTCAGTTTGCACAGAAAAGATGTATTACACATGCTTGCACAATTACTCCTTGAACCACAACTAATTCTAAAGAAAGTTAAGCTAAATATTGGGTAATACCTCCAGGTCCTCTTCCTCTGCGTGCCATGAATAGCTGCAGCCAGTGAGAAGGGACTGGCTCAACAAAACTTTTTACCTGTTCTCCAGGGAGCTGCTTGCACACTGTGAAATCACATCAGTCTACAACCCAGCCTAAAATGAGGGCAGCTCCTGGGCAGCTGCCTGTGAAGACTACAGAGGAGCCAATCAGTTTGCTGGGTATTCAAGGCAAATTTCAGGTGAAGCCAATGAGAATAGGAGAAAGTGCCTGGAGATGCAAGGTGGTCAGGCTGTATTGTTATGGGTGCATTCAGTGACTCAAACTATACACTGTAATGCAGTTTTATCACCAAACAGAAGAAATAAACCTCTGTGGTTTTTTTTATATTAATATAAGTTGTAGTCTCTTTTAGCACAGCACAGAATAGTATTCTATGAGTCCAGGTTTACTTGCCTGAACTCTTCCCTTGCCTTCATCTTCCCTATATTTTCTCCATATTACCCTTCTGGTATTGACTCCAGTCTCTCCCCCCACACAAGTACTATACAGCTCAGTTATTCACAAAATAGCATGATAGCTGTTTTTCCTCACACATGGTGTTAATGGTAAGTCTTTAAGGGGGGAGGAAGGGGGAGCAGTGCATTATGCAAGCTAAGGACAGCATCTTTGAATCAGAAAATCAATTCCATGCATGGTAGAGCAACATGAGAGAGATTTTTGTGTAGCATCTTGGTCTGTCACACACTTATTAGCTCAGGAAAACTAGATCAAAGGCAAACAGCAAAAGCAAAGCAAAGAAGAAACTTCTGGAAACTGCAAAAACTAATTCTGGAGAGGCTCTAGAAACAGTTAACATAGTCTTGCCTGCAAGCTTGAAGATCCTTACTCCTTCTAAAGAGACAACTAATATATATAAAATTAAAAAAAGAACAGGAAGACTGTAGTGTCATATGAGGTAAGTATGAGCTGGAGTATTCTTGATTAAAAGGTAAGCACTGTTAAAGGCTTGTGGTCTGCATGGATGTGCCACAGTTTTCTTAAACTGTAGAGTTTGTAATTATGAGTTTAAACTCTTGAGCAAAGAATTCAGATTTACCAGAATGCTAAAAAGCACTGTAGAAACCATAGATTTTCACTGGCTGTACACTGGATTCTGAAATGTAGTCAATTCAAGGCCAGGCTGGATGAAGCCCTAGGCAGCGTAGGGCAGTGCGTTTGAACTAGGTGGTCTTTGAGGTCCCTTCCAACCCAAGCCATTCTATGACTACAGGTGAGTGGATTCCAGGCATTCCTTTTCCTAGCTCTGAAGTGCAGAAAGAAGGCTGTTGGGGAGTGATCAGTGCTTGATGTGACAGTGCTCAAAGACAAAATATGAGCTATTCTGCAAAACTCTGTCTATGTGGACAACTGAACTATGCAAAATTAACACACTGCACTCAAATAAGAATTAAAATTACTGTCAACTGTATATGTTTCACTGTAAAGTATTTCAGGTTTTTTTGTTGTTGTTTTTTGTTTTTTGTTTTTTTTTTTTGTTTTTTTAAGGCTGCCTAAAGCTAGAACTGCTTCCTACAGAGGAACAACAGAAGAACCACTGCACAAAGCAATTAAGATAAGACAGGACATTTCCTGTCAAAGATAGCAAAGATGTTGCAGTTGGGAGCAGACATACAAGATCTTTCTGTAGCTAGTTTCTGTACTTTACCACAAAGAGATTTTCTTTGGTTTCACTACTTTCTTTTTTTAAGTTTGGGCTCCTTTGTTTGCAAGTCTGATGTAAATTCAGAGATTCCTACATGTCTCTACACATACCATTCTATTCTTTATAGTCCTTTTTCACAGTGTTAGTTTTTAAAGCTTTTTTAAAGGACTACAGGCTCAGCTGAATCCATCAGATGATATCTCATAGGTACAGACAAAGAAAAGAGGAGAACTTCCTATCTGAAGTGCAATTCTTCTCCATGCAAACGGTACCATCTCAGTTTCAGCAACATCCAGTTTTATTAAAAGAATCTGATTCATTTTCAGGTACAGGTTATTCTTCTTGTTGCAATAGAGAAAAACGTGTTAATACCTGTTTCATATTGTCTCAGTTCTGACAACAGATCATTAGACAGCTCACTAGACTGGATGAGTGCCTTACTGTGGTTGATAGAGTATTTACTTTCTTCTCTGTCAGTTTCTACTTTGAAATGAATTTTCCTCAATAACAGCTTATACAGAAGTTTTGTGCATTCTGTATGGGTCTATCGTCTTGTTTTTCATTGTTGCTTTTCACTTGTCTGTACTGCAACAAAATTTGGTGTCAGATGCCCAGTCCTTGGAGACACTCAAGGCCAGGCTGGACAGGGCTCTGGGCAACCTGTTCTAGCTGCAGGTGTCCCTGTTCATTGCAGAGGACTAGACTAGATCATCTGTAAAGGTCCATTCCAGCTCAAATAGTTCTCTAATTTTACAAAATTTCCTCACAGCAGTTTTCGGAAAAGAGCAGGGAAAAAATTTTGTAATCTAATTCAAAGCATTTCTGGGGCACGAAGTGCTGCATGCCCAGAACAGGAGAGGCCACACTTGAAGGAAAGAGGAAAGATGTATTCCTCCCAGACCTAACCAGGTTGCCACAGACAACCTGAAGGTGGCCCAGGAATGGATGTAAGCAGGAGCAAAAGTCCCACAGCCAGCCACAGGCCTCTCAGAAAATCAGCAGGAGTCCTTCTGGGTGAGTCTCCATCCCGGATAAACAGCAGTCACAATACAAACCATTAAAATGAATCACCTGGGGGCCTAACAGTCCGAATCCAGTTTGCAGGATGATTCAATTAGACCTTTTTGCCTTTTCTTCATGGTCTCAACATTTCTTAGCAGGTCTTCTTCCATGAAGGAAGTCTGTCTTTGCCTTGCTGAGAGGAAACAGCAAATGGTGCATGACTCAACACGAGTTGAAGAAGGATCCAAAACTTGGATCCAGTCTGCTGGCTCTTGGACCCAAGTCTGCGGACAGCTCCATTTTCACACAGCAATCTTCCCAGCTGTGTGTTCACCTTTCCCCAGGAGGTGACAAAAATGAAGATGAATAATATGAATTCCAAAATGATTCACAATTAAGTGTTTCATTCATTCTGAAAAAAAAAAAAAAAAAAAAAAAAAAAAAAAAAAAAAAAAAGGAGTTTTTGGAGCTTCTTTTCTCATGGCAAGAAGGAGAAGAGGTATTTCAACTTTCTATTCCAATTCAGGGTGGAATTAAGCACTGGAATATTTCCCCAGAAACAGAATGTGTGGAATTTTTATTTTCAACTCTGTTTCTCTATTTGCAAGTGAGAAAGAAGGTGAGAATGGGGCAGAAGGCAGAGATGGTGATGGAAACTGGAAAATAACTGAAAAGGATGATGTTAGCATGGGGCAGCCAGTCTGAACTATGGAAATTGACATGAACTCTTAGAGACTAAAATGTTACAGATGTGTAAAACACATGCAATTACAGAAGAAGAAAAGACCTTTTGCTAGATTTTTCCCTTTTTTTCCTATCAGCATCAAAAAATGTGAGCTTTTCCCCTTGTCAGAGGCCTGAACTCCTGTTGTGATGAGTGTTCTGCAGAGCAGTTCTGAAAATGTTCCTTTTTTTTCACTGGCCCCATTACCTAATATTTTGCAGCCCTGCCCAATAAAGATTTATTCATCTCATATGTTCCTGGTTGTGACCTTATGTTCAGCAGTTGTTGGATCGTTTTGAGCTCCACAGCTCTCATCTTGGCCTTCCCAACCCGGGAAGCACTGCTCCTGGGAAGACCAGCCTGGGAGCCGGGCTGAGCAGTAAATCCAGCCTCAAAAGCCCAACCTTCCTAAATAAAACACTCAGCCTCATATGTTTTGTTACTGCACTAATACTGCCCTTAGGAAAACCACAAATAATCATCCAATATATTTCCAACATGTCACTTAGCTGACGCATGTTTTGCTTAGGGTCAGTTTGAATATTGCTTAACTTTCTTTTTAATCCCCTTTCCCTATGTTTAGGATGAATGTCTCCGAGTTAACTTTTGTACTGCAAATAGGAGCCCACCATGAGGGCTTGCATGGCTGAAGTCAGTGCTGCGTTGACCTCACCAGCCCCCTGGAAATAAGTCCAGACTTATTTCACACATCAGTTTTCCACAGTTAAATCCTATCCTTCCATAAGCAGCTGTGTAATTCAGAAAAGCAAATGCAAAGTTTTCTTTCAGACTATTACCCTCCTTTGCTACCGCTTGCTGGCCAGAAATTGATGGTTTCTAGAACAGACCAAGAAAAAGTGAGAATCCCCACTCCCAAAACATGCTTTTCCTACTGCCTTCAGTATTCACTCCCTTACTTCTACTCCTCGTACCCAGTAATACACTTCTCTCTGATGAAACCCCATGGCAGTTCCCGTGCTGAGAAATAATAGCAGTGTCACTTTCTCTGCTCATAGGAACTCTGAATGACAGAGGAGGGGAACCTGTAAATAGTGGGGAAAAAGTTAAAAAAAAAATAACATCTGCTAAGGTAATTTTTCAGAGCTATGCACCTTCTAATAGTTATTTAACAATAGGAGAACTCTGACCTTAATTACAGCTAAATTTCTCTCACACATCCTTTTGAAAGAGAAACTCAAATTCTGCCAGAATAACAGTTCTTTGTTACTCCTGCAGTTACTTATGTCTGATTTATCACTAGATATCAAGCTCTGTTATGCATTTAGTCAACAAAATGACCTGGGTTTTAACCAGGAAAGGTGAGATATTTAGTTGATTCAAAATAATGAAGGATATTTTTTGAGACATCCTGGTAAACTCGACTCTTGAACATTTTATCTTGTATATGTTAAGAAAGCATTTGATGGGACCTACTCATCTTCATTAATCAGTTTGATCACTGTCTTATTTCTTCATATATTTCCATATATATCATCCATACTGAGAGCTAAGATATCAGTTACTAAAGCAGTGGCTTTGATGGTGACGGCTAATAAGTTTTGGGGTTTTTTTTGTTGGTACTTTGGTTGTTCTGAACTTTTCAAGGGAGCTTTCTCTTGCTCTCAGCTTAAATAACAGAAAGTTGTGGCAGATGTGCTGCTGGTATGTGAAAAATGCTTTTCATTGCTCTGAGGATTGCACGTGAAAATAGAATCACTGTGTGTTTCTTCAAGAAGGAAAAGTTCACTATAACACTGATCTTTTCCTTTAGTTTTCCCAGTGAGAGAGAAATCAGCTTTGTCTGACCAAGAAACCTCAGGCCTCATTTTGAAAAACTGCAGAAAAACAGTTTTTAACAGGATTGTATTTCCCTGTTCCAGACAAATGTGAATTCCTTTCTCTTTGCATGGATTTCTCTAAACAGGGAACTCCAGTTCCCTTTGGATTCTTCCCCTCTGAGTAAAGGATGAGACTGAGTCATCCATTTGTTTGTCTTTGATGATGAATATTACTCTCCACTTCCAACGTCGGCAACAAAAACAGGGCATCTGGGGCTCAGATCAGTTATGCTTACATCCTTCCAAAACATTACATAGAAAATATGCCTATGCCTAACTTTAAACAATTGAATAACTCCATTGGCCTTAGCTTGAATATTTCTAACATGAACATTTTCTGGATTAAGATCATCACACTTACTAAAGCTGTGCCCCATTTGCAACACTAATTTGGCACTCGCTAGTGCAGATCTGCCACTCCTGCCAGTGAAACAAGCTTAATGATTTGTTAGTTTGGACATTCTCTTCTTGGAGCACTGTGGCACTCCTGATCTAAGTCAACCACCCAGGTTTCAGGTGCTACTTGCATGCAGGTGGGTGTCTTTGGCCGAGCCGTATGTCACAGTCCCTCTGCAGAGAGCACTGCTATACTACTTCCCTGTCAGACTTGCCTTTGGCAGCTGATTTGTTTGTCTGTGAGTGCAAAATGCACCGTGTGATAGAAACTGAAAGCAAAGGCCACACTGCAGCAAGCGACAGCCCAGCCTGGAATCCTATGTCTTCTTTATTCACTGCTAAATGTAGTGTCTCGTCTGAAGCAGAAATGTATGCACAATGCTGCAACTCCTATTCACCTATCCAAACTAAAGACAAACAATTCTGCAACAGCCTGCAAAAATCTGCACGCCGAAAATATGAATATTCATGTACTGCAGTTACGGTTATCGAGTTCTCCTTGCCATCTTTTGTTCTGCTCTGCAGTGATATAGGAGTTCTGTTGAGCCAGGCTTCTCTTACAATAGGCAGGATGAAATTGTTTCCTTGGTTAGACAGCTCACCCTTGAGGTATGCTCAAAAATATCCTTTTTTTTGCACATCTATACAGCAGTTTCCAATTAGAGAGGCAATATAAGCAGCAAGAAGCAGCAGGGGAGAGAATAAGATGTTCTTTCTCTTCAAACAGAAAATCCTACACTGACAAAAAAAGAGTTAGGATTCGGCAACTCATAAAGTTTCTTTGCTTTTATTATGCATTCATGTGAGAGAATTCACATATACGTGCACTCTTTTCCTGGAGGGCTGGAACTGCTGCCCTCAGAACTTGAACTATTCAGAGAGCTGGAAACGTTTGTCTGGTTCTCTGCAGTAACACTTTTATGGGGAAAAGCTCTTTTTTCCCAAGAATATTCTCATTTGGAAATGCAAGGCAGCCTCCTCTCCATCTGATAGTGGTTTTCCATTAAATTCTGTCTGGGCAAAATAACTAAACAAATCCCACTGCTATTTCTACTTGCTGCTGAATGTTTATTTTTTGAAGTCATTGCTAATGCAATATGAGATGAGAAAAAAAATATTTTTATAATAGGGAACAACATAAATATAAGAAATTATTTCCAAGGGGCGGCAAAGTCTGTGGTAATCTGACAGTGATGAGGCATCACCAAGCAATGCACAACCCAAGTTAGATAATCTAGACAAGCTCCATCTCAGCTGGGATCCTGAGCAAAGATTTGGGGCAAATCTTTGGGAAAGTCCCCAGAAATATTCCCTTCCACATGGCTTTTTTTTTGAGAATACAGCACTGACTTGATTATTTTCAGGTGTGACATTATTCTACCACATGTGCTTATGTTTGCTATCGATTGCAACATTTCAATAAAATATTGTTGTTTACCTGTCTACCTAGAGAGGCTGGGCAGTATCTGGCTCAGTCTATACTGAAGGCTGAAGCAGGTTTGTGGTAAGTTTGAGCTCTTTGTGCCACCTCTGAGTTTTTCTTTCATTTTTGGCTTTGCAGCCTCAAAATAACTTCAGTCAAAACAGCTGAGCCTTGCCAGGTTTCAGGTCAAAAGTATGTCAAAGTGCAGTTTTACATGATTTCCACTCAACAATAAATCCCTCCCTGCATCTGATACTCAGCCTAAGCTCACTTGAAAAGTATTAGGTTTTTCAGTGAATATTTCTCACAACTGCACTGAAGAAAGTTGAAATATCATGGTCCTCTCAGAGGGCTTTATCCAAATCCCAGCTAATTTGAGTACCAGGAGCAGTGGATCAAGGAAAAGATTTGTTGATCTGCAGAATCAGATTCTGAAACAGTACACACAGGATGGGCCAGACAGAACAATAGAACAAGATAGTGATTTCTTTTTTTCACTCAGTTATTGAGGGCAAAGTTCCTGGCAGATATCTCATGAATCACATTTCTTCTTTTACATTCCTTACTACAATGGGCACCATTTTAGAGTCACAGCAACAAGCACTGTATTGAGACTGTTTAAAATAGTCAATTCTGCACATTCAAAGTGCAATCCCAAAAGAGGGTTGACACCGCCAGGTGCTATCTGCTCATCTGCAACTGTGCATTTTGGCAGTGTCTGGACAGATAGCAATGTATAACTTACCTTGTCATTATATATATGTAATTCTCAAAACTCAAGCTACCAATTCTGCCCTAGCTATGAGGGATACAAGCAAGGGTATTTCTGAACTGTCTTGATTTACTCACAACAGAGATTTAGACACTTTTAGAGTCTCAGCACCACAGCTCAGCTGCCACCTACCTCCAGATACGTCCAAAGCCCCTTCTTTTACATCATGTTTAATGAAGAAGAAATTAGATTATTTCTTTTCATTTTCCCTTCATTTCCTTACCTTTTTCCTTCATATCTATTATTCAAAGGCCATGAAAAATAGCTCAATACTAGCAGCTGTGATTTTCCCTCTATTTGCTAAGATACCTATACAGCATCGATTTTATATATCATGCACAACAGATTTAAAAATCTGAAGAAATTGAAAACATTGCAAAACAGAAAAACTTTGCAGCAGTCCATGTAAAATAACACCTCATGCTGCAAGCTCTTTTAAAACCTATCTGTGTGCTTAATCACTAGAAACAAGAATGTCCTTCAAGGAAGAGGAAATTCAAAGTTTCCTATCACCCATTGTGTCCTACAGGAAGAAGGACACACCTGATGGCAACCAGATGGGAATTTCTGGGTAGGCATGTGTTCTGTTCAGCTGCAAAGGCCAATTTCCTGATTCTTACAGGCTTAACAAACAAGAAAGCCTGTTACACCGGTTGAGAATGAGGCCCTATGGGTCAATTCTGCAAAACCATAAACATGCCACCAAGCAGAAAGTGTTATTAACCTCCATTAGGACTGGGCTATCCTGGCAGGTTTTGTTACTCAATTTTTCCAAAAGTATGTTAAAAATGGGCAGACTTTGAGAAATACCATCCAACTCTTTTTCTCTCTCTTTCTCTTTTTTCTTTAATAGTCAGTCAGTTTGGTGTCCTGGAGAGAGAAAAAAATGTTCCATGAAGAAATCACTTTGAAGCTTAATTTTTCACTGCTGAAGTACTTGGGACACTCATTTTTTTCCAGCCTTTCTCTAACTCTTGTTATCACTGCTGCTGACTCATCTCCTGATGCTGAAGGAAAAACAGTTTTATGGGAACATGAAGAGGTCACCACTGAATTATCTTTGGCTGTTATAAATGGCTCTACAAATCATTCCCCACACTGCTATGAGACAGATTTTCATAATTTCTAGGTCAAAGCTCATGCTACAGGGCAAGAGGATGCTCAGAGTAGTGGAGAAGAGTGCAGGCTTACTTCTTGGGTGCAAAGACCATTTCTCACACAGCTGCAGCTGATTCCACAGCAGTCTCAATCAGCTTTCCCCAGGGAGAAAAAAAACGTCTCTCTAACATCCCCTATAAATGCTGATGAGGTGCCATAAATCAGGACTGAGTCCTCAAAAAGATTCTGGAGAATATAAAAGCTCTACTCTTTCATTTCCCTACCTCTGAGATTTACATTGAGGTTTTTGGTGGTGGTCGTTTTTTGTAAAGAGACAAATAAAAAATTAAAATATTTTTTTCCTTGTCCATAAAATCCTTGGTGCTTTTCACACATCTATGTTCACAGTATACCTGAGAGCAAGTTAAGCAACCAAAACAAATAACAATTTCAATGAATTTCACCTTCATTTGATGACAACAAATCTTTCATGTAGAGGATAGGAAATGAACAGTTCTGGCAGAAGGAATCTGTAAATACCTCTTAAAAAAAAAAAGAAAAAAAAAAAAAAAAAAAGACACCTTAGATATTATTGCTGTCTACAAATACTTCACTCTACATATTTATAATGGCATTGTGTGCAAATACATCCCATTAATCAATCAGCTTTTTGCCTGTTCCATTTTCAGAGGCAGAACATTGCGTGATGAGAATTTAAAGAGCCTATGCAGATGAATGTAATACTGACCAATGACAAATCTTTAAGAATTTCTGCTTTACTTGAGAATTTTCAAGATTATTAAAATATGCATCTGTGTTAAGATGGAAGAGATAGGTCAGCAAAAGACATAAAACTGAAAAATCACTTCTGACTTTTAGGAACTACTCCCAAATATTTTTTCACTAAAATCTACACTGTACAATCCACAAGGCATGTGTGAGCTAGCAGACTGCTTAGTTATTGCTTTTCCAGTGAAATTAAGGAGCATCTCGTTGCCTGCTTGTTAAAAAGAATCTTAAATTATTTCCAGGCAAAATATCATAGTCTCAGTAAAAGAATGTATGCTTGCTCCTGTCCTGAAACAGGTTTTCCTTGCAGTTCTCACACTCATCAGGCAAGATACCCAATAACCAGGCTGAGAAATGCATTCATTGTACAGTTGCATTAAAAGTGCACAGCGCCAACATGGAGACAAAGGCCATTGCTGCTGCACATTGTACATGATTGTACATCTTGTGGCAAATGTACCAATTTCACATCACCCATAACATCAATACCTTCAAGCAAGTCAGGCTGAGGCAGGCTGCTCATGTTTGTTCTCCTCATGAACACCAGGCTCACAGGTTTCAGGCAGGAGATAGTTGCTAACCACTTACCATTACCACAAAGAAGGTTGTCATGGACAGAGAAGCAGCCAACTTTGGTTGCTAATAGAGCGGTGATAAAATACAGCTGATACCCAATAATCCCTATGTCAACAGCAGATTTCACAGTTGAATAAACACACTTCTAAGTACTGCAGTTTGATTTGATTTGTTTTGTAAGCACGTACCTTCTTTATCCCTCCACATGGAAATGGCTTTCATAGGAAATTTAAGATAAACAGAAGAGAAAGTTCAGTATGGACATGTGGTGTTCATCAAGAAGATCTTTCAAACCAGCAGGAGTTTTCCTTCACAGAATTGGGAATCATCGCCATTACTATCTACTCATTTGGATCACTCCAACACCCATGGCTGAAAGCCAGCAACTCCCTTGCCTGACAATTAGACCAACAAAATTTTTAGGACTCGAGTTTCCAGAGAATGATAAAATCAAGGGACAAAATAGTCAAATGATGAGTGCTTGCTTATTCGTATTACCAGGCCTGAGTTGTGAGCTTGTTACTCATTGCTATTAACGTGAAAAATCATCATAGCAATCACAGTCAAAAAGTTTCCTTGTAATGCCAGTAAGAGTTGTTGTTGGCCACTCATTGTACACAAGCACGGTTTACACTCACCCTCTTCCATGAGCAGGCACACACTTGCCTACTTACATTTTCCAGTGATAAACAGCCTCTTCTTTAAGCTTGGATGGCTTGTTTAGAATCTAGTCAGCATAGCATTAGATAGCATCTCTGCAAGAGATCACTGTCTCTTGCGTCTTATTTGTAGAAAATACAAAGAAAAATGGCTGCTGTTTCTCATAGGTAACATTACATGGGATTAACATATATTCCGGAAAGAATAAAAAGTGTCACTGGCTCATAGCTTTACTTCAGAGCATGTTTATTTGTAATGGAGAATAAGTTTCTTTCTAATAAATGAATCTATCCCTCTTGATTTCTTCTGAAGTCAGTTTCTGCCTTGCCTGATGTCTTGGCTTAATTTTCTTCTTTCTTTTTTTCTGACTATGCTAGCTCCTGCCAGTGTTTTCTAGTAGCTACTGTAAGTGCTCATACTCCTCAAAAGCTACACCTGTTCTGTTTCTACTTCATAGAAACAGAGTTTGCACACAGTGTATATATATACATAAATCTGGAAGAGGTTTTATAAGGTGCAGTCATCCACGGAATGCAGTTTGCAATATGGGATATCTCAGAGGCCACTACAGAAATGGGGGACATAACCTAGACAGCAATTTCACTTGTCAGCAAGAGAGAAGCCTCCCATGGTTCTTCTGTATGAAACAGCTCTGAATGTGCCAGATGAAATCCTGGCTCTGCCAGGAGGGCATTTGTTGCAGAGCTACAATTTCTCCACTTATCTCCTCTCACAAAAGCTCTGCCCCTGAACTTACATAATGAAATTTTCCATTCCTCCTTGTGTAATTTCAGAACATGGTGAACCCCTTTTTCTCAAGCCCAGGGAACGACTTCTCTTCTTACAGTACCAGGCCAATCCTTACACTTGGAACGCTTTTCCTTTGTAGCACAATAATAAGCCTCTATCCAAAGCTCTTTCCAAAGAGAGCTACTCTATATGTATCCTGCACGGTATCCTGACCTCTAATCCAGAGGTCCCTGCCATAGAAGTATCTCTAAAGGTCATTTGCTAAGAAAATTGCCAAGAGACAGCTCTTTCCAACTATCAACAAATGTAAGATTTTTTTTTTCCACCTCTGAGGGCTTTTCCTAGGCAACATGCTGAAGTTTGTTCTCAGAGCAGTTAAACTTTGACCTAAAGCAGATTCAAGAAGTCCAAAGAAAGTGAATTTGAAAATATAATAAAAGCTCCATACCTGCCTGGGGATTTTAAAAAATATCCGCAGAAGATACTACAAAAGCTTTCTAGTCTGATTTCTACCATACCATTTTCTCAATTTCCATTTAACTCACTCTGCTGCACTTATCATCCCATAGGAATTCTCTTTGTGGTATTATGTTAACATTAATTTTACTAGTTAATTCGGTAATGTGTGAGCATAGGAAAAATCCAAAAATCTGCACAGCTTTTGCTGCTTTTGGCAACAAAATGGTATTCTATTATCCTTATATCATACAGCTATACTAGATTCGTGTAGGAATTAGACTTTAAAGAAGCTTTGGTATCAGTACATTTCCATTACAGATTTTTTCAGTATTTCAAAGCCCATGGACATTGCACTAATAACTTATGCTATCTTGTCATGAAGATTTTAACCCAAAATGTCAGTACCATAGAAGCTCATTAGGATTAATAGCACCACGCATAATACCAGACAGTCTCTTCTCTCTTTAAAGTTTTGATAGCTAAAAGATACAAGCAAAGTGACTGTGGCGTGTCCCCAGGCACACAGGTCCCCTCATCTAGCTACTTTGTTAATGAATTGGATGAAAAAATGGCAGAATAATCAGTCTGAACTTACGTTTTTATTCAAGCAATATTCACTCCCACAGAGACAAGTTATTCCCTGTGTCAGTAGTTGCTAGCCTCTTTGGAAGAAAATTCAAAACCTTCTTTCAGCATCTGAAATGAATTAACTCTGTGACTGAGCTGCTGTGGGATGTGTAATCTCTCTGTAGTTGTTCAGCAGTGCTCTCAACAACCTTCGCAACATGTGTGTGCTTCTATGTCAGCGGGAAACTGAAACACTGATCATAGAAAAGTAATTGCCATTTACAATCCAGTAGAGCAACAGATACACTTTCATCAGTTCGTGTTTATATGGGACCCTCTTCATTCTTTCTGTCAAATTACAAGGCAGAAGAATCAAACCTGGATATTCTGGGGATGTCAACTTAGCTGCTTGGGGCTATTTTGAAAACCCAGCAAACCTTTTATGCCACTATTCTCTAAGAGAGTATAGTGGAGCCATGGTGCAGTCTGTCAACAGAAACTGGGGCTTGATCTCAGATTGCACCAGTGTTTATGATTCTAGACATGACACTTAAATTTCCCATGTTTTTGCTCCCTTGCTCCATGCTGGGTATTCAGATTGCCTACTTCAGAATGTTTTTCAAGATTAATTGATTATGATTTCTACCATGTGCAGCTACTGCAATGGTAAGGCATCAGTGAAGATTATTATTAAAAAAAAAAGAGAGAAAAAGTATTTTGTTGTATTTCAGCTGCAAGTATATTAAATAGCATCAAACTTTTAATAAGGAGGTGATCAGAGCATCTATACATAAAAGGCAATAATATATTCATGAAAAACAAATTGACCTTGTTAGAATGTCAGCCACTGCTAGTCCTTTCACTTTTAGTAAGGATTTTAATGTTCTGCTCTAGAAGCAACAGCATCCTATGGTGAAGGCTTTTCCCACATGTAGCTCTATGAAAAATTCTGATACCAATACACAGCATGTCATCAAAAACACATGTCAAAAGAGAAATTATTGGATTATCCCTTTCAGAAAAGTAGTAATGCCACAGTTTATTGAAAAATGCCTATGTTTGGCCAGTCTCATATTCCCCTTTTCAAGGCTAGACGTGTTATTTCTCCAGATTCTGTAAGGATTTTTTTTTCTTTCCTAAATGTCATGAGAAATGTTGCTAAACCTTTCATTCTCTTTCCTTTTTACACCATTTATTATTTCTAGAACAATGGCTGACCGAAACTTGGACTTATCAAGTACTATAATTCAGCTTCTTTCTATGAGACATCACAGAAAGGTAAATTATGGACTTTGGATTGTCTCATGCACTTAATTTGGTTGATGCAATGCCAGATTTTGAACATCTTTCTTATAAACATCTCTTACATGTTTTGCTTGAACTTCTACTATAAAAAAAATTGATAAAATAAAATTTCTGAAATAAATTACCTTCATTTGTTTCTAATGAAAAAGAAAAATGGAAAAGCATCAAAGGGAAGGGAGGACAGATTGTTAGCTAAGTGACACAATTAGTGTTTAGCAGAAGTGATATGCCAATTCTGACAGATCCTCGGAAACAAACAGTGAAAGTCAATACTTTCCTACTGATTTAATTGAACATTATCCATTCCTGTAAGTGGAAAATTTGGCTCCGATTTTGCATGTGCATTTGGCTAGGACAGCTTCAGATTAAACTGCCTTCTCATAAGTTGTAGCACATGCTGACTTGTTGCACAAGAAAAAAAATAAGGGTGATGCTCCTTTAGGTGCACATATATACATGAAGATAAAAACTATCCTTTCCAAAGGGAATTAAACTGATAGAGCAGGCCTGAAAATTGCATTCATTTGCAGTTTTCCAGGACATTCACAAAAGCTGTGACAGTATAAAAAAACCAAGCAGTTACGATGGTATCAAATGCATTTAGAGACCTTACTAGCCAAACTGTACACAACTGTATTTGAAGGACTAAACTGGGAACAAAGGACACATGGGGAGTTCATGGGAACTTGGGTAGTTATTTTTTGGTAGGGTAGGTGAAAGAAGAGGAGGATGGTTTTTCCAGCCACATTTGAAAAAAAAAAAAAAAAAAGAAAAAAAAAAAAAAAAAAAAAAAAAAAAAAAGACAAGAGAAGTTACCAAACAGAAACCAAATAGAGAAAGAAAATACTGTTTTTCTTCCTGAAAAGATAACTTTCACTGTGGGATATAGGAAGAACAAATGGTGTCTGGAGTATGAGGACAGTTTCTACAGCTTGTGGAAAGTATAGTTTATAGATAAGATTTAAAAGGTAGAGTGATACACCAGATTTTTCAGTAAGGAAACATCAGAAATATCTCTTTTTTCCTACTGAGCCACTGTCTTTAAATACAACATTTGCTCCAGGTAATATATACTACACTAAGATCTCACCTGCAATCCATCACGTGACAGTGAGGAAACAAAAACCTCCCAGCACATTCTCAGATATCAAACTGAAGTCATTAAGAATGTTATTCAGAACTTCAAATACAGAGGAGCCACCATTTGTTTGCATATATTAGTCTGGATTAAGTTTTAGCAGGGTATGTTCAGAATATCTCCTTTGCTATCTTAATGGAGAAACAGCCTCTGAAAGATTTAGAGAAGTGAGCTGGGTCATTGGAAAGTTCAGGTCAGCACTGATGCATTTTCCTGGGGCTCTTCTCTCCACACCAGGAATCCAATTTCAGTTCAAGGACCAGGTGCTAACTTGCAAAGCACTTCCACGAGGTTGGCTTGTGTCACCTGCTCAAGAAATTGCCTGTGTTCAAACCTAATCAAACTTTGCTAGCAAGTACTTGGCTGCTATCTGGGGCCAAACCACCATGGGAGGTAATTTGATTTAGTAATCATGATAATTATTGAAAGTAGTAACTATGCATCCAACTCATTTACTCTATGCGCTTCAATTAGCGAAGCCAAACAGCCATTGCCAGATATCCACAAATATGATTTCTGTCTAACTGAGCATTACTTGAAATTCATTCTTGATTATAAATCTGAACTGAGGCTCCCAGACCTGTTTCCATTGAAATTCATGTGAAAAGCAGTCTCCAATGAGCATCAAATTATACAGTTCTGATTTGCACCTGTCAATTTACATTTCTTTTAATTTAGGTATAATATTGCCTGGGAGTTTGTTCCCACATCCAAAATGGAAAGAGGAAATGCAAAAGCAATTGTTCGTCTTTCGTGCCAGATGCAATTTTTACAGAGCAAACAGTTCCTATTTGCTTTAGACAGCATGTAGAAAGCAAGAGAATTCTCTAAAAGTAATGTCATGCCTTCTTTTGGCCTCACAGCAGTAACTAGATAACAGGTGAGTTTTCAAGCACAAGAGCACTTCTTCAGACGTGCCTGAAAAGTTGATCTCTTTTTCACCAAACCTAGTGGCCGCTGGACAAAGCCTAAAGAGTGAGCTCCAAAGTCACAGAACTATCAATTGCAGGTTTCTCGGGAGGAAGCTGGAGCAGACACTGTGGTGATAAAAAGCTCTTATCAGATGGCTCCCACAAACAATGCAACTTCTTCAGTCCTCACAATCCAGGCACAATCCAATGCCTCAATAGATCCCTTGAGTGAGAAGGCTGCCCCAGTAGAAGCTATGATTTTTCCAACTTTTGCTGAAAAATAAATTTAAACATGCTCTTGCCTTTGCAGGAACCAAGCCGGTTTCCAAAGCAATTTGACCTGTCTGTGTTGCAGCGGCTTAAAAAAAGACACCATATCTGAGTTCCAGTAATCCTGCAGTCAGACCTCATCCACTAATCTAAATGCTGAGAGCCATTTAAATACATTTGTACGTGTTAACTGGGGCTTTTATTAAAAGGAAAACAGGAAAAGTGTCAGTAGGACACTGACGAAACGTGCTGTTTGAAGTACTTCGTGCTGAGAAGGCATACACGTACAGGAACCATTTCAATTCATGTAAACCTAGTGTGTTTCTACTCCAAATCCACAATATTCATTAACTGCAGTCAAACATAAGTCATGACTGGGCAAAGAAAATAATTCAACCCTGGACAATTTGCAAAGCACTTCAAAAGACCAAGAATTTAGCATCTAGAAGGAATTTGCTTACACCAGATATCCATAGACGAATTTCAGTCTTCCTAGCAAAGATGGATGTTCTCTGAGTGTTCAGATGTCAATGCTTTTTGACATGTAACCAAACTGTGGGAATCACAGTAAAAAAATAAATAAATAAATGAAAAGAAAAAACCCACAATCATCTACTGCACATCTTTTTCTGGACTTCTAAATCATGACTGTGAAAAACTCTTTTACATTTAGAAGTGTCTTGCAAATGAAAATAGCAAGCTGAAGCCAAGAACTTAGATATTAACCATTTTTATCATGTTAAGAAATATTGTATTAGCACTATATCTACAGCATTATATCTATCTGTATCTGTAAGCATTGCATATGTGGGCATGGTATGCAATAAATACATGAGACATCTCAGAATCCCATGGTTCTGAGACACCTTGTAATTACTAACCACAGGAAGAACTCCGCGTCTTACGTTAGCTTGCCACAAAAATCGTTAGTCCAAAACATTTTAAAATAGAAGAAAAGCTTTGGCACAATAAAAGCTCTGCTCAACATGAGCATCTCTTAGCTGATAGCACCGGTGCCCAGATCCTTTGTCAAGAAGATCTGCTCTGCTAAAATTAAGGCTACAAATAATAAAGCGTAATGCAAAGATGATGGAAAACATCTCTTTTCCTGATCCTTTTTGTCTCCTCCTTTAGCTATCTGGAGAGAGACTTGATTGTCTCAAAGGGTGAAATCCTCTCTATCTTGTTTATCAAAGAAAATGAATGGAACCACCTGTAGCCAGTGCACCGTGTTCTCCCTTGACAGTTCTGAACTAGAAACAGTTCAAACAATCAGCTCCACTTAGTAGCTGCTGAGAGCATACTTCTTCTTTCCTCCTTTGTAAGCAGATGCAAACTGTAACTTTATGCCCTGCCTTGTAAACCATATGATCTGTATGTTTAACAAAACATACAGAGCCTGATTCAGTTCTAATAGGCCCCATGGAAATTTTTCAATTTGCTTTAACAGGAATTGGACAGTAGAAACATCATTGGACCTCAGGCCTAACCATCACTTTTCTAATTGGCTAGCCAAGACTTTTACATACACACCCCTCTAATATAAATCTCTAGAGAACTTTAAGAATACACTGGATGAGAAAGAACAAGTCCCTGAAGGGGTATTTACAGTCAAATTATGTTAGCTACAGTGCGTGCTCACTTAGCTGTTGTTCTGAAGGAGTCGAAATACAAAACCAGCAAAGAGATTTACGGGACTTATGTGTATGGAGAGAAGGCAAAAATCAAACTAATAAATCAGAAGAGAGAGAGAAAAAAAAATAACAGGAGGTCTTTATTTACCATTAAGATGAGCACAAGATGGTGAAACTGGACCATGTCTTAACTTACAACTGCAGTTTGTTATACGGTCGCTAGGCTAGCCTCAGCAAACTGCTGACTGCTCATAAAAATGTTCTATTCAGTAACTGTTGCTGATACTCTATAACAGACATTTGTTGCCTTTTCTCTTCCTTTTACTTTATTGCTAAGGATATTTATGCAGCAACTGAAAGCTCGCTTCTTAGATGTTCATCTGCTCTCCCTGGGACTTCCGCCTCATTACCACAAGCAGATGATAAAGACCTGGAGTGGAATATCAGCTGAGGGAGCTAACGAACCCTGCTGCAGGAAAAGACTTTGAAGCAAAAGGCATGTTCAGAACAGAATATTTCCTCAGAAAGACTCATGCTCTGTGTATATATGTGAACATACACACAAATTCTCTATCCTGTATATGCCCTACTTACAATTATTTCTTCTTATTATCTTATAGTACTAAGAACAAGGAATGTTACCATTATCATTAATACTGACACAGTGTAGTAAAGCAAGGAATCCTACTCTGACCTGGCTCAGATTAGTTGTTTAGTAGATTTTCCCTTTGTCAGTTTCGTGGATCACCTACCTCAACACCACCATCAACTGAAACACATTCGGCAGCCACATCCATTTATATTCTTTTGGTTTTACCCACTACTTCTAGCCAGAGGCTTGACAATAAAAGCCTTTTGTAATCATTTTTTTGATTACAAAAACATGTCAGTAACAATCTCCATAGGATACCTCACCATCGCCTTCTTAGTGCTGTGAAAATCATAGGAGCTTTAAGATCTTAAATGATTAATACACTGCCATGATTTGTCATCTTACAGAAACGCTCATCTAATTTTAAAAGCTACTGAATTTACTACCAAAATGCAGGGGCACACAATAAACAATTTAAAAGGCATATTTTAAAACAAAGAAATCTATCTGACTTTGTTTGCCATTGGAAAATTGAAATAAGAAAACACAGTGATCCAACGTAAAGCATTCACAGATGAAAGCCTGCTATTACACTATTTTCAATTGCAACTGCATAATTACCTCATGACATAGGCCCTTGGAAGAGTTTCAGCTATAAATACTCAGACCTAGGTTTTCAGATATCAGGGACTGCTTCACAGAACATCCTGGGGCAGTTAGGTTATGAGTAACATCTGTGTTACTGATGAAAATACACCTAATTTTACAAATAAGCCAAAAGAGAATCACAAAATCATAGGATTTGGAAGGGACCTTTGTAGATCGTCTAGTCCAAGCTCCAACTGATGTCTCATTTTCTAAAGTGCATTGTGATTCATCACAGATACTTGACCTGCAGATTTTGCTCTTTTAAGCTTGAAAACCGCATGCTGCAGCCACTGGTTTAGTACAACAGCCTAGTTGCCTGAAGGGAACAGTAAAGTTCCAGAAATACAGAATCCAGCAGTGAAAAAGCACTGTTAAAACCAAGAAAAGCAGATTGGTAAAGGCCAGACTAAATCTTATTGCTTTATATCTGTGCTTGGCATTATTTTCTGTTAAAATAGGCTACATTTTTACCAATGACAGAAGTTGATAAAAATATGCAGACAACCACTGGAACTCCCCACACATTCAGTGCCCCAAAGGGTAGTTGCCACTTTGGACAATGCGGTGATAAAGAAGCCTTGAGCAAAGGAGGTTCCTCAAGCCTGACTTCTTTTTTCAAAGAGAAGATTTAGGAAGCAACCTATTTTTTGTGACAAGTTCTGCAGATTCCATTTGTTATTCCACATCATTCAAAGGAGCTGAAGCCTACTGATCACCTCTGCAAGCTGAGGCCCAGTACAGATCAGAAACAGCCCCAGTTAGCTGTTATGCCTAGGAAACAGAGCCATGGAAGTAAGAGCATCACCTCCTATTCATCTGCAGCTCAGCAGTACCTTGTGGGGACCTTCGTCCCACAGTGGAGAGCAATGATTACTTCTGTCTGGAGGGAAGCGTAAAGGCTCCAGCAAGCCTCAGCCTTTCTCACCTGTCATAATATTCTGAGGTGACAAAAGCAGGCTCCAAGTATGGTTCATTTGTACAGAAACAAATGACTACTCTAGCGGGGCCCCAAAGCCCGAGGATAAGTCAGCCAGTACACTCTAGGTGAGGAGAAAGATAAATGAATTAAAAAAAAAAAAAAAAAAAAACCAAAAAACTGTTCTTCAGACAAACTGTACTATAGTCTTTCTGTTTTCTTCTTCCATCAGTATAATCAGCTTAGTTATGGTCTTTTATTCAGCTTAGCGCTGGCAAAGGGGAAAATGCTGCTCCTGGGAAGACTTATCTGTCTGGTTTTATAGCACAGGCTTTGGGATGAAGTGAGTGAGCCCTGGTAGTTTATGTATTTTAATTAATCTGCCTGGAAAAGCAGAGCCATCCAGTGCTTGGGAGAGTTATATCTTGTCTTTATAGTTTCATTTTAACAGTTTTTACCAACTGGGCAATTGCCTCTGCAACATCTCTCAGTGAAATTGCTGGAAGTTCACAGAACTAAAGTAGAAAGCATTCCAACAACACTGTGCTTAGCATATCATTACTTACTCACAGGGTGTATGTGGGAAAGTAATGGGAATCCAGCAAGAGATATAGAGTTACACATATTTGGTGTGGAAGCCTGACCACTGGGGTTCGAACAGGAATGTAACCCCTTGGGAGACCATCAGAAGCCTATTCTGAAAGGAATACTGAATACATCACTCTGCTACATGTGATGACAAATTTTAGAGTCACCAAAGGATCTGACTCAGTTCTCACCACAGCTGTCATGCTGGGTGGGATGCAGCAAAACAGATTAGCACTTGAAAACGAGTTGCTAGAAATGTAAGTGGTCAGCAGATTAGAGTTACCACCTTAGTTTCATCTTTGAAAGAGGATTTTTGTCCCAAAAATTACATCTGCATAATGCCCAAAATATAAACTGTACTGGGCTTGCCGTATAAAAATTGTGCAACTGCATTGCTAGTACTCTCCCATGGATGGATCACTATACTCTTGAATTAAGCAACAGCAATAAGCCAATGACAGATACACGAAACCACCAATCACTAGGTCACACTGTCTTCTTCCATCATTTCAATATGTGGTCTTCTTTCAGAAGGTCTAATAGTTCAAATCTCCAAGGAAAACGTAACAAGAGGTGTTGGTGAGTCAATGCATGACTTTTTTTTCTGAGTAATGGCTCTGTTCAGCGGTTCTTTCAAAAGGAAGAGTTTTTCTGCTGATGTCAACAGAAGTTAACCATCATACCCTAAGGCAGAGATGGTGAAATTTCTTGGTCTTTGTGGCTATAATTGTTAACAGTCCAGTTCCCTTTCTGGTGGCTCCAGGCCAGCACTCTGCCACTGAGCATTTTGCCATGGCTGCCTCAGGAGGAGAATGACCTGTACATGAAGTCCAGTGCCTCTTTGAAGGAAGATCCTTGCAAATCTTATAAACTTACTTATAAAATCTTATAAACTCACTGCTATTTATTGATGCACTAACAATCAGGGAATAGAAAGCAACTGCTGCACAGTAGTTCAAGGAAAGGAGGTAATGGAAAGTGCAGAAAACTTAGAACAAAAAAAAAAGGGGGGGGGAGGGGGGGAGAGTTGTAAAGCATTGCTTCATGAAGCCTCTTCAAGCAAAAATGTACTAAAAGTCAGACCCTTATCTCGTGAAACTAACAAGATACAAATAAACCTACTGATAAAAGGCTACAATTGCTCAGCATTGTCTGGTTCTGAAACTGAATGTTTTACCATGTCACACATCACTCTCCCTTACTTTACACCCACAAAAGGCTACTTCAGTCCAAACTGATTATTAGGAATACTCCAGGGCCTTACTGTGCATGAATAAAACACATCAGTTCACTACCTGGGAACTCTGGTTGCCACTGACCAAAAAAATTGACTGAAGGCATGCTAGCAATTTAATACTCACAAGATAGTGCCCTAACCTGTGACCTGCCCCAGACCTTCCCTCACATGCTCATATGGATAGAAGCAGGACAAAAAGAATAATATCCTTGAGAAGGTTAGGCATGGTATTCCTCACTTCTCATTGTTAAATGAGAAAGCGTACTGCTGTCTGATCCTCAGGAGCCTCCAAGTCCATTCATTCAGAAGCTATGTTAATGTGGAATAAGAGTAGTAAAATTAAACGACATCTTCATACTTTCAGTATTTCAGTAACAAATAAAATTCTACTCAACACATATGCCATGAAGAAAAAAAATGTCAGCAAGGTGCCCTTGGCCAAAAGACCAATTAGGGACAAAGATGAAGCGTAGCCTCCTGTTTCCACCAAACTGCATAGCCAGGAACCAACAGCGTGGTTATATCCACTGAGCTCAGCTTACAGATCAGCATCTTCAACCAGCTGCTTGAGTGACTTTAGAAAGAAAAAAAACAACACAGGAGTACTTCTTAAAGTGATATACACCATCTCACAATGATAAGCTCTGTTTCGAATTTTCAATTTTTTATATTTTTATGGGAATAGAAAGGAAAGACAAATAGTACTGTGAAGACAAAACAGAAATGGAATTTTCATTTCTATGGCACTTTGTAAATGCTGCTGTTCCATACAGTGACTTTTCATAAACTGCTTTGAAAGGAAAGCTTTTAAAACAAATGCAGTGGCCATATTCTAAATAGTGTAAGCAAGAAGCTTTCAAGGTGTATTTTAGGTGTACAGCTCTACACTAAACTTTGGCACAACTCCTAGCTTTTTTTTCCTGTTTTCTTTTTTGCTTTTTTTTTTTTTTTTTTTTAATTTAAACAGAACTATTTGGAGATTTTCGGTTGTTGACTTGATTTTACCCTTCATGTGATTCCAAAGCCCTCTCTTGACACAGTAATTTTACTTTTCTATTCCTTTGAAAAAGGAGGCTTTGAAAAGCTTGATTGTTGCAGAAAATGACAGACATTATACTAGACAATTTTGGAAAAAGAATTAAAGACTTTTGTCAAGATTGAGTAGATTTTCAGGACAGATGGAGTCTCTGCTACTGTACATAATTTACCATGACCTGCTGCTTTGGCACTGTTTTGATGTTTGCATTTGCTCAGCTGTGTTTGATCTCTTATCACAGCTGGCTATCAGCCTGCTACAGCTGCTCCTTCTTGACCTTTCACTTGAAATATGACTTCCTCCCAAAGACCTCAAGAACACATAGGGCTGAGCTGAACTTCCCTGAGGATGACAAATTATGAGAGCTGCTCCAAAAGTAATACTTCCTATTTTGTTGTATTGGCCCAAGACATCAGAGAGGGATATTGGTGGTATAGCAGTACAGGCTGAAGCTTCCCACCAATATTCTGTTACATTTTCTTGCCATGTGACAGATGACAGCGGAAGGGCAGCCTGAAAAAAATGGCATGTGACATGGAAGCGTTTATGAAGAAAAAGTATGAAAGTGACTTCCTCCATGCAGAAAAAAAAAAAAAAAAAAATGGCACCCATTGATATTTACTGACACTTTCTGAACATTTATGGAGACCAAACAGTGGATGGGGGCACAGTGAGGTGGTGGGTGGTGCGTGTCAGTAGTGGTGACAGCATGAAAGACTCCTGTTGTTATACTAGCACTATGGGGATTAATTTCCTATTCTGCAAATGAGACTTTCCAATTTCCTAATTTTCTACTTGCTGATTCTACACAACAGCCAAGGCAGGAGGAAATGAAGCTTACTCATTACCCATCATCTCTAGCTTTCTTCTACCCAAACTGGTGGGAATGTGAGGGTTGCTTGAAGAGCAGTAGAGCAGATGACGGAGCTGACTGGGACAAAGCAGAGCTCCACTTCTGGCAGAATTACAACTTTTTTCTCTTCAGCTTTTCCCAAGCCTCTTCAGGTTCTGTGGGTGGAATTCATCAACACACTCACTGTATCCCTGATCTCTATCAGATGCAGCAAAAAAAAAAATTTAAAAAGTAGTTCAATACCTTATATTTTGGTTGTTCTGTTTTGTTTTTGTTTTGTGTGTGTGTGTGTTTTTCATGATTCTGTTTTGTTTTATTTTTTAAATGAGATTAAATGTACAATTTAGGTTTTTCGTTCCTGCCCATGCAAATATTCTCATATAGCTGGGATCAAGCTAGGCAGTTCCTCTAGTTAAACAGACCTGCAAATCTGAACCTCTCAGTTTTTCCAAGTTAGGCAGGGAATTCAAAAGGCCTGAATTCAACAAGTTTGCAGATCTGTACTAACAATTACAAAGCAAGTTCATCTTATAACATTTTAGCTCATGACCTGAATGCCTATGTGTGTATTTATGGGGTAGGAAGCAGGCAAGGAATGAACATCTTTCTACCCCCAGTGTTGAAGAGCAGAAGTACCAACTACTGTTTATGTGTTTACTGAAAGGGCTTGTTTCCACACTCAGAACTTTCTCCAGAACTGTAAGTAGTGTTGAAGATGGATTTTCTACAGAGAGATACTGGAAAGAGACCTGGGCTTCCTATGTAGCGCATCTCATCCCTCAGCATTGTCTGAGCAACTCCAGTATAGTGACTCCCTGACCAGCCACAGTGATGAGGGCACTGGTGGAAACTTACCTCTGCCATTCTCCCTGTAGCATACATTTTGCCAGTTTCATCTAGGGTGAGAAAACATTTCACAATGTACTGGTCATTAGATGTTCAGACTGCAATTTTTCTGTCTTTGAAACTGAGAAGCAAGCAGTGACTGTCTGGAGAAACCCAGGATACTGGGAAACAACAAGGGATAAGGATGATATTGACACAGGGCTTATGAAATGTGGTATTTCTGCCCACATGATTCATTAGCAACAGCTTGATAGGATGAAGGAAGAGGAATTTGGACTGCAGTGCTGCTGGGAACATTTCCCTCTTCCTTCTCCTCATACTGGCTCTCTCTTCCCTTTCTGCCTGCCAAGGAAGCTCATTCCTCCATAGTGACCTGAAGGGCAGCTCACAGCTGATGCCTTCAGAATTGTGCTTTTATTTTTTACTCATCAAGCTTAAATCAGCTCTGCTCTTTTAATTATACCTGAAAGTTCACCTCAAAAAAACAAAGGAAACATGCATTTCTTTCGTGGGGAGAGCGGAAGGAGCAGTAGTCTGCTCAAAAAAAAAAAAAAAGCAAAACACAGCAATTGCTACTCTGAGCCTTACCAACAGCTAGAATCAAAAGTCAATCAGTGTGCTGAACATGCTATGGTATTTGCAGTTTTGTACTTCAGAAATAATTAAAGCAGGCCAGTAGAGTCCTGCCAGTACCAGATTCTTTGGTGTAGAAGGCTCCTAAGGTGAGTCAATGGCTAGTCTAGCCACAAGCCAGCAACTCATAAACCACACCAGGAATTTTGGCATAAGCACCAGAGAACACACACATGTGCACATTCCTATTTTGTAACCAGGCCACCGTTAATTAAGAAACAGATGTTAGAGGTTAAACATCCCCCTTGATTTCAAAAGCAGAAATTGCTCTGACTCGTAGTAGCCTCTGCCATCAGAACAGCCATACTGAAGAGTCCCCGTTAACTTACCCCAAGTGACACAAGACCACTCACATGAGGAACAAGGTGCAGATCCCAGTCACTTTCCATTAGGAAGCCCAAGACTTGCTATACACTTGTAGAGGCAGGCTGAGGCAATAGCAGCATCTCTGTCACCAGAACTTTTTGCCACCAGCCCAGTCCATGGGCATAGGAGCTATCCTCAGTCACACAAGGAAGCCCCACCAGCAGTCCAGGGTTAGCAAGAGACTATGGGGGATATTTCGCTCCAATTCATAGCTGGCAAGACATTGACACATACATCTGTACAGTCCTCTTCTGCAGAAAACTGAATTGCAAATATCACAGTTTGTACTTTCTCCTTGACTCCATTTTTCCAGCAACATCCAGCTACCAAACTAGGAGAAGAAAATTACTGCATTCCAGCATTGAGGAACTGTAATTTTAGGGACTGCAGCAGAGGGACCACTGAATCCAAGCACCTATATATATATATATATATATAGTTTCTAGTGACCAGACTGACAGTAAGCTGGTCTTGCTATTTAAGATTTTAACTGAATATTAGACGGATAATGAACTTGTGCCTTTTGAATGACTGCACTGATGACTGGGAGATCACAAGTCACTGTCATTCCACATTTCTCACAGTTTCCAAATTTTTTTTCATGATCACAACAGAAATTTGTGCTAAGAATGGAAGAAAAATTCAAATTCTCATGCTATCAGTCTTGCAGAGTAGATACAGAAGTTTGCAGAGAGAAATGGGCCAAGTTTGGGGGTAGGGGAGACAAGTTGCAGGAACAAGTTATTCAAGCATTTAATTTCTGAGTGTTCTGAATGTAATTCAGCAAGATAGTTGAGCATATTACCAACACAACAATATGAGTTTACACAGATACTCAAAATTAAATGCACCTATAAAGTGCTTCCGAAACTATAACCACTAAAAATGAAATGTGGGAAATGAAAATGCAGTTCATGATCCAGTCTTTTTCCTGTCAGCATCCCAGAAGTGAGAGGAAAAACTAAGTACCACCAGTAAGATTAAGTGCTAAAAGCCTCTTTAGAATGAGTGACTTTAAAAAAAAGTCCATCTTAAAATAAAAAAAAAAAGCGTAATCACTCCAACATTATACTATAGATATTTCTCGATTATTTTGATAAGTGTAATCTTCTGAGAAGCACAAAGTTTTGTGTGGCTGGGAGATTGGGAGATGTTTACATGCAATTTCTGACTATACAAAAGAACCACAATTTATTTTATAGGTTGGGACCACATAGTTGGCCATATCCCATCCCAAGACTTCAAGTTCTCTTATTGACTTGATGGTAGCACAGCATATAGAGCAATGACAGATACTGTTTATCAAAAATCATCTTTTCACAGCCTGGATGTAAGTCTTCAAATTTTTAAAGGA
The DNA here is from genome assembly GCF_019232065.1 of Centrocercus urophasianus. Lineage (NCBI taxonomy): Eukaryota > Metazoa > Chordata > Aves > Galliformes > Phasianidae > Centrocercus > Centrocercus urophasianus. The sequence continues at coordinate 26,479,088 of NW_024884142.1, forward strand.
GAACCATTTTTCTGAGTGAAGAAGAGAGCTGGAAAGATGTCAAATTACTCAATTTATCCAGTATTTGTAGTTACATAGGAGTTTAATAAAAAAGTAACTCTACTTAAGAAAGAGTAAAACTTTAATAATTTACTTGGTTTGTTGTTCTTTTGTTTTGTTTTGTTTTAATACTACAGGAAAGTGAATGTAAAAACCATACGCTGCTAAGAACATTACGAATTTCCTGGCATTAATTTGGCTGGTGCCAAAAAAACAAGCTTAGAAACGCCGCTGTTGCAAGAGTCTTGGATTGAAAGCAATTCATTTCTGCAAGACAATAACAACTCTCCAGCATAATAGATAAGAGAAAGGTTGTTTGCTTTACATGCAGACCTGTAGGTTCTTGTCCAAGTGGTGGGCTGAAAATCAGAAGCCATCAGTTTTCTCCAGTGAAAGAGACCATAAAATTCCAAAGATGTCTCACTAGAGTTTTGCCTCAGAAAGAGAATCTTCCAGCAGAATAGAGAGGATAATTAGGAATTCCCTTTGCCAGCATACACAACATCATTTTATTCTAGAGCTAAAGTGTTCTGCTTTCCTATTGCCAGTATGTACAGACAGTCAGATAACATGAAGTAATACAGATTTTTTTTTTTAATTAAACAATGCATGAAACACTTATTTCTCTGAAGCAAAAAAAAAAAAAAAGAGTAGCCATGCCCATGTCTGAGCCCTGTTGAACCCCTCTTCATTTAGTTTTTAGAAGATATTGATTGCACAAGAAAACGACATCACAAAAATTCAAAACCAAACAAAACAACCAAAATAATGGATGCTTTAATTCTTTCCACACATAAGCATTTCCCTATTATTTATTCTTCAAATTTTCTATTCTAATTCAGATTTTTACACAAATCATCAGCAATAACAGGTTCATAGATATTTTGTTCTTCTTAAAGAAAGATACACAAGTTTCCAAACAAAAACGTCCTTGAACTTTGGGCAGAGACTCAGATTCTCTACATCCCACCATCATGTCTGAGCAATTCATCCCTCATGGCCTGACTTGTGAATGGAGAAAAGACTTTGACTGTGAGAGCGCACAAGAGTAAGAGGTGAAATGCAGCTGCTCAGAGAAAAATACTGGGCAGTTTTTTCTCTGAAAGAGACAGCTGTGAAGAAGAGCAGTGCTGAACATAGTCCATTAGGCCTTCATAATAACTACAGATTTCTCATAGTTCTTACCGTTACATTGTAGCTTGATCCATTGGAGAAAAATACATCAATTTAAATCTCTTCAAAACTAACATGATAATTTCTTATGAAATAATACCTGTGCTATGCACTCTGTATATCTCCTTGGTTGTAAGCTATGAATTAAGCAATGCTGCTATGTTAGTTCCAGCGTAGACATAGCATCACCGACTTCAGCTTGGCAAAAATTAAATGGTCATAGAATCATAGAATCACAAAGTTGGAAAGGACCTACAAGAGCATCTAGTCCAACTGTCCTCTCATTGCCATTGCTACCACAAGCTACTAAACCATTTCTCATAGCTCCTCAACCAGACATCATGTCTAAAGCACACTTCAAACTCCTGTAGGAAGCCTGAGAATTAAATTCAGTGCATAGAAAAATTCTACAGCCATCAGACTTTCCTGCTTCCTTGAGTTTAAAAGCTGGTTTATTTGTACTACAAAATCTACTATGAGATCCCTCTGTTTTGTTTTCAATATCCACACAGGAGATGGTATACATTTGACTAAATCAACTTTCTCAATTGATTTTAACTAGGATAACTCCTTCAAAAGAAAAAGACTATCTTCAGAGTCCATCCCAATAAACTCAATTCAAAAAAGAGTAGGTTGAGAGATCTGTCATATTATTGACAGTAACAGCTTGTTTTAGCTGCAGATGAAGTTTCAATTCTTTTTCAATTAAGGGTGTTTCAACAACTTTGTAATTTAGGTTATTGCTTGTAGCTGAGGTGAAGGAACTGTCAAGGGTGTTTTGTAGCCCTACAGCAAATAGTGTCAGTTATATAAAAACCTCTTCTCTAAGGTATGCTGCATTTCCTGGTTTGCCACATGCTTGCAGTATGCACACTAACAGTCTCAGTAGCTCAGATGCTCACTGCCAGCTTATGATGCCAGTGCGCTGGCAGAGGGTAGATCTCCCACAGTGTATGTAATGATACCACCTGTCACCCTGTCAGTCACCTACCTGCTAATAACTGACAAATATATTAGGTGCTATGCTCATTTTACAGGTAGAGAGTAGAGAATTTTTTAAAGAAGTGTCACTCAGAATGACAGGAACCGCCAGGGAGCACATCAAGTCCCATACAGACTCTTCAGCATGTCTCTCCTCAGTGACCACTTGTATTCTTTTCTTATTCTCTGCAGTTAATCGTTAGTGTCACAAATCCACTTTCAGAATCCAGTAAGTCTCCAAAATTTCTGTCTGCTGGGCAAGGTGCCCTCCCTGCTGAAAAAAAAAACAACCAAACAAACTAACAAAAAACCTAATAAACAAGTAATTATGCATTTGCTAATTAACCACAATTCTCCAAGCCAGCTAGCCATAAGTATGCAAATAGCATGCAGCTGGCTTGTCCACAACCTTATGAACAGATACAATAACAAGGGCCCACACTTCAGTTGTCCTTATTTTGTCTTCAGGAACATATCTATAGATATATAGCTCAAAACAAATTTCAGACACAGGCTGAGTACCATAAGACAGCACAGCTTCACAGAGCTGATTGCTCACTTAAATTATTTTAAAACAAATAAATACATACAAAAAATCAGCAGATGATAGATAGCTCCAGCCACATACCTGTTCATCCACAGTCAAGCAAAAAAAAAATAAGATCCCTACGGTGCTGAATACATAGATTTAAGTATCACATTAAATTTGTCCAGTGTAGCAATACTCATTTTATCTCCACGAGCAACGGATCCACTCAAAATGGTCAAAAACAGATGTAATTCCAAACAGCACAATGCTGCATAAATAATAATTTCCTAATATTAGTTCTTTTTTCTTATCAGAAAGAATGTATTTACCATCATGAGATTCACTCATTTTCCTTGAAAGAGAATAACCAACCAGTGATGAGAATAATCATCAGCAATTAATGCTTAAAAAGAAACTAATCAATTTAAAATCTAAAATTCTGTTTTCCAATGCTTGTAACTTTCCATTAATTCCAACTTTGGAATAGTAATTTAAAAAAAAAAAAAAAAAAAAAAAAAAGTATTTTTCATAGTGTGCAGGGTACCCAGAGCATCAAGCCCCGGATACATACATCTCACACATGTTCCTGCCACATGGCTTGGTTAAACTTTTTGCAATCATTTGATCTCTAATACATTCCCTTCCAGAAAGCAATGGTGGTCCCTGAAGAAGCACAGGCAACCTCATGCTTCAGTAGCACTACGAGATGTATGCAATAGTAACCACAGGATGATTTAGAATGAACAGCGATACCAGTGACAGGTACATTAAGCAAAGCACCTATAATTTTTGTGAAAATGTGCCACAATGTGCTGAGTTGTCCTATCCACTTCCATTTCTCCTCAGTGGGACTAGCATCTCAGGGAATACACAGCCACTCCAAGCTATGACTGCACTACTCAATCCATTTCTGTTCTCCAGATTTAATTGGTTGATTCTCTTCAGACCACATCTCTGTACTTTAGAGTCACCACAGCATGGTGGTGTATCAACATAAATCAGCAGAGACTAGCCTGTAGTTGTTAAGAGGTACAACCAGCCTCTGAACTCACAGTAATCCAACAATTCACCACAAACAACTGCAACATTTTCTACTTTTATGTTTTCTTAAGTTAATGAAGAGAGAGAAATTTCCCCAAGAAGTACTGGAGATCCACAAAACATTATTTGCCCTTCTTTTAACAGCATCATTTTTGCCAATGGAAATTACTCAGAATGCATTAAAACATGTTTTTCTAACAAAGCAAAGTCCAAATCTTGTTTCCTGTACCAATGTGGATTTTCCAATGGTAGAAAATAAAACTTCCCCTTAGACTAGAGAAAATGCTATTTATGCCTTTCTTTTAATCATACAGCACTGGTACATAAATACATAGATAGGCCATCACTATGCTTTATTTTGTGGGTAACATAAAGATTCCTCAATGATCTCAGTTTGACCTTGTTTAAAGCCTGGTACACACTGAAAAGTGTCTCAGGCTCACTAACCCTAGCTACCAGGCATGCACCTACCTCCAAAATAGAGAAGAATTCACAAAAATACACCTGGAACTTTTCTGGGGCTGCTATCTTCAAGTTGACCCCTCTATTGCAGAGGCTATAAGACTTAAAAGATTGCCTGGGTGCAAGCAGGAGTAGGCAGTGATTTATTTCTAAAACAGAGAATAACTGTAGGGTACTCACCCTCTAGTTTCCAGAGGCTGCTATCCAGAATTACTATTCTCCCCAGAGGAAGCCAAAAGCTTACAAATGATGTCCAGGAACAGGTAAGGTTAGTTACTTACTGGGCACGGAGCTTCCTTGGCAGGAGAGGAAATTCTTTTGGCACTTACAGTCCCAGAAACAGTCTGGGGTTGCTATAGAGAATCTCTCTGGAGGAAGACAGAAGCCTACAAATCATCCCCTGGAGGTTGAAAGGATAGAAATAGACAAAAATTCTAGGCATCAACCCTGCAGGAGCTTGGTACTTCTACCTCAATTTCAGCTCTCTCAGGAGGAGGGCACAATACTCTCAGCAATGTAGAATTCTAAGCCAGAACTACAGCAGACCTCCCTACAACACAAGCAAAGCTTCTTAAGTATCTACCCTGGAGAAGTCTCATGCTGCTACCTCTGCATTTCAATTGTTCTAAAGCATACGTAACTTCTGGCCACTGTTTTCAGATACTCACACAGAGAGGATGCTCCATACACACACACACAGAAAACAAACAAACAAACAGAAAAATGAAACAAAACAAAAAAACAAACAGCAATTACTGTTTTGTGTGACAGAAGAGAAGCTGTTTTCAGACTATGATTATGTTCCCTAGGCTTGGAGCTTGAGCAAAAATTAGGTTTGCTGGTTATTTCTAATCTTGTGGAAGAAAATCACTGAGAAAATCTGTATGGCTCATACATAACAGTGTTTCTCACCTCAGACTTAACTTCCAGGGTCTTTGACCAGCTATACTTCTGGCAGTTTATCATTTGTTTCAAATATAACTAAATTAGAATAATCCCACCCTTGCCAGTCCTTTCAAAGAGTCAGCTACAGCTAAAACTAGCTTAAATGGTTAAACATGGTTTAGTAGGAGCTATTGGGAATAGGTGAACGATTGGACTGGGTGATCTTTTAGGTCTTTTCCAACCTTGGTGATTCTATGATTCTAAATGTAGCTAAGATTAATAAATACATAAATTAAACAATGCATAAGAATCCCATTTTCTGGCAAATAAATTTCAAAAATTGTTAAAGAGTTCTTTGCAGCTCATAAAGTGATAGGAATATTTCTATTAACTGTATATCTGCCTCTATTCTGTTTTCTTTTAACTGTATTGTCCCAGGATTGCATTATTATTATTATTATTTTAACCACTTCGTACTGCAGGGTGTTGGGTAATATATTTCTTTTTTTTAAGCAACAAAATAGTAATGACTTTTCAGTTATATCATGAGAGGGAAAATCATTCAGTTATCCATTGCTTAGTTTATACTTGCAATACTGTGAAATTCTTCTGGCAAACTGTTCTGCTGTCAGCATAAACTATGTTTACATTAGACACGTTCAGCATTCTAGTTACAGACAGCTGATGTAATGAGACTACAAAGCCATTACATTTTTTCTTAAAAGTGAATGGCTGCACTGCTTTTAAACAGAAATTTCCGTTCTAATAGGTTCTTCACAGTTCGTTTTCTCGCATTATAAGATTAAATATTTCATCCTAACAAGGGAAAAATACCAAATATATTATGTACATTTTGTGCAGCTTTACAAATAAAGGCACATTAGGTTATGTTATTCAAAGTAAAAAGTACTAAGAGACAAGCAAAGTAATAGAGAGTTTCTTGCAATAGTAAGGACCAGCACAGAGGTTCACTGCATGAATATTACCTTTCTTGATTAGAAGGCAAAGAAAGCTATCACAGAATGATAGAATTGCAAGGGTTGGAAGGGACCTCAAGAGATCATCAAGTCCAACTCCCCTGCTACAACAGGTTCCCTACAGTAAGTACGTTACAGGCATCCAGACAGGTCTTGAATAACATCTCCATAGAAGGAGACTCTGAAACCTCTCTGGGCAACCTGTTTCAAGTGTTCTGTCACTCTTACTGTAAATAAGTTCTTCCGTGTGTTTGTATGGAACTTCCTACATTCAGGTTTTAGGCCATTGCTCCTTTTCCTATCACTACCCATCACCATGAAGAGCCTGGCCTCATCCATTTGCCTCCCTGTAGATATTTATAAACATTAATCAGATCCCCCCTTAGTCTTTTCCCCAGGCTACTCGACCTTTCCTCGGAAAGGAGATGCTCCAGGCCCTTTATCATCTTTGTTACCCTCTACTGGACTCCTAGGAAATCCCTCTTTTTTGAACTGAAAAGACCAGAACCAAATACAGTATTCTAAATGTGGCCTTAATGGGGCAGAGTAGAGGGGGAGGAAAACTTCTCTCAACCTGCTGGCCATGCTCTTTTTAATGCACCTCAGGATACCATTGTCCTTCTTGGCCATGAGGGCATACTTCTTGCTCATGGCCAACCCTTCCGTCCACCAGAACATCCACATCTTTCTTCACAGAGCTGTGAAGAAAGGGACTCCATCCCTGCTTTGAGATCATCGATGAAGATTTTGAATGGTCCAAACTCAGCTCTGACCCTTGACCCCCATCACTAGTTACAGTTGTTGAAACTTAGTATACAGTTTCTACTATTCCTTAGAAAAAAAAATAAGTAAATAAACAAATGAATCTCAATAGTGTGTCTTTTTAACACCATTGCCTGATGCCCCAGACTTCCTTGCTGCCAAATCACAGTGATACCAGTGGAACCAAGAAAAACAGGACAAGCACAGCTTGTGCATCACCATAAGAATTGATGATTGAACCAAAACAGGGTGTGATCTTCCACAGGAAAAAATGATGCCTTCTACATAGATGCCAACTCTGACCTGAATTCCTAGCCTCTGAGTTGTTTGACCTGTTTTAAAAATACGTTGATTGCCACAACAACGCAAACAATTCTACCTAAATAAACACCTGCAAGCACCTCTGAAATGAAAAACTTTTGAAACATCCAGAAATATTCTGATTATCCAGTTATGATTGTGATCTCTATGACACTCAGTTATGTTAAGTCAGTTCAGTCAGTAATCGTGGTGACAAACCAAGTCTTAGCCCTTGCAGGATTTGCAATGACTCCTGATGTTCTTCTTGTTACCTCCAGGCTTTTTAAGAGAACGGGTAAAATTCTCCAAGCATCATCACTTTGGCTTCTGCAAGCCTTTGGAGAAACCAGTGCTGAATTTTTGCTGAGATGGATGTCCACATGGTACACAATGTGGTACTGTATATACTGTTGCCATAGGGTGAAATCATGGCCCTGACAGAATCTCACCTATATTTCATAGATTCATTGCACAATCAGCCCTGAGCATTTTCATAAGCAACTCAGCTGCTCTTTTCTCACCATGGCACCATTTTGGAGTTTAAAACTTTGCATGAGAAAGGAGAAAAGTGGCCAAAGGGGAAGAGAAAGGAGAAATACAAAAGAACAATTCCTTACCTTACAGCAATTCTGTAACTTCAAGGTGTGTTGTTAACTAGGATTCTGCCTTTTGGGCTCATTCAGCTCAGTTAAGAACAGACTGCTTTGGCAAGTGTCCTGCCCCATATAAATACCTTATCTACCTTTGTTTCTTTATCAACGAGTCCTGAAGCATAGTGGTTTAATACCAGGAAAAATAATTACTAAACAACATAGACAAAGCTTCTTAAAAATCATGATTGTCTTAGGTTAAGTAGCCCTTCTGTACTCTTTCAGAGATTACTCACACAGATCCCACTTACCAGTTATTATAACGCACAGTTCCAAGCACACTCAGGTTTCCTCAGACGTTATATTCTGAGATAGACATTCAATCCAGAAGACAGGCCACATGAGTAGTACTGAGAATATGAGCCAAGTCACATACTGTTATTTTTGTTAATTTTCAGGAATGTCGTAGTTTTTCAAAGCAGGCACAAGATGTTCTGCAAACACATATCCATTTCTGAGTATGTTTGTCCTGTCTGACAAGTTTGATTTGACCAATTGTTCTACAGACCAAGAAGCCACAAATTTCAGACCAGCTCCACCTCTAAAAATGGAGTTCTTCCTCATCTTTGATGCAGTGTGCTGTTGCCTGTCAGTGCTACTGTATCTTAGACATAAGGAACTTATGTCTTACTGTATTTTAGACATAAGGAAGAACTATTAGACATAAGGAAGAACTATTTCTCTCAGAGAGTAGTCAGGCACTGGAATGGTTGCCCAGGGAGGTGGTGGAGTCGCTGTCCCTGGCAGTGTTCAAGAGGCGTCTGGATGAGGAGCTGCGTGATATGGTTTAGTGCTTGTGGTGGCAATGGTGATGAGGAGACGGTTGGACTGGATGATCTTACAGGTCGTTTCCAACCTTGTGATTCTATGATTCTATGATCTCCAGATAAAGAGACATTCACCAATTAGGCAGACAGGTTTCATGCCTTGGATGCTGCTGGAAAAACTACATGGTTGAAGGAAGTCTATCAACAGTACTGAAAACATCTTAGCAAACTTCTCATTTATGACAGATATTTTTAAATAGAATCAGATCTAGATTTTGCTGCAAAGAATTTCTGTGCAGGGTAGAAGAATACAGAGGTACTCAAATCTATATGGGAACAAATTCAAAATAATAGGAGTGGATAAATAGGATCTACTGATTGAAAAAAATAATTCAAGTGATAGAGATAGTCCAATAAATCAAATCGTTCACTGCTTGAATGAGAATTTTGCAGTCTTATTGGCACTAACTCTTTCAATGCCCAGTTAACCATTACTTCATCAAAATTACGAGCAGAGGAATTACTAGTATGCTCAAGTAGTTTGAAAATTTCCCAGAACTCTTTTTATTAATGTTAATGTGCAGTTGGAACATTCTATACTTGAGTTAGTGACTCACAATATTAGATATAGCCCTACAGCAATCAAAAGTGTCACAAATATCTCATAGTACACTTTTGTAGCAATGTCCTGTAAAATATCCTTTGCATCTGAAATTCATCATTTCCTAAGCAAGCTAATAAAAATAAGTTTAGAGATGCCTGCAGCAATACAGGCTGTACGCAAGCCTGTTCTTCCACACGTCACTTCACAGAGCTGCTATTAACATTCATGAGCAGTAAATCTGGCTGGTGGGAGCCAAGCATTGGCTGTCAGCTCATCATGTTCAATCAGTCACTGCTGGTATGAGCTTGTGAATAATGCAGCATAGAGCAAGCACTTCTGCAGATAATGGCAAAACATCAAAACAACAGTAAGGTCATTACTGAGTGTAAAGCATGAGACTCATTCCACAGTATGTTTTATTTAATAATACTGACAGCAAACCCAATAAAAATAACTGTGATGTGGTGCCATCTAGACATGAGACATTAAAGAAGTCCAGCCTTGCAGCTGAGAGAGAAAGGGAGAGAAGTTCCATTCACTAACTATCCACAGAGAGGCAGATCCCCAGGGCTCTCCTGGGGACACCAGATCTCCGATGTCCCTAGGATCACCAGACATTCCATCACCAGGGACACCACTGAAGCAGACTGCTGTCCCCAGGACAAACCCTCACAAGCTGCTCTTGCTGGTGAGCATGTAGGGTTCTAGTTCACAGCCATTGCTTGTGAACAATGCTACCAAAACTGAGATATTTTTGATGAGGAAAAAAGAACACAATATCACCAGTTCCATGCCACATTACCAGCTCTTGAACATTCATCTATCTGGAAGTGTGATTAGAAAATCATAGAAAGGCTTGAGTTCAAAGTACCTTCAGTATCCAGTTCTAACTCTCCTGTCATAGGCACGGGCACCTCCCACTAGACCAGGTTGCTCAAAGCCCCATTCAGTCTTGGCCCTGAACAATCTAAGGGATGGGGCATCTACAACTTCCCTTGGCAATCTGCCCCAATGACTTCACAGGGAAGAACTCATTCTGAATATATAATTTAAATCTACTTACTTAGGACAAGATGCTATCTATACATCTGCTAATCACATAGCTTTCCCCGGGCTCTACTGATTTTTTATTTATGTGGGAATATTATTTTTCCTTCGGCACACGTTTCATAATTATTGTCAAAGTAATGATGACCTGCAAAGTAATTTATCATTGCATGCATTCACCCACCTGCAGAGCACATGTTTGTGTACACACAGGCTTTCCTACATAGTGCCAAATCCAATATGAAAAAAAAAGATTCTCAAATTATGTAACAGAATAAAGGAAGAATGTTTAAAGTAATCTAAGAACTATATGCTATGCAGGAAAAGTGTAAGAACAGATTAACATCTCCAGCTGCAAAATGGTGATTATCCTTAAATGTTTGAATTTTGGATGGGTAATTAACTGAGATAATGATTATATGTACATGGCCTGAAGTTTTCTTTTACTTACTTTAACATGAAAGGTAATATCCATAAGGAAGAAATGTTCTCAAAGAAAACTAATGGCGTTAATCAAGTCTTTCCACGTGGGAGGACAAATTCTCTCCCATAAATTATGAAGTTGTTCTTAGAGCTTTTTTCTTCAAGCAGAAGAAATCCTACAGTGATTTCATATAGAGATTTTGATGGCTTGGTACGGTATGAGTTTCCTCAAAATTAATCTGACCCCAATCCAAGCAATGTTGTTTCTGTACTTATTTACATATAGTAGAATATAATAGCAAGAAAAAAAAGTTACATTGCATAGCTTCACTGAACATCATTCTTTCATCAGTCAATTGACATGGCACTTAAAAAAACCCTGTTTATTAAATATAAAAATGTAGTTTATGAAAATAAACGTTGTAGGTGGGCATGACTCAGTATTTTCACTTTTTCAGAAATGCAAACTCCTATCATAGAAATGACAGACAGGATATTACCTTCTTTATAGAAATAGAATAGCTCCAAAAGTTTGGTTTTACTGCCAGATCCAAATTTGGCTACTCATGCCCAGAGCTACTGATGAAAGTGCTAGGTTCACCATTCCATGGGGTATGTCTATACTCCTCTTCTGGAACTGTCCCTGTTCACTCCACGTTTCTTAGAAATACAGCCAATAGAGAACGTTTGCTTGAGATCACAGTTGGGGATGAACAAACACGATCAAAAGATGATATCAATCCATCCAGCAATAAAAGCTTAGAAGGAACATTCCTCCAGCAGACATTCAAACTGCTTCATATGCTCTTCAAGGTAAGTGGCTGCAGACCCCCACCTATTCCCCAGTCAGAGAACAGGGAAATAGCTATGACACACTACAGCTTCCAGCTGCTACTCTAGAGCTTCTACTCTATGCCCTGATGATTCTGTAGTAGGTACACATTTTATGAAATAGTAATTCCAGGCACCACACAGAGAGTGAGGCTGTTTTCAAAAGCAACTACCATTAGTCTCTGCACATACCACAAAAAATACTTTAATCCCTACTCTACATGACTGCTTCAGACTTCATAAAAAATGTTTTGGTTATATTTTGGTTATACTGAATGAACACAAGGATCTTCAGCACTCCTGCTGAGAGACCAGAGGTGAGAGATGTGAGATGCAGCATGCAGAAAAGCAGCAAGGAGGGAGATATGAGGGTCCTTCAAAACATGCACAATATTTTCTATCTCCAAAACACACTGGGAAAAAAAAAAAACAAGGAAGAAGCATGTAACGCAACAACATGATAGGAAACTGTAAGAGAAAAGACACTGCACAGGAAACAGAGGAAAAATGAGGCAGGAAGAAGAAGGAAGGAATGCAGCAGAACTCATCTTGCAAAAACCTGCGAGGAGTTGAGATTCCAGAGATGATGTTCATGGTCAGGTTAAAACAAAAATAGATGTAAAATGTATTCATATTCTGCTCATCTACAGTGATCAAAATTATGCTAGCTTTCTTCCTGTAGTTATTAACACCAGTATACAGAGTCTTACTGCTGCACAAGGCTCAAGCATTTACTCACATCTTGACCACTAGACCATATACATCTATCCTCTGCTGACTTATACAGTTATGAAAAACATCTGGAAGAATTAAACTAGTACCAGTGGTTTAAAGCTTTTTGGCTCTCTTCCTAATTTCCACTTGCTAAATTGCCTTAAAAGGCAAGTAGTTACGTGATGGCAAGGATTTTTCTTGTGGCATTTCATAAGTGATTATCCTTAGCCTTCTTGCTTTTCACATCACTTCCATGTGTCAGCAAGAGGCATCTTAAAAGACATCTTGTGTAGTCATGATTAGCAGAGAAAAGTCTCACAGCACTGTGAACTGGGAAGGCAGGAGGCAAATGTGACCCACCTGCTGGCATGATAAAATCCCAGCTGAAACATTGTGCCTTGGAAGCAACCTTGGGGTCTCTGAAAGAAAATTCTGATTTCTTAGTCTTGTTGGTATGCATCAGTACTGCTGGCACAGAGGGACTCAGACTCTTCACAGGATCCATTCATACTCCAGCTCCAGATTCTCCCTCAATGTATACAGTGGCTTACCTTCAAGTTCACAGCCAAGACTTGGCAGGCCCTGATGAATCATGTCTACCAAATCTCCTCACAAGAGTAAAGAGTACAAATGATATGATTTGGCACAAAGAGGAACTACGTCTTGTAACCACTCCTCACAGACATCTTGACTGGATAAATCAGGCAACAAATAAATATTAAGAAAATATTAATAAATATTATAATTAATAAATATAAACAATAAAAATTATAAACAGATCATTACAGATAAAATATAAATAATAAATATAATAAATACTAAATATAAATATTACCTTCATAATGTAGGAAAAAAGAGCAAGGATGAAAAGTACAGACACAGGAGATGCTCTTAATGGAAAGATGCAAGTTCAAATATACTGAAATGAGATACCTGGATATCCGGAATGAGAGGGCAAAGTATCTGAAAGCAGAAAGGAAATTTTCTTCAGTCCAAGGTGGAGAAGTTCCTTTCACATTTTAATCAAAATTATTATGTTCTGTGCATGTTGTTAAGCTACACCTATTACTCAAAAGCTTGCCTTGTTCATGCATCAAGGTAACATGCAGCTGTACAGTAAATGATCTAAATGTCCTCTCTTTGCAGCATCATGACTATTTTCTGATCCACTCTGAGATCGAATACAAGCTGACTGCATAATGTGTGGCTAATATACTGTACTGATGGTAAAAGCCAACACTAAGGCAAGAAATACAGGTGCTGCACACTGGCTGGCATTTGCCATAGACTCTAACCAGAGCAGTCTCAAAATGAAACATGTTTCTCCAGTACCTGCTCAGATATTTTCTCACTTTTCTTAAAAAAATATGCATATACATCCATTTATTTCCCTTGTTTAGATTTTCATTATTTTTCCATTTTCTTCACTATATTAAAAAGGAGAAAGTGAAGCAGGCTATAGTGACACTGACTGAGCTAACCACTAGGAAGAACAAAAACTTCAGGAAACCATCACCACAAGAAAGGAGGCTAGAATAAAAACATAACAATGAAGCTTGATTGGGACTAAATCACTGTGTTTAAAAAAAAGTTTTCTTTTTCATTGTTTTTGTGAGAAGGTCACCAGAAAGTCATCTATTATATCCTGCAAGTCTAAACTTCGAAAGACTACAAACTTTCTTACCAAAACAGTATTATACGTTATGCTTTTCTTGGGGGAGATAAGTTTAATCTGAAATACAGTTACAAATCCAAATTTAGAGTTTTGGCAGTTCAGAGCTCTTTTCATAGCATAGCTCATTTTCTGCTTCTGCAGATGATTTGATAGACAACAAGGTGATAAGGAAGTGTCTAGCAATCAATATTCTGCAATTAATTTTCTGTAACAGGGAGCTGTAAGCAGCACATGGAGAAGGTCAGGGCTAAAGAGATTGCACAGTTACTACTGACTACGTAAAATAGAGCAGATGCATTATACCATTTGCGTCAAACTGCTTTACTTTTCCATACGCACTTGCACATTCATACTGCTTTTGTACATTTCCACTAAAAGCCAGGTACTTATGTTCTATACTCATGCATCAGATTTCCAAGATAAAAGCACCTGACTCTCTCTACACCCACCAGATTTTCCAAATCACAGTCGCTCTTTTTTAAGAACATAATGGGCTTTTAAAGTGAGTGTTTTACATAAATTCAGACAGGCATAGTAGTGTTAGTACATTATTTTCATTGAGATAACACCAAAGTCTAGCTGCTTTGAATTGCACTTCAAGTGCATGGCTGCATATTAAAAGCACTCGCAGAAATTAAAAAAAAAAAGAAATAAATAAATTGAAACAATCAAATTAATTCCTGATTATGCTTAAAGAAAAGCAATTTCAGAGTAGTAGAAATTGGTAAACATAGAAAAATAGAAATTTGACTGGTCGGCCAGTCAAATCTTGTTACTCAACCATGACACATTAGATTTATGCTTCGATGCCTATTAGTTCTCTAATCGTTTTCCCCTCAAGCATTGATTTATGGAGATTTGACAGATCTCTAGGGTTGTTATCAATTACTCTAAAATGATCTGCCCTTAAAAATTTTTCATTGTTCTTGATAAGTGGTGAGTCTAAATGCTTAGCTGCATGATTCATGTACATCAACTTTTATTAAAGCTCTACAGATAAGCACTGAAAGTTCATTGCAGTAATAACAGCATTTAATGCAGAAGCTTTTCTCTTAATAGCTGTCTTTATACAAAGGTGCCTGTTTCATACATATATCTGCACTGGCAGAAATTTCTTCCTTTTTAGGATGCTAGTTATGATTTCAGGCAAACAACTAAGCAGGAGGATATTTGTATGAGAAATGGAATAAACGATTTGGACTTGTACCCAGCTCACTTTTAAGTGGGCTTTACTATGCCTGCCTTAATCCAGCACATTTCCCAAGACTTTGGTGATTAAAACTGCCAAGCAAATTCATGCTAAGACTTCATCGTTGCTGTTATAGTGGTTTTCTTACCATTAAACCTCAGTCCTTCATGCTCCAGTTCTCTTCCTTTTTCACCACAGACATCAGCAAAAGGTGTTTCTTTTCCCACAGTTCAGTATATTCCTGTTGCCTTAGAAAACCCTTCGCCATCCTTTTCTTGATGTTAAACTATTTTAATATTTCCAATCTTTCTTCAGTTGTGAGATCTTCTACACCTGAAATGATTCTTGATAGCAAACTTGTCCATCTCAGTCAGAGAAACCGTGCAGGAAAGCAAGTGCAGATAATTTTCATAGATATTGTTCTACTGTAAAAGCATAGCAGGAGGTGCTCCAAAGGCCCAGTGTGCTCTCTGAATGCAACAGGCATTCCTTGTGCAAGCACCTAATGCAAGATGCCATACGTTCATGAAAAATCGTACATACAGTATTAAGAATGGAAGCCATACTTTCAGTGGGAGAGTTCACTCAAGAAAAATAGTGTCAATGAAAGAAACAGTGATAACAAGCTGCACACGAGGAATTAGTATACAAACAGGTTAAAGAGTTACTGAGATTCTGCCCATGCCAACTAGTCAGCTATCAAGAGCAAGGAAACACTGCACCCCAATCACTTTGTTCTATGACTTCCAGTGGGGTGCTGCATCAATCTACTATACCCAAATATATATATTTCAAAGCTAAATAAAAATAAAACCTGCAATATTTTGAACAAACTGCTAAAATAACTAAACCAAGAGGAAATGGCCACACAGAGAAGAATTAAAGAAATCCAGCATATCTAGTTTAGAAAGTTACTCAGTTATTCTTTGGGATTCTAAACAAAATAAAATTTTGCAGAAAAAGCAATATTGAGACAAATGATGGAAGCTAAAACTAAGCAAATAAGATTCAAAGTCAATTCACTAGTGAAGGAGATAAGACTTTTCAGAGTATTTCACAAAACTTACAGATATTCAGCTGACTTTTGGAAAATAGACTGTGAGCAGCAAGTCACAAAGAGCTGCACTTATATCAAGATTTGATTAAGTTATTGTAGCAATTTTCAAACTTGCTGAGTTTTTTATTTCTTAATTCATTGGATTGTTGTCGATCTGTAGCTTTTAGATACAGCATTTTGTTTATCCAGATAGAAAAAGGAAAGACAAAATAAATTGAAGTCTTAGATTGGAGGAATCATTGATATTGCCAGGTTGTAAGGTCAATTTGCTTCTTTGTCAGTCTCAAGGAAAGTGGGAGAGGAAGCAGCTGGGATGGGGAAGTATATATGTATAGCCTGAGTTATCATAGAATCATAGAAAAGCTCAGGTTGGAAAAGACTTTAAACACCATCGAGTCCAACCACAACCTAATCATACTACCTTAACAACCCTCTGCTAAATCATGTGCCTGAGCAATGAGAGGCTGAGAGAGAAGCCCCTCTGAAAGGGATTTGGGGTTCTGGCGACTGCAACTTGAACATAAGCCAACAGTGTGCCCTGGCAGCCCAAAGTGACAACCATGCCCTGGAGTGCACCAGGGGAGGGGAGGAGCTGTCCTGATCTGTTCTGTGCAGCTTTATTTCAAGCACTGGGTGCACATCTGGATATCACAGTACAAAAAGCACATAAAACTATTATACAACGTCCAAATGAGGGCTACAAAAATGGTGAAGACTCTGAGGATGAAGTGTAAGAGAAGCAGCTGAGGTCCCTAGGTTTGCTCAGCGCTGAGCAGAGGAGGGGAGGCTTCATGGTGGCTACAGCTCCTCACAAGGAGTGGATGGGCAGCACTGAGCTCTGCAATCTGTGACAGTAACAAGGCCTGAGGGAATGGCATGGAGCTGTCAGGGGAGGGGCAGCTGGGGTTAGGGACAAGTTCTGCACCAGAGGGTAATGGGCATGGAGCAGGCTGCCCAGGGCAGTGGGCACAGCTTTGAGCTGCCAGAGTTCAAGAAGCAAGTGGACACCACTGTCAGACAAAGGGCTTGCATTTGGCTGGAGCACTTTGGATCCAAAGTCAGACTTGGTGATCTCTGTGGGTCTCATCCAACTATGTATATTCTATGCCTCTATTTCACATGCAAATACACTGAACAGATAGAGAATAATTAATAAAACATGGACAAAAGAATAATGGGATCCAACTCCAACCTTCATCTAAATCACAAACAAAACTTAAACGTGGGCCTTGCTGGCAGCAAATAAAACTTCACTTGTGCTCCTTTCATTCCCTCACTGCAATCTTCTGTGCTCAATTTCCTATTGGACCAGAACTACGTGCCACCACTCACAGCAGCATCTCTGACCTCCTGTATTCCACAGTATGTGAGAAAGCCCCTCCCTGTACCGCAGTCTTGCAGTCAGGCTCACAGGAAAATATAATCCAGCACAGACCTCCCCCTGAACTACTCCTTTCTGCACAAAGCATGGCCAGACACCATTTCCAAGACAGAAATATGCTGTTGTGCTTCCCACAACAATATTGACATATGCTCCCTAGCATCAGCTCATAAAAACCTGGATCTCCTTTCTCCAAAATTATGTCGGTTCACTCAAGAGTCAAGATGCAGGAATCAGACATTCTATTGATGGTTTACTACTAGAGGTAGCTGATAGATTATTTCCCTAGGCTTGCAGGATTTCTCTATTGATTCACATTATCTCACTCAAATGCCATTTACATCTCTTAATTTGATTTCAGATATACTTAATTAAGTTATTTAAATCACTAGTTGCTGAAAACGTGTATGTGAGATAGTGTAGTAAAAAGTATCAGGAAAAGGGATGCCAGGTGGGTGTACTTCTGAAATGGCTGTGCCTGTCCAATATCCTGGATAATCATTAGCACAATACCATTAGAACAGCAAATTGCTTCCCAGGATGAGTGCAACTGCATTTTTACAGACCTCTGCAGAAGTACGGAATAGATAGTAAACTTTAATCCACTTTCCAAATGGTGTAAAAACAAACACTTAATATGAGGAGAAAAAAAAGAAAAAAAGAAAAAAACAACTGCTTGCATTGAGAGCATAAAGATGCTACAACAAGAGAACTGAAGGGTGATGCTGGCTTCACAATGACTGCAAGCTAGAAACACATTAGATGCAACATTATAGAAGTCCCAAAGACAGACGTGAAATCAGGCATCATGAATATTACAAAGCAGATGTAAATAAAACATAATCAATGAGAACCTGGTAACAGATCAGATTGTTGTTTACAAGCAGATGAACTTTACAGAGGAAATGTTTAATAAGTGAGTTTTCTACAGCTAATGTAGACACTGTGAAATTGCCAGAAGAGGAGATAAAGGGAGAGGGAGATAAGCAGTGGAAGGAGGAGAAACATCTTAAACATGCTGTTGTGTAACAGCAGTATTTAAATCAACCATGAAGTAGCAGGGAGCCAAGGGAGTGGAATCTTGGGAATTCTCCAAAAGCCCTTTAAATCCACAGAAACACCCCATGTATAAAAGATGTTTTTGAACATTTTAATCAAGAAGTTGAAGAAATCACACTGTAATATTTCATCAAGCCACACAAAATGGCTGACTCATGTAATGCCCTAATTTTCGGAGATAAACAGATGGCCTTAGTAACAGAAATGGAAAATGCAGTAGCTGAAATGAAAGCGCAGAAGTTTATGTGAACTCTTCCAAACACTGTAGACCCAAGCCAACGCCATAAACAGGCTTATATGCAAACACAAGTCACAAATTAAACAGGCAGAAACAATTCAAGGAGGAAGAGGTGGCAAGCAAGCAAAAAAATAAATAAAAAAAAAATAAACTGGCACTCAGTACCAAATGTACAAAAGACAAAGAAAACACAAGGAGAAATCCAGTGATGTTGCGTAGAAACCTGAATGAAATAAGTCTTACACAGTCATTCTGTAAAGTGTTTCAGGAAAAAACAAACAAACAAACAACAACAAAAAAAAAACAACACACGTCAGTGACATAGAGATTTCCCATCAAGATATTTCAGAAATACAAAAACAAAAAGTAAACGTCAGCCACCCCCCCAAAAAAGCAAGACAGCAGCAAATAAATTAAAAGACAAAGAGAGAAAAATGAAATTTGTAGTAGTGTAAATTAAAATTCTAAAAGATGGTAGAGGGATCTTCATTATAAACAATTATCAGACACAGGATAAGGTAAAAAGATTGAAATTTCACAAAGAGTGGAGAAGTCACAGTTTCCAAGTAAAACAAAGTGCATATATGAACTAACTAGCACAAAACAATACAGTAAAATCAAGATGGTGTTGAGTCAGTCACTAATTCAGAAGTGAAATATTTTTTGATCATTGCCCTGAAGAAAGACTGCAGGCTCTCATCCTGAGCACTATCAGTGCAGAATCATATGGGGGTTTTGGGCTAATGCATTCTCAAAGACCTCCAAGGATTCACCACCTGAGACAACAAATGGAGTAAGCTTCTACAGGATACTAACTCAGCTCCCTGTAAATTGTATGTAAGGAGATTGAAGCCAGCTGCCACATCCTGAAAAATAAAGCAGTGAATGAAAAGGCAATCAGCATTCAGTATGAGGTCAGGCAGGCAGAGCAGGTGTACCACTCCAGCAAAAGGCAGTGAGCTGCTGGCTTGCACCTCAGCTTCATCACCAACAGATGATCCAGAAATACTTGAAAAGAACATATGAGGAGAAATGCCTGCTTTTACAGCTTTTTTAAAAAAAATATATTAAAAAAAACAAACAAACAAAAAAAAAGGTACTTCACTAGGGGAACTGAGGGGCAGCTAATTGGTGAAATGGAGTGTCCAGGCTGTATGAAAATGTGTCAACTGAACAAGAATGTTAAACTCCTAAACAGAAAGTGCCAGCCATTCCACTTAAATGAAAGTTTTAGGCTGGCACCAGAAGGAAACAGGAAAATAAAACAGACATATCCACGCATTCACATTTATACTTGTGACAGGCTGACCCAGCGGTGGAAGGAAGCATTGTCTGTCCTCATAAAGACACAAAACATGGAGACAAACTGAGCCAACTTGAAAGCACTACATAAAAGGTAGAGTGCATCACTGAGAACAGAAGTATTGTAAAAAGAGCCACTGTGAGAAAGAAGTCTATTCCTGAAAAGCTGGAATTTCAGCAACTGAAGTTAATTACGGTTACACTGCCAGCAAGAGAATCTAAAGAGGTATTACTGAAAATTAGAAATATCTAGACAAAAGTAGGAGTTAAAAAGCCAATTCTACAGTCTCCTGGATATCAGCACGCTGCTTCAAACAGACATCCAAACCTGACTTAGAGCTGATAGCACTTTTAATGAGTTAAAGAACTATTAATTACCTATTCATTCATTCCAGAATGAGCTTCAATTAATTAGCTCTCAATAAATCCTTGATAAATCTTTAAGCTGCAATGAGTTTGCAATCCCTCCTGCTACCCGCTTCATCCACTCTAGCTGCTATAGGCTAACAGTAATGTTTGCAGAACGAGAAACATGGAATAGTTCCTTTCTGCTCCAGATGTCAGAACTGACAACTGATAAAATAGTGGCATCACCAATGGTTTATACCTCTTTCCATCACAGAATCGCCTGGGTTGAAAAGGACCTCAAAGATCATCTAGTTTCAACACCTCCCACTGCTACAGGCAGGGTCACCAACCAGAGGCTGCCCAGAGCCACATCCAGCCACATCCATTCACCACCTTTCAACCTTGAAAATATGAATACAAATAATAAAGCAAAGCATAACTCAACTGTGCTCCTAGTTAAGGTAGTCAAATTCTTTCTTCATTTGAAGTGGAAGGAGACTCTTTCTAGGCAGCACTCAATCCTTAGCCAGAGAAGATGTGCCTTCTATCATTTCTCATCTGTAATTTCATTTACAGTGAGAAGGACAACTAGCAGCTATCAGTGTGTCATAAATAAAGCAAGGTACCTGTAGCGGCTCTAAGGATGCTCATTACACACCAATAGCATCTCCAGTTGTTGCTCAGCTTACAGCAGGCAGAGATTTCAACTACAGATTTTATTGTAGATTTGTGTGTGCACACTACTGCATATGCTTGTGCACAAAAATAATGCAACTGAGCTAGAGGAACACAGTACGGAGACAGACTCCATTGCACTCAGGGTAGGAGTCTCTCAATAGACCAGTATGCCTTTTGATTTCCCTGCCTCAGTCCGGTAGGAATCAGCAAGCACCTCCTGTATTTCAGATAAAAAGCATCAGAGCTTTCAGAAGAACATTAACAGTCACAAACTGACAGAGCTAATTCGAAATACTCAACACTGCAGACACTTTACCAAGGCTATCAGCTCTGGAGTGACAGGCAGAAAGGCACCTTTGAAAGGTAGTTCACAGGGCCTGTGAAACACAGCAGGTTTTTGCTACTGAAGGCATAATCCCAAAAGAGATTAAATCCAGCTTCAGAACTGCAAGCACTTGGACATGACTCAAACTAAAGTCGTAATTTCAGTTTCTGAACAATGTAAAAGGTGCAGTTTAATGACAGTATGCAGGTAAGACTTCCACACTGAAACATTAGGAATTTCTGGGTGCTGTTTATGTCCACTCTTCAGGTAGAGAAAGTATATAACAATAAAATCACAAACATGTTTTGTCTTTGCCACTTATAGTGAAATCCTTGCAACCTTTTCAGCAGTTGGCACACTTTTAACATACCTAGCAGCCCTCACAGAATAAAGTTTGCACTGCGAAGTGTTACTTAAAGCTTCAGAGGAAAAAAATCTGTGATGATTGATCAGTATCGTGCTTTTAGTTATTGCTGCTCCTTATGGAATTGCAAAGGAAGAGGAAGGACCAAATAAATCCTCGAAATGACACTTCTAGGAATGCAGAGATTGCAGTGTGAGGGATGACAATTAATGTGGGACAGCTTTAACTATTTAACAGCTTGCAATTCCCATTGAGTTTTCAGAAACTCAGCCAGAACTTCCTTTCTGTTGTCATGAGCAAGATGAGAGCCCTAGCAATACAGTTCCCACCTCTGTCCATTCGTACCACTGCCCAGCCCTCATAGCTCTTCTGAAACTTTGCATGGATACAGTGACATCACATGCCTCAAAATATAACAAAATACTATTATTATCTTTTTAAATAAATTAAACTTCTGATTTTTCACTTGCATCATTTTGCCATTTTTTTTTTCTCTCTGACACTTCCCCACTCCCAGGCTGAGCTTCATTTTTGGGATCATTTTGATTTGGTGCTGCAAAACCCAGGGAACTCAAGTCAGACCTGAAGATTTTCCAGAGGCTGGGAGAATTGGAAGACATTTCTGTACCAGATACTACCACACAGTCACCAAGAAACTGTCCACAGCTTTCACCTCTCCCTCAGCCATCTCAGAGGCCACTGTAACTCCTCCAAGCTGTGGGCATGTGCCTCATGTTGTTGGGCCTACCTCCAAGAAAACTATTGCCACTGCATTTGGTTAAGCCACCCTGATTAAGGTGCAAACATCACACTAAAACTTCCTGGAACAACCATCAGGTTGCCAATGGCACACCAAGCACTTATTTGATGGAAATATTACTTTACAGGACTACTAATTGCCTGTGAACATAGAATGAAACTAAAAAGGAGATGCAGCTCAACCACCTTGTGGAGAGCACACGGATCCCTCAGGGCAGGAAATAGCAGAGCTTACCCCCAGCTGGCAGTTCTGGTCACAAGGCTGCATGCCTCATAAAGCTCAAGAAAGGGAGCAACAAGCCCTGCTTCAGTGGGATTTGCCTAGATTGGCAGTGGATGCCCTGTCCCAGGAAGCACTCAAGGCCAGGTTGAATGGGACACCGGGCAGCCTCCTCTGATGGGTGGCAGCCCTGTCCGTGGCAGGAGGCTGAAACTGGGTTCCTTTCCAACCTAAGCCATTCTGTGATTATATGGATTTATGATTTGCGTATAGCTGAGCTCAGAAAAGCTACAAGCTGTGTGTGTGACTGGGATGGACAGCTGGAAGAAGAGACTCCCAGATTTTCCCACAGGACACGGCATGACATTTAGTGCTGAACCTGAGTCACCAGTTTGTAACTCACACAATGATGACCTCCTTCTCGACGGTGAGTAACAGCTCCCTGTTCCTGTACCTCACAGATACAGTGAGGCTTACTCATTAATATTTGCAGAGTATGGAGATAATGTTCAGATGAAAAGATTCACTACCAATTTGTATATATTAAAGAAAGTGTGCTATTATAGCGTCCGTGCTATCAAATAAAGAGATTGCACAGTACATAAAGATGGAGATGACAGATAACATCCCAACTCCGTTTGCTGAAGTGGTACAATATAATTAAATCCTACAAGTGTAAACAAATCAAAGAGTTATGGGTATGCACACATGCATACATACACACTCTCCTTCAGTCCCGATGCTGTCAGCCACTTGTACAATGCATTTACAAAGATGGGATCCTGGAAGCCCCACTGTGTTCACGGCTTGATGGCTTAATTTTTATCTTCAGAGCATGCTTGTATGTGGGCAGTGTGTCTTGTAAACATCTTAAAATACACACAAAAGGACTGGGATTCTGTATATTTTCCCTTCCTTTGCAATAAAGACAGCATCTCACTGCAGGCTAAACAGATCTGCGAATTTGTACAAGCAAAACACAACGCACTTTTGATTCAGTGCAGTCTTTGCATTTTCTTTTTTGCTAGATTACCTGTTGTTCCGAGCATTGTGACACTAGATGGCATGAGGGTAGCTCTCATACTCAAGTGCTGTGCCACCATCGGTGACATTAAGCAGTAGTTAGGGTCTGCATCAGAACAGACAGACAGAAAATAACCTCAAAAGCTCGGTCACCCTGCAAGGCAGTAACAGCTGATGAATCATTATGTCCAGAGAGAGCTAAGCTGGAGCATGTTACTGCTATTTGCAGCGTGGTTCTCATAACCTCTTCACTCAGTGTATGTAGATTATGGACAGACTCACGGAGCAGATGTAGCTCCTGTGCTTGAAACAAGGGGTGCCTGGTATTCCCCAACCTGCAAGTGCATAACCTGTGAAATAGGCAGCTCCTTCCTTGCAGGAAGGGTTTACTGACATACTCCTGCAGAATTACAGGATGGTGAAACAATTAGATTAAGACTCAATTTCTTTAAAGCCACTTGAGTCTGAGTAGCTTTAAATGATTTACCATTGATATGAATTAGTTGGGAATCCATTGCATTTGGATTGTTGCATTCTCTGTCTTCCTAGAATAAACTCTTGAGGAATAGGAGGAAAAAAAACAAAAACAAAAACAAAAACAGCAGGAGGTAGAGAAAAACATAAAATAAGCTTTTGGGATCAATTTTTCTTGCCTACTTTATTATTTGAGAATGAAAAAAACATTATTTTTTCTCTTAAGGTAGCTGACTGTTGGCATTCCAGTTGCTTGTATGTTATTATTGCAGAGAAAACTCAGCGCACTTGCTGAAGCGAGCTCTTTTTGCTTGCTTGCTTATCTGGTTTTGATACATGCAATATAACTTACGCAAACAAAATTAAACAAGCATGGAAAGTTGGGTGGAGAATATGAAGTTCAGTAAGGGCAAATGTAGAGTCCTAACCCTAGGGAAGAATAACCACAAACATCAGTGCAGGTCAGGGACTGATCTGTTGGAAAGGAGCTCTGCAGAGAAGGACCTGGGTGTCCTGGTACCCTGGTGTCCTCCTAACAAAGCTGCCTGAAGGAGATGCTCTAGGACAAAGCTTAGACTTTTGACAATCTGATGGTGTCACCATGAAAACATTAACCAAGAAATTCTCATCCTACTTTCTTAAGGATGAGACACAAAAAAATGAAAGCAAAAAGCCACAAATGACAAATCCCCTTCACATGCGAAATTCTTATCAGTGCAAGCTGGGGGACAAAAGGACTGGAACAGGGTGACCCAACAGGTGGTAGCTGCCCGGTCTCTGAATACATCCAAAGTCAGGCTGGGCTCTGAACAATCTGGTTTAGCTGTAATCCCTGGGGAAGTTGGACTAAATGACCTTTAAGGGTCCCTTCCAACTCAACAATTCTATGATATGAAGAGTCTGAGCTCTGACCAGAGCTGTGGAGATTCAGCCAAGGCAGCACCACAGCCTGGACAGAATTGAACTGACTTCTCAGGAGCCTGTTCCAGGACCTTCATACCCCTTTAGCTCCACTGTTTAATCTTCATTGACTGTAACAGGAGCTCAGCCAACAAGCACCTACTCCAAGCCCTAATTTCAGCTTCCAGCTGAAATCTACGTACATGACTCCCTTCTAAGAAGAACTCACGGCCCAATATACTGGCCTGCCCCAACCCTTAGGGAGGTGTGCTGCCTCCCTGAGGCCTGGTCAGGGATATCTGTACTTTATAATAAAACAGAGATGTCTGCATTTCTGTCACACAAATTAAGAGGAAACAAAACACATTTTAAGCAACATCTTAACAAAGTTAGGTATATTTTTGAAAGGTGACCAAATGACCACGCTCGATCTGTCAAAAGTTTTAGCTCCAGTTAACCCTTATCTGAAGTCCTCACAAAATTTTGCTCCAATTCTTTCCTCATTTTTTTAAACTGACAAGAAGGAAAAAATAAAAGACAAGCAATGTTAACAAAATAGCATTCAGTATGTGCTTCTAGAGGGGGATGGGAAGAAAAATCAGGAGTCTTTACTGGAAGAATGAAGATAGCGAACCTGAGAAATGGCTTAATCTCCATGAGATTCTGGCTTTTTCACACCTAACCCAAAACAAGGTCTTTGAAGCTCCTGGAGCTGAAACAGTAGGGCAACACAAGTCCCTGAAGGTATCCAGGAGCTGGTTGGTTTTTTTTTTGTTTTGTGTGTGCGTGTCTTAGAATACAGTACAGTGCAGAAAACCATTGCATGGAAAGCAAGAACTTTTTTAGTTAGCCTGTCTGATGCTTATCTCCTACACAAGAAAAATCTCACACAAGCCATCTGAGGCACCCCCTGACCTCAGGGAACTGCTTTGCTGTATTGTTACTAAAAACATTTTCATACAGAACATACTATTACAGTCATGCAAATTTGTTGGTCTTCTACAGTTAAGTACTTCCAAAGTTAAATACCTAAAATAACATTCCAAGAATAAAACCAGGAGTGTAAGTATTCCAGGCTAGGTTAACCTAGAAAGCAGGTAATGAGTAAGAAAAAAAGAAACAAAACAAAGTTTCAAGTTTGAGTCTAAAAACTTGAATGTATCTTCAGATCCTTCCCATAACGTTCCTCCAAGAACATTCATAGAAATACTTACTATATTGCTCCCACTGGGTTTAGAAATTAGCAGACATATGACTAATCTCAATGAAGTTTCAGGTTTCATAGTACTAGTCAGTGGTCACAAAGATTTCTGTATTCAAGCAAGCTCTGCTGGGTTCCTCCCCTCTGAGCATTTTTGAGGTTTGTCACAGCTATAACCTCAACAAGGGACACTCACCTTTTGGTACCTCATCCACATGTCACCAGGGTGAAGGGCACTGTGCTTTGTAGATGAAATAATTCAATTAACAGGCTCTTTAATGGAGTTCTACAGATTTGTGGCGGATTACAATGCATGGTATCCAATCTGAGACCATTTGATACCTTTGTAAACCAGTTTCCTGCTACCGCAAAGGTCGTCTTAATGCTAGCACGTCAACCTTGCTCATTCTCTGATGTTATCATAAAAGTTACATGCTTAGAGGCAACGTTGCTTCATTTTAAAATCAATCTTTTACCTTCGTATTCTGAAGATGATCTAATAATCCGGTAGCTGTTCTGACTTAAATCGTGTACATCAGAATAAGCATCTCTTTCAGCAACAAATAAGTTCATATTGTTAAGCAGCTGAAGAACGCTACTCTAATACTGGAATAGACAGTGAACTTTTTCAGCTGAGCACTGTTGAGAGAACATGAAGTTTCTCTATTCCAACTATTTAAAATGAGGGAGAAAGAACAGCCATTTAAACTTCAGAACTTTAAAGGCATAGCATTACTTCCCTGTAGCACAAAACTTCGCTGAAGCCTTTGTAAATAAATTTTGACATTTTATTTATCTTTCAATTCTTTCGAAAGTATCTGATGTTTGAGAGATAAATAATGGAAGAGAAAAGAAAAAAGTGCTTATGTGCAAAAATCTGTTGCGAAGTTTTGATTTTGAAATATATTTCAGTATGAGGAAAGACTAAAAGAGTGGAGATTGTTCAGTCAGGAGAAGAGAAGGTTCAGGGTTAATAAAGTGTACAAATAGTCAAACGGGCAAAGGGGAAGAAAATAGAGACAGACTTCTCAGTTGAGCCGGTTTGGGCTGGACAGGTTGGACCAGGTAATCTTCAGAGGTTTACTTCAGTCTCAATGATGACGCAGTTAAGACTGACATGACATTAATCTCAGGAAGTGATACTGTTTTAGATCAAAGCAAAGTATGTAACTGAAGAAAATTTCAAGTCCTACCACTTCCATCAAAAAGATATTTACATCTGTTGAAACAACTGCCTTGTTCTGCATTTTTGTTCGGGCTGTCATGTATGCAAAAGCACATACAGTGAGTTAGAAAATCCCGTTTCTGTTTCTAGAACTTTGACAGATTTAACTAAATTCCAGGCATTTTACACTCTTCAATTCAAAGTTTTGACGAAATAAAAATAGAAACTAAGCTTACTCAGCCTAGAATCAGTGACAAAGAATAAACAAACTACTGCAATAAACCCAGGCTTTAAAAGCAGTCAAGCTCATCAGCATGTGGGAACAGGAATTCTCTGATAACAACTTAAGAATGACATTTAAAACCACATATCCTAAACAATTTTGAATGAAAGAATTGAAGTGCATATAAGCAACATCCAAGTGATTTAACAAATGGGGTTCAGACTTGGAAAAGCCTAGTGCTTTTATAGCTGTTTATCAAAATACATAAGCTTTCTTTCAATCTCAAAGGATTGATGCAGCAGACTAAGGCCCTGCGCATTGAATCGTACAAAGCACTTTGCAGAATCATAGAAAGGCCTGGGTTGAAAAGGACCACAACAATGATCAAGTTTCAAACCCCCTGCTATGTGCAGGGTTGCCAACCAGCAGACCAGGCTGCCCAGAGCCACGTCCAGCCTGGCCTTGAATGCCTCCAGGGATGGGGCATCCACAACCTCCTTGGGCAACCTGTTCCAGTGCATCACCACCATCTATGTGAAAAACTTCCTCCTAATATCTAACCTAAACCTGCCCTGTCTCAGTTTAAAACCACTCCCCCTTGTCCTATCACTATCCATCTTCGTAAACAGTCATTCCTCCTCCTGTTTATACATTCCTTTCAAATACTGGAAGGCCACAATGAGGTCTCCTTGGAGCCTTCTCCAAAGATAATTTCACTTAATGAAATTATCAGTATATTGAAAGAATCACCAGTAGAATTTAAAATATAATTAAAATCCACATCTTCTTTTTTCCTGTGTAGCTCCAAAATGGCTACAGTTTTTTCATACATAGCACAAGTACTTTCGTATTACTCTGTACTTACCTAAAGTATTGATTTTATCTGAACAGCATGTAAAAGTATACTAACTTTGGGTAAATCAAGGTTTTATGGTTTATTGCATTTGTTTACAACTTTTGTGGAGGATTTTTTTGGTGTAGCTTAACCTGAAACCATTAGACATATCTACACAGCGTTTTTTCAAGACTCAACTCTTATCACACAGTGATCAATTCTCTACATTCATCATCTGCAGCTCTCTCAATTCCAGTTTTCCAGAGTTTGTGAGTATTGACACTATTGAAAAAGTAGAAGTTCAAACACACCTATGCAAACAGACAAACTAAACAGAATATTGTAGATAAGGCTATCCTTTTTTCTTTTCTTTTACATACATATACAAATTTTTTAAACCAGGCACAGAGAACTTCAGGAAACACAATACTGAAAGCCACCTATGATAATCTTTGCAAGGTTAGGCATTTACAAATTCCACAAAATCAAGCATTCATCCTTGTAGCTCTAGCTTTAACAATGAATGTACAGATCTTGCATTTCCTCACCACTTCAAGTGAATCGTACCTTAAACACAGTGGTTTTAAAACTGTACCATATTTACCAGAATAAGACTACAGATGAGCTAATTAAGTGCCACCATGTTGTATTCAACTGTGTACTTCACTTCACAATGGAGCTGACTGCTCAAAGGCCAGTCTCACAACAGTGAAAAGAACATGCATAACCAAACTGATAGCAGGCAATGGTTGGGCACTTAGGTACAGCACAGAGGTTCATTGTGGAGCATGACAGTAAGACGTACTGGTCACAGCAGTCAGAAAACCAGCACATACTTACACTAGTTAAGGAAAACTGCATTATCAAACTGTACTTTTACATCAAGTTCAAGCACGAACTTTTTGCTATACTCCAATTTGCCAGAAAGCTCTGAAGAACGTAACCCCCCAAATAAACTTTAAAGATGTATAATTCTGCACAATCAATTCCACATTAAATCACAAAATAAGCACTCGCTTTTCAGCCACCTGTAAGTTCAACAAAATACCTTCAATATTTAAATTAGCAAACGCATTTCCAATCTACAGCTTCATGTGACACTACTAATTAAACAGGACTTGTTGAAGAAATTCTCTCAAACCATATATACAAAACATGTTGTTGGTGAAAGACACAGTGAACAAATTACTTCCATTATTTTTACCAAATACCTACTGATTATGTGCAATTTTTAATGCTGATGTTAAAAGTTACATGATTTATGTTTTACCAGTCTCATTCTGATTGTAATGAGGATTTCAGAAGTGCATGTATAATATGTGCTGTTAACAGTACGAATTAGTGCTTGTTCCACATAGGTGTGGCCATAGGTCCCTGTGGAGCCCTTTCAACAGTCACAAATTCTTCAGGGTTGTCAAAAGCTTCATAGTGGATTAACAAATCTTGAATAGCACACTCCTCAATCTGGAACAAAAAAAGAACATGTATTTCAGTATTAGACTGGCATATACGCCACAAATAGTTATGAACAGGCTGTGGTGGCCCTGAGTATGTCTGCTATAGACCTCATCAGCAAGTAGTAGTAGCTGAGGTCTCCTTCAAACCACTGAAGGAAGCGTCACGCTTGCAGACTCTGGCCCTCATCAGAGACCCTGATATCTGCTGGAAGGGCAACGCAGAAGGGCACAAGTGCTCCAGAAGTTTTGCTCTGGTGACTTCCTCACACAGATGATCAAGAAACTGACAAAGGGAGACACTGTCAGATGTCAAGGATGATAAGGTCAAGGGCAGCTTTGGCCACTCTGACCTTGAGATCTTGCACCATCTCATGAGAGGGGAACAAGACGTATCAGAATCACAACCCCAGACCTTCGGAAGAACAGATTATGATTTGTTCAGGGATCTGCTTGGAAATTTCAGAGAACGTGGTCCTTGAAAGAAAAGGGATCCAGAAGACCTGCTTGATTTTAAGATCAGTGCTTCCAAGCTTAGTAACAGTCCGGTGACCAGGAAGTCTAACAAATATGGCAGGAGGCCTGCATGGATAACAAAAAGCTCTTTACAAAACTCTAACACAAGAAGGAAGTGCATATAAGGTGGAAGCCAAGACAGATGACCCAGAAGAAAAATACAACCATTGTCTAAGCATGCAGGAACAGAATTAGTAAAGTCAGAGCCCAGCCAGAGTTGAATCCTGCAAGTGACATGAAAGGCAGTAAAAAAGTTGCAAAAAGAATACTAGAGAAAATGTAAGCTCATAGCTGAAAGAGAAAGGAGATGGACAAGGCTGAGGAACAATTAGTCTTCTTCATTTTCATCTGCAGTAGTAAGACCAGCTTTCAGTAATCCCTGGCCCCTGAGACCAGAGGGAAAGTCTGGGGAGAAAAAAAAAAAAGATCTACCCTCAGCAGAGGATAACAAAGTTAGGAAACATTTTAATAAACTAGACCTACATATACCTATGACACTGACGGAATGAACTCATACTTTTAAAGATTGTTATGGCAGCTGGCCAGTCAAGGCCACTGTAAAAAATACTTTGAAAGATCATGGTGGTAGAAGGAGATTCCTGAGGACTAGAAGGAAGCAAAAATGTCATCTTCAAGAGGACCAAGAAGAAGCATCTGGGAACTAATTGCCAGTCACCTTCACCTTTATCCCCGGAGACATGATAAAACAAATCTTCCTGGAGGTTATTTCTAAATGCATGCAGGACAGGAAGGCTACCTGGTAGCATACACATTACAAGGGAGAAATCATGTCTAATGAACCCAACAGCGTGCTCATCATAGAAGGGTGGCTTGGTGGACGAAGAGAAAGTGGTGGACATTGTTTACTTCTTCAAGTCTTTCAACATTGTCTCCCACATCCTCACAGACAAATTGAAGCATGGACTTGATGAATTTAAGTAAAATGCACTGAAAACTACCTGAATTGGTAGTCTTAGACAATTATGAACTATGTCCCAAAGAACATGTTAGTGCACAACTGCTAGTATTAATACCAAGATCAAGACAAGGGTCAGTACTGCTTAGCATCTACATTAATGACCTGTGTAATATGACATAACACACCCTCAGCAAGGTTGTAGATGACAAAATCAGGGGGAGTGGTTGGCACACTAGTGAGTTGTGCTGCCATTCTGAAGGTATTCAGCATGCCTGGGGCGTTATCTGAGAGGAATCCCATCAAGTTCACGAAAGGAAAATGTAAAGTCCTGCTTATAAGAAGAGTGAAGCACAAGAATATACACCAGCCAAGTGTATGGAAAGTAGCTTGGCAGAAAAGGACTTGGGGTCCTGGTAGGCAAGTTGACTCTAAGTCACCAATGTGCTCTTGCATCAGAGTCCCTCTATTAGGGACAGCACTGTCAGAAGATTGAGAGAGATGATTCTTCCCCTCTACTGGCGAGAAACATCTAGAGTTTTGGGCCCAGTTATGACTCCGCAGTATTACAAGAGAGAGGGTCCAGTGAAAAGACACAAAAAGGATTAAAAGCCTGAAGTCACTGATGTGCAAGGAGAAGCTAAGAGAGCTGCAGCTGCTTAGCAAGGAAAAGATTCAGGGACATCTTATCAATATGTATGAACAGCTGATCAGAGAAAGTAAAAGCAGCAACAGAACAAGAGGCAATGAACAGAGACTGAAATACAGAAAATTTCATTTCAACATAAAAATCTTTTTTTCACTGTGGGTGGTTGGACACTGAAACAGGCTTTCCAAAAAGGCCTCTGTTAGTCTAGACTATTTACAGATTCCAACCTCAACTATTTTGTGATTCTGAAAATCTATCAGCCATGGATTCAATAGTCAATCTAACATAGATCTACCTTATCAAACTGCAAGATGTTATTATTAAATGATATTTAACTCCATTTTACAAGTGATGCTAAGTATAATGATACATAATTAACACTAAAAACTGATCTCTAAACAGCCAGTGGAAACTCCAGGTGATAATACCCAGCTGCAGAAACTTAGCACTTTACCTGGATCAAAGCCAAGGGTTTTTCTCTGCTCCTAATAAGAGCAGCTTCTTGCTGGCGCTCTTCCTCTACAATAGATGCAAACATGACAGGTGCCATGACAGGAGAGTTAGTTGGTGGTGCTGCCAACCAAGGACTGCAAAAAAGCAGAAGACATTATGAGGCAACATCGAAAACAAGGTCAGCATGACAGAGAGAAAATAAATTCTGGAATTTAAGTGAGTCAAACTTACTTATGGCTCTCCAGCTGAGGAGAATCCAAAACGTGGCCTTCTGGACCTGGGCTACTTCGAGCCACACATCTGGAAAAAGGAAAGAAAGGGGGGTGGAAGTCACTAACAATGGATTTTACTTAATCGTAATTGATCACAAATTCAAAGTAGCTAATTACAAATTTGTACCCCCCCCCCTCCTCCCCCCCAGAGGTTAGGCATTATAAAGTAATCCTGAGTTTGTCTTTAAATGTGATACTGTAACATGAGGAGACACTGATACTCCTTTCTGAACGCCAGAACTTACTGCATTTTCAGTTGGAGCACTAACTGGCATTTCCTAACATTCGAGCATTTGAAGAAAAGCACTTAAAAAATAACATATATATATAGATAGATAGATAGAGATAGATATATTTAAACCTGTAAAAATCAAGTTATGCACTGACAACATGCACTGTAAATGTGTTTGGAGTTCACATGGAAAGAGCACGGCTTCAAGACAGAAAAATCTTCCATTCATATTAAATATTCTATGTAAAAAGAGCCAGTACAGTACTACAATAGCACTAGCAAATTATTTCCTCAAGTATAAGCCTGGAAAACATGGACTTCCAGTGTATGTTCTGCAACCACCTCATATTCATACAAGCAGCATGTAACTAGAATTAACTGGATCAGAAAAAAATCCTGAAATAACAATAAAGAATTGCCAAGAAGGAAGACATTTTATTCCATTCTACAATGTTAACCTGTCTACAAAAATAAGCCAGAATAGGTATATTCTACACCTTAAGACACAGTGTATTTGACAAAATAATCCTACATCAGTAAGATGAGAGAGACCTACTTTTGTTATTTTATCTCTCTCTTTGGCAACTTCTGCAATTTCCACAACTCTAAAAAAGTTTTATAACATACTATGAAATGCTAACAGACTTTTTTGAATTATTCTATGGCATTGAAAAAATTCTAATGGTGTTGGTATTTCAATAAATCAGTCTCAATTTTCTTTATGGCTTTGGTAATCCTCTGTAAGTGGCCACAAACTCTTGGAAAGGGAGAAACATCTACAGAAAGCTATCTAATAAGAGAATTCCAGTAACTACTAAGTTCCCTGCCTGGAATTTTTTCCCCACTACACAACTCCAAGGACAACAAGAACCATGATTCGTACTGCTAAGCAATGAAGGCAAGATCTCAAAAAACCTGAAAGGAACAACCATTACCAAAAACAACATTTCTGTGAACCATGCCCAGCTTTCTGTCACAAAACATAATCTTGTCCACCAAACAGCCATCTATACAAAGAACAAACAAATGTTAACATCTGCCAAGGCATAACAGTGGACTTTCAAAATAAGCTCTCTGCAGTGTCACTCCCATGAATCAAGCCCAGTAGATTCACCTTCTGCCAGCTCATAATGCTTTTCTGTTTCCACTGGAAAAATACACTTCATATGAGTCAAGATGAGACTTTGCCTCCATTTTAAGTAATGGTGATCATATCAGACACTAACAAGAAAGTCAGTGCAACAACGTATGGAGAAAAAGCCAAGAAGGTAGGTTCTTTCCAAATTGGCTGTTTCTGGGTAACCTTTATTCCAGAACTGACCCATGAATCAACAGCTCCATGACAAGAGTGATCAAATCTGCTTTACCATTCTCCACACTGATCATCCATCCATAGGGCTGCCAGTTTCCTTTCACTTAACATTACTAATTTGCAGTGCTTTTTCCATGAGGATCAAAGAATACTCGAGGAAAAAGGGTAGAAAAAAAGTTGGTTTTTTGTTTGTTTGTTTTTAATCTTTGGTCAGAAAAAAAAAAAGAAAAAAAAAAGGCAGCTTAGAAATTCCTGCTTTACTGAACAAAAGTATCAGGTCATAACGGGTAAGTATGATAAATACAGAAATTCTGTAAGGAGCTAAGCACCACAAAACTTTTTTTTTTTTTTAATGAATTTCCCATACCTCTCATTCCTAGCTTACTCATATTGCAGCCACGTTATTCACAATTTTAGAGAGTAAGTTAGCTAAAAGAAATACCATCATAAGTTAATGTTAATGGATGTAATAAGCAGTGATGCTTAAACTAACAAACAAAATTAGGAAATTCTATTAACTTCTTAAAGAATAAACAGCATGACTGTGGTACAAAGCAAAGGGCAAGAAAATTCAGTACAAATAAAAAGGCTGAAGGGCAACTAGTTAAGCTAAGAATTTTTCAGCTTGAAAAGAAAAAGTAGAATCCAAGGTGTATTGATCATGACAATCAATCAGAAGTACATTACTGGAAAAAAAAATAATAATAAAAGAATGTTGAGCAACTTGGTTCAATTTGGAACAACCAATTCTGTCACCATATACCACACTGGATGAAGCTTATTTTGAAGACCTTTCATTTTCATCTGTTACATTCAAGAAAGATGAATCTAAATTTTCATGCATGCAGAGAAGAACAATTTCTCATGACACCTAGAGAAAGCTAAACATTATACCCATCTTCAGGAAGAACATGGGGAACCTGTCTGATCAGTGTCACTTCAAACCTTATAAAGGTTGTGGAACAAATCCTTCTCTAAGTCATTTCTGGATTTATCAACTACCGGCAAATTTATTCTGAACAACATAACTACCTTCTAGGATAGGATGACTGGCTCTGCAGACAAACAGAGAGCAAAGAAGATCACTTTATTTGCCTTTCACTCGCCAAGTCTTTATACTCAGCCTGCACATACAGTGTATCCTTACAATCAGTCTGAAAAGCATGGACAAGGTACACAGACTACAAGATGGATGGTTCTGGATGAACTGTATAAAGCTCAACTGGAAACCAACTACCAGTGATGGTCCTTAAGAACTGATATAATATTTAATGTATTCACCAATTATTTGGTGGTCAGATGAAGTGTACTCTCAGCAGGGTCACAGATAGATGGGGACAGGCTGGGAGTGCACATGCTGGATGCTGGGTTGCCATTCAGAAGGACCTCAAGAAGCTGGAAGAATGGGAAAACAAGGCAAATGTGAAGTCACATATTTGAAGGAAAGTATCCACAGGCAGCAGCACGGGACAGAGGATAACTGGCTAGAAGGCAGCCTTGCAGAAAAGGACTCATGTAGTCCTGGTAGGCAGTAAGTCTAAAATGAATCAGTATGTGTCCTTGCAGCAAAGGCCAAAAGCATACTAGTCTGTACTAGCAAAAGCACAGCCATACAGTCAAAAGAAATTACTCTTCCCTTCTGTGTTGTATTTATAAGACTACATACAGAGTATATTGTATTTGTGCCCCTCAATACAAGAAGGATGTTGGCATGCTGGAAGACATCCTTTATAGGGCCACCAAAACTAGGGACAAGTGACAGAAAGAGCTGAAAACAACTGTATGCTTGCAAAGAGGAAGTTTCATTGTTGCCTTTAACTATATAACTGGAAGTTTGAAAAAAGATGCAGTAACCATGTGCTTAGTGGTGCACATGGAGTAAGAAGTGATAGGCACAAACTGCTAAATGGGAAATCCCAGTTAGATATAGAAAAAAAATCTACCGTAAAGATGATCAGACCCTTGAACGTGTTGCCTAGAAAGGCTGAGGTATCTAAACCCTTGGAAATACCACAAGTCAATTGGGCCAGGCCCTGAGCAACATGATCTAGCCAGAGCTATGTTGAACAGGAGGCCAGCTGACAGCATCTAAATTATTCTACAGTTTCAACAACGGCATCACTTCTGTCGGAAGCCTAGATAAACCAGCTTCCAGTCTTTATTTCAGATAGTGAAGACCATAAGAGAATAAAAAACAGGAAAGAATCAGAAAAGGAAGGACAGACAACAGGAAAAGGCATCAGTTTTCTGCTTGCTGGTTCATTTAACTAAGAGCATGTCTGTACATCTTAGTGAATGCCTTTATTCTGACGTCACTTCTCTACTTCAGCTCTTTCTTCATCTCCTCTTGCAATGCTCACCTAACTGCACATTTGACAATAACCTGCACCCCTCCACACATTTGAAAGAAACTCTCTCCTCCTCACCCACAATCCAAAGAGCTTACAGCACCACTAGAAACTAATCCAAATAGACTGTTTCATTTAACCAACCTGTTTGAGTATAGACAAAAAGATTGTTTTCCAGAGCAAGAAGAAAAAACAAAAAAATAGTACACTCACAGGCTTTCCCTAACTGCAATGAACAGTTCCAGTGTCACAGCACACTCTAGCGTTCAAAAGACAAGTTTAAGTACCTGTGTCATCTACCTCAATTTAAGTGAGGCTTTAAAATGTAGGAAACAACACTTATCTTGAACCTGCTTGTGCATATGTATATTTGTGTTTCTTGCTAGCAAGATATTTATTCCAGATGCTAAATCAATTGCAGATATTTCAACATGCTATTCCTCAGCAGGCATCAAAATAAATAGGAGAAATAGAACAGAGGGGAAATGAGAAACAAAGATATACAGAAAAATGGGAGAAAAAAAGCCTAAAAAACACAGAACTTGGAAAGATAGAAGTCTAGAAAATTAAAGACTGATGTAGAGAAGTAAGTGCATGGAAACAAACAAGCCAAATATAATCAGTTCTGAACTAGACTGATTAACTCAGTTGGCTGAACTTGCCATGACTCCTGCCCAGACACTGTGATGTCCTAGCACTTCCCAATGTTTCTTGAGAATTTCTTCATTTGAAGCCAGTTCAGGTCTACTGCCTCAAAGATCTGATAACTGCTCTATGAAAAAAAACGCTGGTCTCCTGCAGAACCTCTTGGGTTTTGCTGTGCCATCTGACTCATGTACTAGCTATTAGCTCAGTATTAGCCATGCCAAAACCAGGCCTTTCCCATGCAAAGCCAGAGAGATGCATTTCCACTAAGGCTCTTTACTGCTCCCTAGAGTAATGCAATAAAGACAATCTGGGCAGCCACAAAAAGAGTCAAGTCACGTCAGGCCTATGTTTTTAGCTTGAACTGTGAGCTATACACACACAGCTGTGCAGCGTAACTCCCAAGACTAAGTTGTCCCTGGAAACAATGCAGCCACATCCACTTGGCTCAGCATTTGAGCTGATGTGCTTCTGGACCCAATCCTGTTCACATCTCCACATTCATGACATTTTTCATCTGCAGAAACTGGAAGATGACAATGTATGGAAGCATGTTTATGCACCCCTTCCAATGTGGAAAAAAAAAAAAAAAAAAAAAAAAAAAATTCCCATTTTATCCAAAAGAAAAAAAGAAAGCTGACATAGTAGTTGTGCAAGTTTCTTCAGTGTCCCATCAGTAGGCCTGACATTCGGAGACAAGGATTGCTTACGCTTTATGAACATTCAATTTCCTTTCCTTAAAAAGGAAGAGGAACGAGTGTGGACAATGAATCTTTACTGAAACAGCTCTTGATGTCTGCTGGCAAAAGTCAGAAACTGCTGTGACAAAAGCTGTCAGTCAAAGAATAAAACTAGCTCAAAGTAGAAACCTTAATCCTAACTCCAGGTAGATGAACCTTGATTCTTTATACCTAACAGAAAGAAATCAGCATCTTTAGAGACAGTTCAAAACAACCTGAAATAGCTCTGGAAGTGCCCTTTTTTTCCTGACTGATGATAGACAATCTAGTCATGTAGCCTCCCACTAGTTTAATATATCATTTTCAGGCAGCTAACATATTATGCCTGGAATCAGCTCAAAGAATCCAGTTCAGAGCCTGCAGACAGGCCAGACTGAACAGACTAGACAGAGCAAAGCAAAAGGAAATTAAGTGACTTTATGAAGATCAGAGACCACGTGACAAAACTAGTAAAAGCATCCAGTGCATGTTCCTCTGTCACCAGCCCATACTCTCTCTCATGTGATCAAAAGTTTTGCTATTTTGCTAGAAATGAGATTAATAATACCTGTTATGTCTGCACATGTGTAATTGCATCTCCACTCACCACAGCTGCCTCAGCTTTATTTCTGTTGCTGAAGGATACTTCTGTTACACTTGCCAAATCCCTCTTCTCTCCTGTAACATCATTTCCCACACATATTTCTTTAATTCTCCATTCTTTTTTGCTGTGTAACTACCAATATGGCACATACTACTTCCGTTACAGAGAATCATCACTTTCTGTACAATTGAACAACCTAGAGGGAGGCCCAACAGAACCACCTTCTCCTTCTTGAACAGCCAATTTTTGGAGTGGGACAGAACAGAGTTTCTTTTAAAATTAAAAAAAAAAAAAAAGAAAAAAGGGAGAGAGTTAAAATGTGTACCTGGGACCAGCATGCACCAAAAGGCTCTGCAAACTCTTCTCCCTTTAGTCAAGTTGTCGGTGACACAGTTAATTTGTAAGAAAGAGCCATGAGAAGGTGCAGGGGGACTGCCCCTCCTCATTGATTCTAATCCTGACTTTTAGATCATAGAATCATAGAATGGCGTGGGTTGAAAAGGACCACAATGGTCATCTAGTTTCATATCTGCTGCTACGTGCATGGTCGTCAACCACTGGACCAGGCTGCCCAGAGCCACATCCAGCCTGGCCTTGAATGCCTCCAGGGATGGGGCATCCACAGCCTCCTTGGGCAGCCTGTTCCAGTGCATCACCACCATCTATGAGAAAAACTTCCTCCTAATATCTAACCCAAACCTCCCCTGTCTCAGTTTAAAACCATTCCCCCTTGTCCTATCACTATCCATCTTCATAAACAGCTGTCCCCCCTCTCCCGTTTATATGCTCAAGTACTGGAAAGCCACAATGAGGTCTCCCCAGAGCCTTCTCTTTTCCAAGCTAAAGAAGCCCAGCTCCCTCAACCTTTCCTCACAGGGGAGGTGCTCCAGCACTCTATCACCTTAGTTGGCCCTTCTGTGGACCCGCTCCAAGAGCTCCATGTCCTTCCTGTACTGGGGCCCCCAGCCTGGACACAGCACTACAGATGGGCCTCACAAGAGCTGAGTAGAGGGAGACAATCACCTCCCTCTCCCTGCTGGCCACCCCTTTTTTAATGCAGCCCTGAACACAGCTGGCCTTCTGAGCTGCATCTGAGCTCATTGCTCTCTCACCCTTACAATTTGTCTGCAGTCACTGACTGTGGCTCATGCTGGTCGGTCACCAGCAGAGAGCCTGCCGTGCTCACCTCACTCTGGCGCAGTGGGAGTGTGCCCTGCCAGCCTTGCTGCCACCTGACCCCACCAGTATGATAGAGCATTCAGACTTTGTGTCTTCTAGATGGCAGGTAGGAAAGTCAGTAAGAATTTCAAGCCCTCTGTTTCTTAAATATATTTTAAATGCCTAGTCTTTAAAACTACTGATGATAGAGCAAAGAGATGCATGTAGATGACAACTTGGTCCTAAATACTTTCAGAAATTAGGCTGAAATTTATTTCCTCTCAGCTTAGTAATTCTAATTCCAACACACAGATTTTACTGGAGATAGCAGAATGCAGGGACAAAACAGTTCAACAGAAGAACAATGTACATCTAGTTATTATACAGCAATTCACACAGACTTCAAAACAGGTCATTTTTGTCCCTAGAATTATAGTACCTCACTAGTTATAATATACAAACATATTTCAATATATACATAATAATAATAATAATACTAATATTAATAATAATAATAATATACAATAATAATAATAATAATAATAATAATATACAAACAATATTTCAGCAAGCCTTTTAGATTGTTTAGGTGAAATTTTTCATGGAGCGAATCAGCTTGTAAAACAACTCAGATTAGGGAATGCTCTTTGTTTGAATCAATGGATTTCATTCACCCACTGGTTACAGAAAAATACTCTTAAGCAAAACTCATTCATGCCATATCTGAATCCTAGAAGATACTTTCTAACTTATGCAGAAATTAGATGTTTTCTATGTTTATACATATGTATATACATACAGATACACAAGCATTTTGTTAGTAGTCAGAAGTGTTTGTGTTCATGTGTGCATATATATATGCCCACATATACAAATACTTCAAACTATAAACATGATATTAGCAGTGGCATTATATTCCTTAAGTCTACTTTACTTCCTATTCGTAATAGTATTCCATTCATGAAATCCTATTGATATTAAAACACCATTAGAAGAATACTTTAAGGACTTAAAAAGGAAAAAAAGGCAATTTCATCCTTCCTGGTTCTGGCATACAAATTATTATTCACGATTAGGAAAAGACTGCTCTCCTACCTTGTAGTGCTTTGGACTGGTGAATCCTCAGCTCCTTTACATACAGCTCTCTTGGTAGCAGTACCAGGCAAATTATTTGCACTCATGTATTTTTCTTCCTCCATTACAAGATCACGGAATGATTTCGGCAAAGCAGAATGCAATGAAGATGACCTTTTGAATAAAGAAGCAATTAAAAACATAGATATATACACATATAAATCCCCTTTACACCTCATCCCTTCAAATACATTACTTTGATACAAAAAGGTAAACACCAGATACATTTCAGACTTTGACAGAAATTGACAGACAGCTGCTAAGCAGAACCAAAACAGTGAATGAGTCACTTGTAGCTACTTGAGGTTCTGAAAATCCCCTAATCCACAGTGAAATTCACAAAACTGATATGCTTGGTTTTCTTTTACTTGCTTAAGTATAATGTACACTGGTACTGAACTAGAGCCTGCATATTACCTTTCAAAAACAAAACAGAATGAAAATATATCAATTTAGAATAATAAATGGTGTGAACATTTTCCGATACAAAAACCTTCATTTACAGAAATCAAGGTAGTTGCCCCTCACATTCCTGCCCATCGTAACTTTAGATTTAATTCTCCATAAATTTACCTACATTTAACTTTACTAACCATCTATTTACAGTATGCCAAATATTAGAAATACATGCTAAATAACAGTTCTGTTTGTCATCCACTCAGAAGGTAACAGATCAATTATAAAAACTACTGAAGTAGAATAAGCTACCTATACAATGTTTACTAACTGCACAGCTACCACAAGGAGAGGTGCATTTGAAGTCAAAGACGCCCAAACTGCATCAGTGCAGTATAAAAATTAAAAAGTATTAGGGAAATGAAATGTTACAACAAAAGTATCTGAATGCTATATAATCTGAATCATACACTAGAATACCCAGCATTAAGGGCTTTTTTTTTTTTTTTTTTTTTTTTTTTGTATGTTTTTCTTACTGCTTGAGCAGCGCTGTAGGCACATAAAGCAGAATGGAAACCACTAGATGGAACTTGGAGTCATTCTATGCTTCCTCCATTCCAACCATCAGCTGACTTAACAGAACCATGGAAATTGTTTTACCAGAACTTCCCCAAGCTTCTTACACTAAGCAGGCAAACAGCTCTCTTGGGATCTGCCATGACAGAAGCCTCCTGCTGCTAACAGTTTGAATAACCTATCTGTCTTCATGAAAATTCTGTACTGAAATCAGATTCACCAGCAACCCAGAACCAAAACATAAATAAACCCACACCATCAACAACAACAACAAAAACCAATGCAATCTTGCCATTCTTAAAGACTGATCCTATTCAAAACAACAGGAATAGCATAAAATGGTTTAGCTTAAACCATTACAAATTTTCTTAAGAGTAACAACTCTCAGCTTGCCTAACACTGTCATACTTACTTAATATGTAACATTATGTATAATTTAAACATTATACATTAAAAAAATGAAAGAGGAGGAAGTTGTTCTAATCTGTAACTGCAAAATATCCAAGTGTCAAGTTCCAAAACAGCTGTTGGTGTTTCACAATAAGCTAAAATATCAACAAACTGAATACCTAAACATTTAAAAAAACACATCATATATATGAATTCTCAAGAAAGGCTTTAAATTTATACTTCCATTCTTGAAAAGCCATAGGCTCTCTGGAGTTTAGGAAACAAAAACAAAACACAACAAAAACAAAA
This sequence comes from Centrocercus urophasianus, assembly GCF_019232065.1. Taxonomy (NCBI): domain Eukaryota; kingdom Metazoa; phylum Chordata; class Aves; order Galliformes; family Phasianidae; genus Centrocercus; species Centrocercus urophasianus. Next base: position 26,521,772 of record NW_024884142.1, read on the forward strand.
AGCCCTACCACTCATGATCAAAGTCTGGAGAACTAATAAAGTCAATACATACCAAATACCTAGCTTCTCATACCTCATACTCTCCAAGTATTACTTTTTGTTTGCTTGTCTCGTTTTTATTTGTTTTTTTTTTTCTTCCTCCCTTATTTCCACCATTCTTCACAGGAGGTAGCACTGCTTCAGACCACTCCCCAGCTATGAAACTGGAGGATGCTCTTGGTGGAAAAGTTGGGCATGGTGTACAATATACTGTGCATTAGTCAACCAAGAGTCGGAAGGTCCCTCACCCTTCTGGCAAGTGTTCTCACTGCACATCCAAGATGAATATCATTTCATTGGAACGCAAGTTCTATAGCTTGGACTGTACTGCATGCATGGAAACCTCCATCTATTGCCAGAAGCACTCTTAACAGTCTTTTGTGAATGTACAGACTAGATCTTTGCAAATACGATATTAGGAGTAACACTCTTCTATTTTACATAGAAAAACTGCTTTGAACAACTGATGGCTTGCCTTCTAAAGCTTAAAATCTCTTCAACAAAAGCTCTTTTACAGAAGCTGGGCATAATTTAAAATATTTATTTACCTCCCACTTTTCTAGAATTCTAGAGCTAATGGCAGTTTCCAGATCAGCAGCCAGAACATTGCTGAGGAACATACAGAATCGTGCACAGTGACCACACAAGCAACAGCCTGGATTCCATCCTCCTGATGGAACCTCTGGCACTTCCACTTAAGATTGTGTAACACAGTAAAGCTCAGCCACTTTCAAGAACTGTTTAATGAAAAGCTCAAGAATACAATATATTTTCTAGACAGACTTATCCAAGTATACTCAAAAAAAAATAAAAAATAAAAAAATAAAAATCAGTCTATATTTGCTTTTTAACTGTAAGGAAAAGTTCACAGGTATTTGGTAGCTTAAAAATAAATAACACCCAATAGGTAAAGAATTAGCCGTAACAGAATAGATCTATAGTCTGAATAGTCAGCACAGCCTAACGAGATGCCCAACTAAGGAAATCACACTCCTTTATCAGCTTCTCTTACTATCTTATTTTCTGTATTCAGAAGAAAATAGTCTAGAGGCATCTATCAACATGATTAAGTTAATCAGCACAAATATGTCTAATGAGTCATCTATCTTATACCACAAATTAGGACTCAAGGAACAAAAAACACTTCTGAAGATATTCAGATAACTAGATTAACTCTTCAAAACATCCTCGAAAACCTACTTCAGGTTTTGTTGTATCTATCAGTTGTGTACGAAGGAGAGAACAGAAATACAGACAACCAAATAGATACCATTCTGTGTTATCTCACAGCCCCTTTCCTTGGCACCCAAAATATTGTAAAGCTTTATGCTTCATTTTGTTTATGCAACAAAAATTAAAAGTGACTGATGATATTTAAGACGACTTGTTGAAACTGCCCTTGAAACACCTACAGCAGCAATCACTAACGTTAGAGCAAGCCATGGCAAGGGATGTTTGGTGAAGTTCCTTTGAGGACTTCAGGCAAGAGCCAGCGATATAGAGGAAAGGTCCCTGCCCTTGCTGGATGCATGAGGAGAAGAACTGACTCATGCAGATCCCAGTCCATATAATTAACAGCCACACTGATCTCATACATCAGCATGGATGTCCCCAATGCCATCCACCAGGTGGTGTGCAAGTGGATGACTTTCCTTCCGTACCAACCGCTGATGGGTATAAAGGCAGTGGGTTTGTAAGGACACACAAAGTGGTACGTAAATGAGCATGAGTGACCTGTGTGCACTGTCACTGCAGATGTTAGGTTATACATTGTTTACTCATAATTATAATGTTCGCAGTAAGATTAAAACCAGTGGCTAAATTATTGCCATAGCGACATACCCCTGTAACTATATGTTGGACACAAGAAGTACACAGAGTATAATTTCTTTCTAATAATCAACTCATGATAAATAGATGCCTACAAAGATTTCTTGCCCCTGCTTTCATAAATCCTTGGTGGAATCCTAGCCATCATAGATATTTATTCTTTAAGTGAATAAATATAATAAATTCACATGGCTCATTGCTATTTGCTCAGTTGTGCTTCTAAGATTTCACCCTGTACCAACTCAAACTGTGAAAAAGAAATTTAAATGAGGCAAGTTGCAATCTTTCAGTGCTGTAAACCCAGATTATAAATAATTGTTTTATTTGATACAGTGATATTTACTTAAACATTTTAATTTTGTGAAATCTGCACTAAATATCATTTTAAAAACATTACACTCCAAAAGAATCCTTAACACTAGTATTCATCACTTACCCTATAACAAAACCATTTTAGCTCTTCCCTCCAGGAAGGGCTTTTTTTTTTTTTTCTTTCTGACAAAGAAAAGCAGCATTCCTAATGGTTATCAATAATCTCCTCCTGACTGTTCCAAACATCGTGTTCTACCTTCTTTTTCTATATATCACTTGGATACCACCTGCAAATACCACATCACACACAAGCAAAAGCCAGAGGGGACAGTGCCTACTGACTTACCTGTAGTAGAACTTCAAACAACAGCTAAGCTGCAACCACTGCATGCCCCCATCCCCTATGGGCTTACTACCAAATATAGATACAAACATCATTATTCTTTTTAATGAGCAGAAGCTAGGTCACTTACGGAAGTAATTGCTTCTAAGAAATTATTTAAGGAAAAAACATCCAAAACTGAGAAGTGATTTTTAAAATGTAACATACCATGCATTTCCTAGCTTCACAACTTTTGTAGGTGTGGGTGGTATGGTTATTAGTGGAGTAGGCTCTGTGCTGGTAGTTACTGACCCACTATCCTTTGCTGCCAGTGCAATCAGTTTCCTTTGCTTCTGAGACAGCTTAATTCCATGAGAAGCCATTCTGCTGTGAATTGATATTGCAAAGAGACATGTGAGATCAGAGTCCTTTCAGATGACTTGCCTTTAACCCTGCACACTAAACAGACAGATATTCCTTTCTTAGACCAAAATACTATTTTAAATGCAGTGATTATGGGCCAAGGGTGGGCTGGGTGGCTGGGGAGCAAAAAGAAGGATCAAAAAGAATCAAGTGACAGAAAGAAACTGTCCCTTATTGATTCCTACAAATGAAAATATGCAGAGTATAAAAAAGTTTCTAAGAGAAGTCTACCACCTTTTTTTTTTTTAAAGAGACTATATGAAACTTGCTTCCTGAAGCCAAAAATATTCTTGCCTGAAGATGTATACAACAAAATATAGTCATTATTTTCTATTTAGTGATTTGTTTTTTAAGCTATTTTGATTCCTCATTCTCAGCTATTTGGTTTACAGCTTCACAATCTACCTGAAGAACAACCCTTTACAAAGAAAATAAAACAAACAAGCCAAATTTTTTCTTCAAATTTACCGTAAGCATTTATTACTAACTAAACAACATATTTCTCTCTTATGAAATACAGAAATTGATCAAAGCACTCCAGGACTATTTTCCTGGCTCTCTTTTACAAGAACATTACACTGTAAAGGTGCTGAAGTTCTGCTGAAGTTATCTCCAGTTCTCTTCCGTATGTCACCACTTAATAAGCATCTGCTTTAATTCACTGCCTCCTAAGAATGTCTATTTCTTTCACTATATTTTAGAGGTAATTTTCAAAGCAAGGACCACCCTTGCTTCTGACTGAGCAAGAATTATGAATATCAACTATGAATATCAGGTGTCAGGGGAGGTCAGAGAATATAAGACAAGAAACAAACTTCAGAATTGAGTATACTATGGTCAAGAAGTAATTTCTTAAGCTATAGACAAGCAAGAATTAATTCTTTTTGGTTGAAAATAATGCAGTTCAGAAAGCAGACCAATTATTTAACATACTAGTTTCTAGTGTGCTAGACATGCTTTTGCAGTAGTTGACTAAAGAAGACTACAGTAAAATAAAGGGAAAAATTTTGAATTCCTGAAGAAAAAGCACTATAATGAAGTAAACAAAGTTGCTCAAGAACAAACATGACATCTTTTCTCCTGTTCCTTTTCAAGTATGAAATGCCAGAACCACTGAGTAAATTCATAATGGCCTGATCACACTTTCCTTTTATAAGTTTTGTTGAATTTTTGCTGTTTTTTTGTTTTTTTTTTTTTTTTTTGTTTTTTTGTGTTTGTTTTTTTTTTTACTAACCTTGAATTTGTCTTTGGCATAGTTCCACATTTCTGCATATTTTCTTCTATTTCCATGATAGTTCTTAGATCCATAGCAGGAGGGCTGGCAGGGCTAAATAAAAAATAACAAGTTACCTCCCGAGGCACTCATTTTCACTTACATTCCATACTTCCAACCTTCTCTGAAACTCTCTAGATCATACATAAGATCAGTAATGGGATGCATAATTTATGTCTGTTTGCTCCATTATGGCAAACGACAAATACGACGTTTATGACAAAAATATATTCATATATTCAATATGTATTCATGAATATATATCTATTTAAGAAGAATATGCTATGAAAAAAATGTGAACTACGATTGCTTAAAAAAAAAAAAAAAAAAAAAAAAAAAAATCAGATATCTATATCCAGGATTCTTATTTAGTAGTGAACTATCCATTTTTTAAGTATTAGAAAGGCACTGCTCACAGTTCTTTCACGAAGACCGAATTAATCTTTCTTTCAAGAGCCTGTTTAACACTAGTTCACACTGCAATGAAATTTGAAAGCTCTCCCCAAACACCAGCAACATTCTCAAACATTAGAAATCAGTTTCCTTTTTGTAAATGATCTTTTTTTTAACTTCTGTAGAAAATAAGGCAAATTAAATTTTAGAAATGCCTGGATTTACGTAAAACTATAAATTAAAACCTGGGCATTTGAAGACATATATAAACAAAGAAAAAAAACATATATAAACAAACCTAGTGTTACAACTAGGTTACAAAGACAAACTGAAATTAGATGTAAGCAGTACTTTGTCATTCCCTACAGAAAACCAGATGAAATAGACTAAGTAGTGAATAAATCAGTGTGAATTCACACCAATACCTGTCATCACTGCTTTTCAATAGTACTTCAATCAAATGTACTACTAATCTTTAAAACACTATACAACAGTGCTGCCTGATTATTATTATTTTTTTTTTATATCATGTGCTAGCATTACTAGAAAAAGCAAAGAAAAAGTATAAGGAAAATCCATAAAGGTACTGGGGTATTACAACAAACACCTGTGGTTTTGTTTGTTCCTTTTCACTGTAATCTTCTAAAAAACGTTCTGTAAGAATTGTAAGATGACAGATGAAGGTAGAACTTCCTTCAACCACGTCTAAAGACCAAAAAGTCTTTGCACAAATATGTGGGAAGACAAAACAGTCTTAATGGATTCTGCTGTCTAAACTACACATTTCAGAGCTGGGACTTCTAAATTCTATAAATTAACTGTATTCACAAAGCACATCAGCCACAAAGCCATAGAGGATAAGAAAACTCTGGAAAACTATCACCGTGTGATTCCTTAAGAACTTGACTTCTTCTCCATTCAACTTTTACTGGCAATGAGGCAAGACAAATCTTCAGATTATTATGGTACTATTATTCTGCTTTCACATGCAAATACTGCTACAGATAAAAACTAATAGGCAATTATTACTGCATCAGTTAAAGCTGCAGTGCTGATTTTTCATAATCCACTGTAATCTAAAAGAATGGCTTAAAAATGTCAAAGCACAATGGTGCTTCCAATGGCTTCAAGCATCATCTGATTCCACAGAAAACTTTATAAAAGGACAATAAAAGCTGGCCTCTAAAAAAGGCAGCAGAAGTCCAGACTGATAGCACTTAAAAAAAAGAAAAGCATCTATCAATAGCATCTCAAAGAATAATTTTTAAAAGAACTAATTCAATAAAATTAACAAAATTTTTAATTAGTGAGTCAAATGTGAGAAGCAGTGAACTCTGAAGTCTGAACAGAATGTTACTGGCACTCACTACCACATGAGGAAGAAATAATGACTGTAAGCTAGGTAGGCACCACAATATTTACTCCACCTGAAGCTGCTTGCTACCCAATTGGGAGAGGTTGCAGAGCTGGTTTTGGTACTGGGAATGGACTGTGGAACAGACTGTGTCAGTGCTGACAATCCCTTGTTTGACTTCATCTCCTTGTTCTGCTGAGAGGCTTTCATAACCAGACTGCATGCTTTATCTTTCATCTGGAAATAAATAAATACATACATACATAAAAATAAAACACAAAGCCAGAAAACTCTGTATAAATATTTTTATGTTCTTCCCCGCAGAAGAAAAAATACAAGGCTATAAGCAACTTGGATGACATGCATATGACAAAAAAAATTTAAAAAAACACTTTAAAAAATGCTATAAAAACAGGCAAAATATTAGTGAATCTCTGCTCAGTTTTATTTGTATCTTCTTTTTTTTTTTTAATTCATACTTCACTCTGAATGATCTAAGTCCAAATATGTATCTTGATAATAGAAAATTTACTCCAAGATGTTCGTTTCTAAAGCTGTAAGGCAGAATTATTTCAAAATTATACTTTGCCTGTTATACCAAAGTCTCTCAATTTTAAGGACAACAGTTTCTCCAAACTGTCCAAAACACTCCAAAAATACAAACTGTCATTTGATGGATTAGATAAATAACAAAAAAAAGTTGCTAGAAACAAAGAGATCCAACCTCAGTCCTCTCTGGATGAAAAACTTTTGTGAAGTCAGGGGACTGCAAGTCTCTAGGGCTACTCACTCCTGCGTAACTACCTTCTGAGTCAGATGTTAGGAGTTCTGGAAGCGATTCTACTGAGTTGGTTTTATCCAGTTTTATGGAGCCTACAAAATAAGAACAGAGTAAAACTAATATATCATCAAAGCAGGACTAATTTTTTTTTATAAACCAAAGCAAAAATTAACCTCATATTATAGGTATAAAATAACCAGATTACCTATCCCAGTATATTAGACAAGAATAAGTTCAAGCAGACTTTCTTTAAAAAAATGGGATTGGTATTGTTTCTAGTTTTCTCCTTCTGTCCTGTGACATACATTCTCAGGAAAAATAAAATACACACTTTTCTGTTAAAAAAAAAGTCTTCCTTAATATTTTCAACAAACAGTGAGTAAACTATTTGATATTCCAGAGAAAGGTATGTAAGTAGAAATGTTCCACTATATGGGGTAGTGCCTTTTACAAAAAAAACATGCTTCTACTGAAAGCTTTGGGCACAAGCTTAAGGTGACAACCACTCTTTCAAACAACTCAGTCTTCAGAATTCCCTGCTCAAATTCAGCAGCAATTCAACTTGCAAAATTTTGCAAGTTTTAATTACTGAAGAATAAAAATTGCACTGTATTTCAAATTAACTTTTATGTTCTGTCTTTATAACTGAAAGGAACATCTTTCCCACTGACCTGTAGAGGCTGGACTCTGAATAATGTCGGAGAGATTATATCCACCAGAGCTGTCAGAGCGTTTCCGTGGCTTCTTTTTTGCTTTAGTTTTTGCCCTTTTGAAAAGAGCTTCCCTATTAAAAGCAAAAACAGTACAAGATAGACTAAAGCATCAAGGAAATTGAGTTTCAGAACTATCAGTGTCAAGTTTTTCAGCCGCAGCTGTAGTTACACTTTAAATAGCAATAACTACTCGCACCAACTGTCAATAGCTTGCTTGTTCCTTCTCTGACACTTCACTGCTTACCAAAAACACTTTGTAAGTGTAAGTGGGGTAAGTAACATCACTGCTTCAATAGAGCAAGCATACGGTCATGTTACTAAAACTTCACTTGTTCCTACTACCTGTGATATCAGGGACAGTGGAATCAAAGAGTATCTTTATTTCAACACAACTAATAGAAATTCAGAATCAAGTTAATAACATCTCCAACTTCAGTCCTGCATTAATACTGTAACTTCAAATACATATTTCTTTAGTTTTGCATTCCTATCACAGTCCACACAAAGACTGCAACACTGAATGGCTTGAGGTCTAATACAAGACAGTCTCTCAGTTCCCTTGGCCTACTATTTCTTAACTAAAGTAGCTGACTTTAGTACAATTTTATATTACTAAGTCATCATATCAAATTCATTTTTCCAGTTGTGCAGACTTTACAGTCAATTTCCCCAGTTAAAAAGCTGTACTAAAAAAAAAAAAATAGTAGTGTAAACTTCCTCATCAGAAAAGCAGCATGTTGTTAGCCTGACAAGTCTCCTCAAACCTTATTGGTGTCACTTCCCCACCTTTAGAGAAATGTTGAAAAAAAGAATAACAGAACTCCAGAAAACTACCAAGGCCAAATTACCTGACCAACAGTTGCTTGGATTACGTTTTCTAACAATTCTTAACCATAGGAAATTTGCTTTCTTATTCCCCAGCCAGAAAGCATCCACTATAAACTGACAGATTAAAATCCTTGCACTAAAAGGTTGTTGTTTCTCATGACATACTGATAAGATTAAAAAAAATGCAGATAAAAAGTATTTCTCAGACAGACCAATAGTACAGTAAAAACTGCAAGTTTATCTCCCAGTTTCTAATTCAGTGAAGTTCAATGAACTTCATAGTTGGTTGCATAAATACAGAGGTGCTGTCACATACACACAACACCTAAACATTACTTTCAATGCCCATTTTGCTACCTTTGCTCACATTCTTATAGGAATAGGATGGGATAGTTCTGTTCATAGCTGAAAGAGCCCTATCAGTATTCATTCCAACTGTCCGATTTCTTCAGGGCTAACCCAAAGTTAAAGCACATCAATGATGGTGTTATCCAAATGCCTCATGAAGACTGAGGAGTGTGGGACATCGATTACCTCCATAGGAAGCCTGTCTCAATACTTGATCACCTATATAGTAAAGAAATGCTTCCTGATTCCCAGTCTAACCCTCTTCTGGCACAGCACTAAGCTGTTTCCATTCTGTTATCAGTTCCCAGGAGCAGAGCCCAGCACCCTCCTCTTGCTTCCTGCTTCCCCTCCTCACACAGCTGCAGTGAGCAGTGGGATTGTTTCTCAGCCTTTTCTTCTCTATTTTGAACAATCCAATGTCCTTAGCCTCTCCTCAAAGCACATGCTTTCTAGCCCAATCTACTAGCTTTGTTGCCTCCTTTTGGGCGCTTTCAAGAATCTTCACATATATATACAAGTTGTGTATATGTATATATATATATATATATATATATAATGTATATGCATGCACTATATACACATATACATACACACACACACATATATATATATATATATTTTTTTTTTTGACAGCGTGGAGTCCAGAACCACACACTTATTCAAACTGAGGCTACACCAACACTAAAGGTAGCAGGAGAATCACCTCTTCTGACTGGCTGTGTTGCTTTAATGCATTGTAAATTGCAGTTTGCCACCCCGGCAGCCAGGTGACACTGCTGGCTCATGCTGAGAAGCTGCTGTCACCAGCACTCCTCCCAGGTCCCTTTGGGCTGCGCTGCCCTCCAGCCACTCTTCACCCAGAAGAGAGCATCTCTCTGTGCATCCAGCATTACTCTGTCAGTAAGTTGGAGGTAAAGGGAGGAGTTTTTCACTGCAGCGTACAATACTTCAGGGAACTGAGAGCAGTCCTTGAAATCATCATTTATCCTGCTTTTTAATATTTCAGTTCTGATCCCAAAGAGAACCAGGTACCATTCAAAGGCAAATAAACACTACATATAGCTCACTTAGAAATGTTGATGAAAAACAGATACTTACTGAGAATTCTGTTCTGTATTCGTTTCTTCCCTTATAAAAACAAAGTTCTCTCCCTCTTCAGGCTCAAAACAACTTAAGTCAGGTCCATCTGGATATGGCGTAATTACTCTCCTGACCATAGCAGGAATCTGTAGTTGCAAAAGTTATTACATCATTGCTCTTATATTGTTTGCTAGCAAATATTTAATCTCTCATGAAAGGGTCAAAATGATAGTTATTGAAAATACTTTTACAAATTAAGTAATTAATTATTTAAACAGCTTATAAACTTCAGTTACATTACTAAGTAGGCTAAGGCTAATGGTAGCGACTGTGTTGAAGAATAGTTTTTTGTAGTTGAGAATCTGCTCTACCAACTCATGTTATTGTATTCATTGTGGCTGCTACAGTTTCCACAGAAAAAAACAGGAGGCAGTAGCTTTAGAGTGACCTACATATGCTCCCAGCTGCTTAGAACTACTGACAGAAAATACTTCAGGGTTACACAAACTCACATCCTTTATTCTTTAACTATGTAACAGTGTAAATGTGTTCTTGGTTTTCTCTTTATGCACGGAATTTCAACTTCCACATTATTTTTCTCATTGTTTTTAAGATTTCTTGAGAACACTTCATTTTTCACAGGCAAGTCTCCTTTGCTTTCTTTTCCTTCTAAGTCACAGGTGCACTTTTCCACATATTTTGCTTGTTTTTTTTTCCTTCCACACACAAAAACTGTTAATTAACAAGTACATTTAATATATTAAATGTGCAATTTAACTACTATTAACTATTGTAATAAGAAAATAAGAGCTCAATGGAAGTGGTAATAGCAGGAAATAGGTTCTTTGAGTCAGATGTTCTCCTTTCAGCCTGTCATCTAAAATCCCTGCAGGTATATACATCTTACTTGATCTCATTTTAAACCTAACCTTACACTGAGGTTGTATGACTCACCATTTTCCTGTAATAAACAGAAAGATCCTTCACAACTTCATCGCTTAAGACATCCAGAGTCCTAAAAATAAATAAAATATAAGTCATGTTAACGAAAAAAACAAATGAATGTTCCAAACAAATCTCATTTTGAGGCATGTATAGTCCCAGAAATAGAAGGAAGAAAATGAACTCAAGCCATAAATGAGTTAATGCATTCATTGTAAGGCAGAATTAAAAATATAAACTTTCTAAATAGACCACTTTTACTTAATAATCAGTTCATGACCGTGGCTTTATCTTCTCTATTTCTGCATACTTTCAAGTCTTCCTGACAGGTACCTAACACTCCCAGTCCATGTAAATTCTTCTGTAAAAATCAGCCACAATAACTTTTGACACTTATGCCAAAAAAATAATACAAGATTTTACTCAACTAAATTCTGCCTTATCTGCATGAACAGCTTTCCTTGCACAATGCTGTCATGGCTCATTTTCATCTGTCTCAAGCCTTTCAAATCAGAAGTCTTGCCACCCACTGATGGTACTTTCATTAAAACGGAGATGCACTCTTATTTCTAAGTAAGAATGCTGCATGTCCTTTCTGGGCTTAAAATCCAACAAATCTTAATTAAGAACAACACTGAAAGCAACATTAATACATTTTTACTCTCCTCTGCAAAATCGAAAGTTAAAATGTATATAGATATGAAGATGTGAAGAAGAAAAGTGACACTATCAACAAATTCTTTATCTGTGACACACATAGGACATCTTTTTGACATGGAACTGAAGTGCTGGCTTTCTGAACTGGTTAACGAAGATCTCCAAAAACTCTATTGATAAAAGGCTAGGAAAACAGATAAGAGTGGTGATAGAAATTAATTTATTTATAAGTCTTTGCTAGGAAAGAAGATCAGTGAGCTTGCTCTGAAAACATGTTACCTACTCTGGAAGTAACCCAAAGCCCTGTATGAAAGCAGTGACAGAGAACACCTTTAACCTCACAGGGGTCTAGCTGAATTTTTGTGGAAAGTGAGAGTAAATCATTTGCTCAGCCTTCACTGCAGACAGTTAAAGCATATACACTACCAGAAGGCAGGCCCATCCTTTTCAACATGATCTAGTGAGAGGCAGGGGAGTTGGACACAGACAATTTTGAAGTCCCTTTCAACTCAAGCCATTCTATGACTCACTCTTGGAAGACACACCAGCTATAATTAACCTACTCAACATAAATTCAGATAGCACAGTAAATATTACATGTATAAAAACAACAACAAAAACAAAAAAAACAAACAAACAAAAAAAAAAAAACCCCACACAATTTTATGCATATTTAAAAACAATGAAAAACACTGAACAAGTTCAGGCCTAATGTCAAAGTCCATTAAATTCAAGAAAAGTTTAACCCTTAATTTAAGCTTTTCATGCCAGATGGGAAAACAGTTTTTTGTAGTATGGAACTTGTATAGTATGTACATGTATGCAACTACTTTCTCTCTCCATGTTTGGCAAAAATGATCCTCTCTTTAAGATAGCAGCACTCAGTTGCACTTTAGCTGTTCCTATTACTTCCAACAAATTGGCCTTTCTGGAATATTTGACTTTAACAGTTGTACATAAGCTCATCTGCATCCCTTCTTACCTTGTTTCAAGCAAAGCTGCCATATTGAGTCCTATGAACTGCAGGCAAGATAGTTTTAACTGTTCAGCATTATACATTGCTGAGAACTCCAGCAACTCAGCAGCATTCTTTAAAGTAACTGTGGAGAGAAGACACAACAAACTAGTAACACAGTGCAATCTCATGTAGTCATTTTTAAGACTTACTGCATAGCATTAACTACAGCAAGCTCCACATAACTACACGACAGCACGAATACAAGTGCTCCTTCACAAAAATAGGAAGGTCCTATCTACAGTTACTGCAATTTCAGTTTATTGAAATTCAGCAGATCAAAACAAAGAGGAAAAATAAAGTTAATAATTGCAAGTTTCATAAACAGCATACATGTCTTCTTAAATCTTCAAACCTTTCTATAGCCAGAAGAAAGAAAAACTGGGGGGGAAAAAAATCTAGAAATGACAAGTAAAATTTGTATGCCTACTTTGCATATGAAGCTGAGCAACAGTATACACTGTTTTCTAGAATAGGCAGACCTTTGTATCCATGTAGAAACAGCACTATGTCAAACAAACAACAGAATTACTAGCAGAACTCAGTACAAGGACAGAAATGAAAACACTGAATTATTTTGTCCTATTTTAATAGCAGGAAGTTTGAATTTAATGAACAGAAAACAAATATTGGTAGAAATGAAGGTTTGATGAAATTTTGGTTCATTTTTCTTTTTTATTAAAGAGGAGGCAATGAAGAAAAGCAAGCATAATGAAAGATAGATCATGCTAATCTAGAACCTCACCCTGACTAAAAAAAGTAATTGTAAACAGCTGTGCAGTTAACAGCAGAAGGTAACCAGTGCAAAGGAATGAACAAGTAATTGTGTGCAGAGATACAGAAGAAAAGGCAATAACATTAACATCTAAAAAAAAGTATATTTTAATATCTAAAACACTGTAATAGAAATCGCAGAACTCACGTTTTTCTGCAATGGCTACTTCACATATCTCTTTGAGCCTGGATATAAGAAGTTGGTCTGCTACCACAAGAACATTGCATATGAATTCCACATTTTGAGAATCTGGAAACAAAGCATCACATAAGCACCATGGGCAAACCATATAAGCAACTGTTACACAAGGAATAGCTTACAAAAGAGTGTAAAAAGTGATTTTCTATATTTATTTTCAAGAAGGAGAAGGAAAACTGAGCTCGACAAGCAGGAAAGAGGTACAAAAAAGCATGGGGCAAACAGCCCAGAATCTAAAGTCACGCCAATTTGGATTTTCTAGATGAAGACATAACACAAGCATGCTAACTGTGGAATTACTTTTAAAAATATATCTAAAACTTGCAGGAACTACTGAAAATACAAATGAGCTGAAAATACATTACTGATACCTTTTATTGCAAGTGCTTCATCTGTATACAGGTAATCTACTATTATCTGCAGTATGTCAGAATGTATTGGCATTTCCAGAGCAGAACAAGAGGAAGCCTAAAACGCAAAAGGAAGGGAAATAAAGAAGTTGATTATTTAGACTAAAATAAATAATTAATGCAGTGATTGCATTTAGCAAATTGTTCAAGCTGAGGTTCACGTTTTTAGCATTAAAAATTATTTGAGCATTTGGACAACAGCCATTCAAATTTTAAGAACTGATTGCAGCAGAACAATTAAAGTCTTGCCAAACTTCTGAATAAACAGACATTAAACAGTTCAGTGTTTTTTCAATTTGATGATCTTCCCTAAAAACTGTCCTTAAAAATAATAGTTACAATTGTTTAATAGCAGAGCACTGAACTCCTTTCCTCTCAATATAGAAGGTCTAGTGAAATTACCAGTTCCCATTTAAGAATAAAACTGAATGGTTAATTTAGCCTTTACTATTAATCCCACAGAAAACAGGGTCATCAGCAATCCTTACATTTCAAGAATCATCCTAACCATTAAGGCAAGCATCAACCACTAAAGTAACTGTCATCATTCAAATTTATACAACATCACTGCTTAACTTCTATTTCTTTCAGCTGGCACTGCAGCAAAGCTTGACAGTAAAAGATTGATCTCTGCACAGGCATATTGCCCAACTTAGCTTTAAAATTTCTTATGAAAATTGACATTTTCATATAATATCTAGAGTCCTTGATTCAGAAAATATTTACTTATGAATGTTTTACTTATTAATATTGTACAATTGGGAATTGCATAATTATATAATTGTATAATTATAATTGCAAAATAATAGACTGACAATCTACACATAACAAATATAGCTATGACTAATATAAATGGACACTCCACAATTTAACTTTTGATTTTAATTTTTTTAATTACTCAGCTTTGTGTTTCAGATACATTTTCTTGTGGATGGCTGAGGAAAAGGCAGTAACTCAAAGGATTGGAAAAGTTTTGTTACTTAGCAACAAGAGCTGCCAGTATTTTGCCAAGTTCTTCAATTTACATCTTGCCAAAAAAAGCTATGTGAAGTTGAGACAGCATTTCAGCTTTCAGTCTCTAAAAAACATCAGCTGTTTACATCTTTCCCCTTGTTCATTAAATCATTATCAATTGCACTCAGATGCTGAAACAGACGCATCTAAATGAATTCTCAATGTCAAAAAACATGGAATCACAGAATCATAGAAACATCAAGCTTGAAAAAGATCTCCAAGATCATCCAACATGTAAGATGCTGGTGCACAGCCAGCAAATAGGAGCCGAGATCAACAGGAGATCTATGCCTTTTGAAATAGCAGCTGAGGACCAATTGAAATAGCCTTAACAGTGAAAGTCAAATAGAGATACTACACATTAACTTTTGATTTCACTGTACTTTTCACTCAGTACCTATGAGTACAGCATTTTATTTAAATTTTAAGGTATTTTACAGAAAATAAATGGCAGTACATCCAAAGGCATCAGTATCCTTCAAGAAATGGCCAGCATCAATCCACAAACTAGCTCAAAATAAATCACTGAAATAATAATTTTATCTCCTTTGATATTCAATCTTAGATTTATTATTCTCACACAATACAGAATCTCGGTAGCACAATTATAGAGTAACTAAAAATATTTCTTTTCTTACAAACAGGATCCAGGAATTCAACTTTCTCTCTTCTCCAATATTTAGAGTACATTATATCAGGAAAAACTAAAAAGCTGTCCCTTACTTGCTGTCATAAAAATGTACCACTACACATTTTTGTTTATCAGTAAGCTTACCTCAATCCACGAGCTGCTTAACATGCTGTGAAAATAATCTGTAAAGAAAGGCATTTCAGTTCAAGATCCAATAAAAATCCAGTTAAAAAAGACAAATATTACATATTAAATATGAATGTATATACACACACATACCAAGTCTTGCACAAAGTACACACTTATGACAAGGGAATTCCTTTCCATCTGAAGACTTCAACGTCACATCGCAGAGGTATGAACTACAAGATAGTTAATAAGAGCAAAACTGTGACTGTTCATCAGACCTGTAAGTTGTAGACTCTACAAATGCATGCTTACTTCAGTATGTGAGGACTTACACACTTGAACTTCAATGTAAAACAAACAAATAAAAACCTAATAGAAAAGGCAAGATAATTTCAAGAGAAGTATTTATTGGTCCAAAGTACAGTTTCTCAAAAGGCAGGCACTCTATCTCAGATTTTTCTTTCAAAAAGTCAATTACTGTTTCAAACAGCTGTGACCAAATTAATTATGGCTAATTATAGTCAATCTAAAGATATCTGTGTTATTCATTATTTCCATTAAATTAATAGCTACTAGAAGCTTCAACAAAGCATTTTAAGAGCAAAGGAATGCTAAACCTGTGAATAAATTTACTTTTATGCATCTTAGCTTTGATTACATAGGCAGACTATTCAAGCCTTTGTGTATAGATATCCCAATCAGATCAAAGGAAGAACAGTCAGCCCTCTGATGAAAGTGTAAAGAATTTCTTCTACTGAAAGATATTTCCGATTTTTTCTTCCATTAGAAAAAAATTACACATCTTATTTCCAATCAATGTAGTCCTAATGTAACAGCAAGACTTCCTGCAAGAGGTTTAACTGCTTTTGACCAAACTACCCTCATAATTTCCCCTGGCATTAGCATTCTAGTTAATTTCCTGAACAAATTCATGTACAGTAAAAAGAAGTAACTATATAATGTATGTAACACATCTCAGACTATTAATACATAGATCACTACATGAAGGCCTACAAAGAAAATAAGTATCAGTTACTGTGAAAGGAATAAGCGTACACTAGCAGCTAAAATACAGCTGATAAAACTCAGCCCACACTTAACAGACAATGAGATGTAGAAAAGAAAGAACAAGACAGAAATGTGAAGAAAGCTTAATTGAAAAAGTTTACCATTTTTTCTGATTAAACTTCAGTTTGTTCCCATTCTTCCTGTTGACAACATTAATTTTTCCATTTTCTAACCTGACTCCATCCAATCTGCAAATCATTAACATCAATAACAAATAGTACAATCAGTATAAAGTTCAAACCATTAACAATAAGTTTCAAGATGTAATAGCACTTCAGTCCATTCATCCTATAACACTGAAAAATAATTCCATCTGTCGTGGAAAACCACAAAAGTCCAGTTGCAAAAATACACCTGAAATTCATGCTACACCTTTGGTATATTCTTATTTTTATGAAAGCTGTACTGCTGTACTGAAGGCTGAAGTCCATCATAACAGAATCAAAAATCTAGAAGCTACACGTTCCACTACCAGCCAATTAGTTATCTGAGCAAAGATAGGCTGTGGAAGAGATGCACGTTTCAGCAGAGGCTTTTTAAGTTACGAAGGCTTGTGAATTGGAATAGTACAGACACAGAAGCACTGCTCATAGATTATGAGCAATGTACTTCCAACAGGGAAGTGCTTTATCATGGCAATTTTACCTGGAAAGTTTATTTTTAGCAGTAGATTCACTTATTTTCTGAATAATTTTAGTGTTTGTGAAAAATACACTGAAGACACCTGCTCTGAAGTAGTTCATCTTCACTGAAACAAAAAGATAAATGTGGGGAAAAATGACTAATACAATTCTACATATTCTATTTGCTGATTTCCATCAGTTTTACCATGTAGCATTAAGAGCACATCAGTGTAACAGGCATTTAGACGTTCAGTATAAAGCAACACAAAGTTTTTAAAGCCTTTTTAGTTGAAAAAGGCAGATTTAGCAAACCAAATTGATCTTTCTTCCCTTTTAATAAAAAGCTAACAGCACAAACAAAAACTCTGTGAAGAACTTGCCAGAACAAATTCATTTACTTTCACCTACCTTCCACTTAAATTGCTGAGTCCAAATTTTTTTGCAGCACTCTGCAACGTTTTTATGAGATTAGCTTCTTCACCTACAATTTTGCCTTTTTTAGATTTGTTCTTCTGTTTTTCATTTAAAACTTGCACTTGATTATTTCTGTAAATTTCAAATGCAGACTTCCTATTAACATCTTCATCAAAACTCATTTTGTTCAGGTTAGAAATTAAAGTATCTTGATACTCTTCTGATTTTTCTTTATGTATGATTTTTGGTTTGTAACCATGAGTCAGAAGATCACAAGTATCAGTGTATATGAACTGCAGAAGGTAGGCAAACAGATCTGGATGAACCTTCTCTATTACATACAGATCACATCCAACAGCATCTTCATCTTTACGGTAGACATCTGGAGTTTCTAGCTGACTATCACTGCAAACAAACAGCTTCTTGAAGAAGTCAGAGCGTACAGCCAAGATGTATTTGTGCACAGCGTAAGTTCTGGTGCCAATCTGAAGAGTCACATCATGGATGCTGTCCATTTCATCTGTTTCATCTAAGAGCTTGCCAAAATCCTCTCCAAAACTTGATAGTGACACACTCGGAATTTCATAGAGACTAGAAAAAAATTGCACCCATAAAAAAAAAAAAACAACTTTATTTACAAACTCCATGAAAATTTAAACAGTATGCTTAGTGACAAGGGAAAGGCAGTCTCCTTTTTCCTCTTTCATTGCTTACCTACTCAAAATTTTGTGTTCTGTTTTTTACAGAAAGAGCTAACATTGTGCTACTTATACAATTAAACCACATATGTAAGATCCGTCATATCAAACACATATTGGAATATCAAATACAGCACTTCTGCCTTTATAATTAAGCCCATAATATGTATTTTTTCAAATCTTCATCTCATTTAAAAAACAAAAAAAAAAACAAAAAAAACCCATGAACATTTGCAATATTTCATATCACCATTAAAAGCAATAAAAAAAAAAAGGTGATATTTAGTCCTGTATCAGATATACTGGAAACTATTAAGAGAACATCATTCAGTGGTCTTCTATTCTACACTCAACATTTTTTCCCAAAGATCCACTTTCTACTGTCATTTAAAAGTTGATTGCTGATGACTACTGAGGGAATGAGTTTCTACAGAGTTTACACTCATAGTATATTAAAAAATGTACTGCAAATGCTTGCCTTAAATTCTTCATCTAAAATATCAATGCTACCTATCCTAATTACTCAAGGACACCTCTGCTTATTAATTTGTTGGTAATTAGCTGTGCTATGCAAGTGCTACTGTCTGGCAGTATGGATAACCACATATTTTATGGCTTCCACATGTGTTGAAAAAATAAGCTTTTCTGAAAAGCAGAATAATTTATTATCACATGCACAAACACAGGAAAAATGACAGCTGTTGAAATACCTTGTTTTAGGGTCTGACTGTAAAACAGCAAAATTGCATCCATTAGGATCTGTGCAAATACTAACAGCTCGGTGGACAAAAGCAAGTTTCTGAAGTCGAATTCTTTCATACACGTTGTTTGTATCATAGGAACAAGACATTTCAGTGGAAGCATTTGGAAGGCTTGATACTAGCTCTGCTAAAAACAGACAAAGAAACAAAAAGGTCAAGCTAATTGAAATGCAACTGATTAAAAAAAATGGAAAGATTTAAGACTTCAAGTCCACTGATGCAGTCACTAATAAAGTTTAGATGCTTCAGATTTCAGCTCACTCAGCACCACTCAAACTTTCAAAAGAAACAAACAAACAAACAAACAACAAACACACAGAAGCTCTCATTCATTCCAAAACACTCATGAATGTCGATTAAACATTCACCTAGTCAACATATCAGCAAATCTAGATTCTGAAGTTTCCTAAAAGATACTAAAGCTGCAAAAAGAACATCAATAAGGGGAAAGAACATTGTGCCTATAGATACATACCAGCACCAGGACAAAGAACAAGAAAATGAGATGCACTCGGGAGCTACTGTACAATACATAGAATAAAAGCAGTACAAGCAAGTATATACTTCTCTTTTTGTTCAACCAGCTTTCTATGACTGGTCATTTAATATGTGACAAAATTGCTATGCTGAACATTTGTGCTACTATTGTTCTTCAGAAGTAGTTTTCTTCCTGGAAATCTGTGATGGTTAACCAAAAAGGAAAGAAAACACTACTGGTCAGTGAGCCAACCATTAGCCACAGAAAAAACTTACTACATAATACTGTTAGATCAAGCAGCAGAAAAAAAAAAAAAGAAAAAACAAAAAGTTGTAAAGGTTTAATTAATCTTTTATATTCAAGTACTTAAAAAATTATGAAGTCATTACCAACCTCTCTTCTCTAGCATTTTTCTTCCTTCTTCTAGCCACTTGCCAGTAAAGGCTTCACCATCTTGTGTGACAAACATCATTTCGTTTCTATTCAGAGCAACATCAGACATGAAGACTTGTCGGCCATACACCCAACGACATTGCTTCATGGAATTATTAGATGACTTCCAGCAAAAAATCTGTAATATCAGTAGAAGTACTTTTCAGAGCAATCATTTAAAAGCAGTACTATATTATTTTTAAAAGCAAGAATGTGCCAATTCAAAGTCACATATAGAAGGACATTCTTCTAAATCTTACCCTAAAACATTATAAGCATCTATTAAAAGAACCCACATGCAAAGTGGGGAAAGTTGATACTGAAATCCCTTTGCCCATGATGAGCATTTGCAAAGCTTCTCTGAATATTCAATTATCTTTGTAACTGTCATCTGTAGGGCAGTATTTACTTACATTTCAATTAAGACAGCAAAAGATACTAAAGACAAGTCAAGCAACAAGCCTAATCCAGTTGATTTACAAATTTGTAAACTTGCTGGTTTATGAGCTAGGTCAAATTCAAAACTAGCACATCAAAAACCATAAACCATACCTTGCTAATCACCTGATAAAAATCTTAAGCTTCTTTATACCATCCAAGGGTCTGCAAATGCAGGCCATAACCAAATATAAACATGAGAACATACAACATAAATGTGAACATATATATACATACAGATCTATGCCTTCAGATACATATACACCCACACACATAATATATGGTAAACATTAGAATGATTCCTTCTAAGTCTTCTATTCTCTTGGCTGAAAAAACTACCATCAAACTAGACCAGCAGTTGCAGATCCCATCTCTCAGAGATCTCATCTCTCTCCTTACTCAGTAATTTACAGAGTCTAAAGCACAAATCCCAGTATTTGCCAGTATCCAGAATGAAAAGATATGCAGTGTAGGTTGACACAATTCCACTCATGTAGGAAGATAAGTAGTTTTTTTTAGTGCTAAAGTAACACACCAAAGATGCTGACGAGACACTACCAATACCACATATACTAGAGGATAAACCTCATATGAACAAATACTGAAGTGGAAGTTCATGACCTTTGAAGCAGCTAATGACCTAACAAACAGATAAGATCTGCTCAATCAAATGCAAGGAAAGAAAGGGAAATATCCAACTGCTCCCTATTTTGATACATAGACAGTTATCAACATTCTTTAAGGCAGCGTTTCAATAACAAAACCTTTTTGTAAGCACCACTAGGTGGCACTGAAGGCTAAGGTCTCCCAGTGAGCAGACCTAGTCTAGGAAAGGCTTGCACATATTCCGTAGAAGCCTGTGAACTGCTCCACTGTGAAAGGGGGAGAATAAGCGAATAAATTAATAAAGTCTCCATAATATTGCAAAACTGAGACAACACTATTTACATATAGCTACAAATCCTAAGTTATTCACCAAGTTTAGCTGCAACTTTTCTAAAACTGTTTCTGGAGGGCATAAAAGTGATGAGGGAGGTGAGGTGAAAGATAGAAGAAAAGACAAGAACCACGTATGCCCTAATCACTTCTGTACGCTTAAGTAAAGCAGTTTGAATCTCCAATGAAAAGCTATTAGATGTCCCCAGATTTAAAAATCAACTAGTGTTGATTACTTCGTTAGTTTTCCCATAGCTTTTTTTATTTATTTTAAAAGAACACATCACTAGCAGCACTACACAATGAATTGTATATTCTCTAGGCCTGATTTTGTACTGTCAACTTACGTTTATAGTAAAATAGTAAAATACAGTTATTTATTATTCCAGCACACATTTTACCTTCCTTTCCAGGGTAAGTCCTACTTTGACTTCTTTAACCAGAGGTTCGCCAAGAGAGCATAAGTGGTTTCATTCCTATTATTCAGTAAGCAGTTTGCCATAAGATTGGGATTTTAGAAACATAACTTACCCTTCCAGCTTCATCCAGTGCTAAAATGCAGATCTTCTGACCCCCATTTTCTTTGAGATTCTGGGTGTCTACCTTGTATTCCAAATAGCCCCCATTAACTAAAACTTTTTTAAGGTTCAGCTGTCTGAAAGAACACAAAAGGTTATAGTAGCATTTTTTCCATCATGAACAAACATTGCCTCTAAGATCAAATTATCGTTTAGAGAAGTAGGGAAAGAAAGCATAGTTGAAGTAGTGACTCTGAAAAGCTACTTAAATTTAGTAATCCTCTGCTGGTATAACTAACACAACTGCTAATCTGCTTTGATTAGTAGACTGCATAGATCTATTCTGCTTTTTAAAAAGTTGCAGCATATTCACATTTCCTTTCCATGATTAAAAAAGTAGCTTTGATCTTCAGAATTACATAAATTTCAGTTTCAGCTTTGCAGTTCTCAATCTCCCTCCAATCTAACTGGTTAAAGCAATGCAAGATAACACTTCTCAGTTTCTTAGCGTGAGAAAGGTTATTTAATGATAGAAAACAGAAATAGAAGTATTAATCCCTGAGCTAATTAGTATTGGTAGTATTTGAAGTGTAGCTGAAAAGCTAACTGGAAGCTGCTGAAAAACGTTCATTACCTCTTTTGAAGTGTTCATGAAGACTATCAGAGAGAATGGGATTTATGAATTCAATAATTATTTATGAGCCATAGGCCAGGTCTCTTCAACAAGTTTTACACCCAGGTTTTAGCAGATGGACCAGGTGGTATCACGAGGTCCCTATTCCAACCTAAATTACTCCATGCAGCATGTTATATTCACATGTTCTTTATGAAATTCAGAGCCACACTGACTGACTCAAAAACACAACAAAGTAGAACATCTTCAATGTCTCTACCAAGATGCATTTAAACAAACTGAAATCAGAAAATGTACAAAAAATACCAGTTTCAAAATTTTTAAGCCTGCTGCATGAAATATTTTTTCTTACTTTTTTTTTTTTTTTTAAACATCCTTAGAACGATGAATGGGACTTAGTCCCATTATTAACAAAACAAACGCACAACCTCAAACTTCATAACAAATTAGAAAATTGACACATACTTTGAAGCAATCTTTTTGCACTGATAGTCTGCAAGTAAATAGATATCCCCTCTTTCAGTAACACACACTGTAGCACCATCACTTGCAGACACCAGTGACACAGAAATATCTTTATGATGTAGAGCAGAAACTTGTCGAGGCGCAGTTACACACTTTTCTCCATTAGGATCCAGCAGATAACCTAGAAAATACAACCCATCCCAAAAAAGTATTATTTAACATTCCACACAACTCAATTGAAGAACATATTGCTAACCTACTTTGAAGAACTTTTAGACTCCTTAAGATTTTTAGGTAGTTAGATAATTCACCTTAAAAACTTTAAGACAGGTAACAGATGCACCACACATACTTGTTAGCTTACCACGAACTCCTGAAAATATTCAAGATCTGACATAAAAATAAAAAAAAAAGGCAAATTCTAAAGGGGCAGCTATTAAATAGTATTAGACTAAGCAGCAGCATTGCCTTTCATCTCAAAGAAAGCACTTCTATCTGATTGCATTACAGTTCGTAACACTGGAAGTATTATCACACTTGGATCAACTATTTCTGTCACTGGAAGGTACTAAACAAGCTCAGCACAGAAATCACTATAAGTGCACATAAGCACTAAGGCAGGGAGCAAAGGTGAAACAAAAGTTGGAGCTGTAGATGTAAGGGCTAAGAAAACTTAAAACTTAACTGCTCTGCTGCATTGAGAATTTGTAAAAATGTACCCAGCATAACCTTGCTTTGTGCGCACTTACATCTGCAACACAAAGTCCTGCAATGCTGTCCTAACAGCACAGCACTATGCCCAAACTTCCTATAGAGGCACAAGGTTTATTTTCACAGTTCCCTGCTGACACAACTGTATCTTATAATCCAAGCTACTGTCTCCATATGGTACTGCACTGGGTCTTGTGCGTATTAGAAGAATCTCAACAGCACAAGTAACCACAAAGAAATATGTAAGATAGATAGATGCATACACACACACACACAATAAATATTCATTAGTAAGATGCTTCTCTGACAAAGATATTTTTTTCACATACCTTTACGCTCCTAAACAGGAACACAAAAGTGTATGAACCAAATTTCAGAACTGATGCAGACAAACTGTAAGTAAGTATCAGAGCTAGATAAATTTTGTCTGCATAAAGATACAGAGCCGTCAAATTACAAATCCAAATCACAACTGCAATATACAGTGGTTAAAAAAGACAAATGCAACTGAAGTATCCCATTCATATAATTAACTAGGAAGTTCACTAATTGGTAGAAAGTTTTTATTAGGTTCTCATGTAAGAATAATACTGAATTAAGTAAAGACAATGATAATTTTTAAAAATCTACTTACAGGAAAGATTTCACCTCAAAAAGTTTGTAAGTAAAAAAAAAAATTAGCAGCTTGTTCACAGTGGACAAATGAGATGGTTTACAATTTATTAAAGACACTACCAAGCAAGACTTGAGGTAATTTGCAACACAAACAGTAACATTCTGTATCCTTAACATTTTCAATAGCAGAACCACACAAGAAACACAGAAGCTAAGTCAGATCAGCTCCCATCATCTCAAAGTGTAAACGTTATGAAAAATATTCTTTAAAAAAAAAGCAGGGAGGGACAAAATCATCAGATTGGCAAAAAAAGACAAAGCTTTAACCAGGCTTCTGTTGTAGGAAGCAGATGATAGCTTTAGTACGTGCAACACCTTCTAATGGCTGTGTTTTACTTTTAGAACACTTCTACCTTACCTAGTTGGCCTCCATTCAGCCCCATGGTATACACTGCTTCCTTAGTCCATAGCACTGTATGGAATCTGCCTGCAGCCACTCCAATCACCATTCTACCTTTCAGGTTTTTTGCCTGAACCTAAGCACAAATCCAAAGTACATCTTAATATCAAGCAGCAAAGGGTGAATTTCACATGTACAAACTTCTGACAACATTTAACTTCTGAAGTCATTAAAAGTACAGCACTGGTATCAATCCACATACAGTCTATTAAATCAGGATTATTTCAGAAGTTTGTCAAGTGGACACTTGTGCATTTATGATTAAAAAAAGGCTTTTTTGGTTGTCTTTGTTGTTGCACTATTTAATCAGAACTAGAATCTCCTTAGATGGTCTTCATGTGTAAGATGCAAGGATTGTAAAGCACCTGTGAATGAATGAAAATGAAAAGAAGACTAGAGCGCTGCAAAGTTGTCATTTAAAGTGTTTCAGTTGGTATGCCCTAATCTCCAGACTCTCTGTAGAACAATATACTACTAATTCCAGACTTCACATTTAACTTGATCTTGACCATCAATCACTATATGGAAAATCAAAAGAAATATTGTGGATATACAATTACCATGAAGGGCATCCCATTGTTCTTCAAAACACTATCCTCCTGCACTTTGGCAAATGATTCTTTCCTACTTTAATAACACTGGTAGTACAATTTTATTTTATCTTTTCTTTTTTTATTCCATATGAAACTAATTTTCAGTGATAAAACAGCTCCTATTCCCTTTTAAAAAAAATCAGAATAAGTCATCAATTGAAGACAGAATAACACTCAAGTTGCTGATGCCAACGCCCTCTCCCGAAGCCCCACTAGTTCTTGTTGATTACTTCTTATCCCTGTTTCTATTCTTTCCAAAGCATTACAACTTCAAAATCAAAAGCACTTCCAGCAAAGGGTACAACCATCATATTCTTAGATCCATCATCCAGTGAACCAAAATGTGTCAAGGTCATTAGTCTCCAGTAAAACGTTCCTATTATTATTACTTCATTTCAGTTACAGAACAGTTTGGAGGAAAAAGTTTTTGGAAACTGCAGCTTGTATCATACTTATTGCTACAATCTTTTGTATAGTTCAGGTTACAAACTGAGATGTAAATCAGAACACAAATAAGAATTTGAGATGTACGATAATACCGAGTCAAGATTTTATCTCAATTCAAATTTCATTTCAATGTCCGAAAAAGTTTAAAATTTACTCGTACAATTTTCACTTTTCACTTTCTGTTAAAAGAAAAATTAAAATGAAAATAACAAACACAGCCAAGCTTCTGGTTGATATTGTCCTTACCTGTCTAGGAACACTGCAATTAGCGGGAGGAGGAAGAATACCTAACTGGTGGAAAGTATTTAGACCAAACGTATAAACACATCCATCCTCTGTTAAAACAACTGTATGATCTTTAGCTGCTGCTATCTGGGAGCACTGGTGGCTACTTAAGCCTTCCACAAGTCTTGGAACCTAAGAATAAAAGTGTTGTATTAGCCAATGGCTATACATATAACAGAAATTCATAACAAAATATTGAAACTACAGATGAAAATGTATATGAACAAATTTACCATATCCAATCCAACTAGAAATTAAAAACACATCCTCTGCTATCAGTGCAGACCTGCTCAAAATCAGGGTGGAAACTGTATCTTGAAGACAACTAAACAACTATTAACTGTTAGCTTTTTTGTTTTTCTTAAAAATTATAACGGTTTCTCCCATCCATCCAAATACAGGATCATCTAAAGAAAGTTATAGAGAATAAGGAAGGAGTTCTGTATCTTTGACTCCTTAAGCCCTCTAATGGGAATTCTCCTTTATATGAGTGTCATCCCCATTTCAAACCATGAGGTTCCATACATTCTGCAAGAAAAATCTGACTTCCTAAAATTGTGTTCTTTAAAAAAAAAGCAAACAAGTGCTCAAAAGTGAGCTCTGATCTTCATAATAGCATTCAGAACACAGTATCAAGTTCTACCAGATACTCAATACTAAGAATATTTAACAAAACTGAATACTGGTGCTGTAAATTTAGTGCACACTACCAAGTACACAAGGTAAGATATTTAAGTCTAAACTGTATGGCACTGTCTTTTCAAATTTCATTTCTGTATATTGCAACAACGTTCTGTTCAAATGAACTCACTTAGCAGCTGTGCAAATCTAACACAGAATAATCCTTCCGTCACCTTTCATGATGTTACTTAGCAAGGAAAGGGGAGGTCGTTTGTGTAAAATAAACACCAAAGTGAGTGAATAAGTTTAAAGAGTACACTCACAGGAACTCTAATTCAGTTTTCAGACTTCGTTTGATATTAAAGAAATATAATTAAGTTACCAGGCATGTTTGCTCATCACCATGTCCCAGGCGCCCTCCTTGTCCATGTCCACATGTATAAATTTGACCTTTGTGGGAAAGGAACACCGAGTGGAATTTGCAGAGTACCACCTGAAAGAATGAGGGTGGGAAGAGAATACAGGACAATTTCATTTTCTTGGATAATCTAAGAATGTCTACCAAAACCACCCAGTGGTTCAGCTTTAGTGAAGATTACAATACAGTCAGAATTTGTGAACATGAAACTATACGCTGTGCTGCAACACAGAATCTTCATCCTGAGGATTAAGTAACCTCAGCAAAGAAGAATGCAAATGATCAACATTGTTACTATGAGCAACTTTTTAGTATGTGTTTATGATTATGACGTTTGAATATTAAAATGCAAAATACTAAAATCAAGATAAATTATTACTGAAAAGATAAAAACAGAAAAGAAACATGATTACAGAAATGTGTAACAGCCTAAGCTGTTGGTCCTCTCAATTATATTACAAAAACCACCCTAAAGTTAGTTCAATCAGCCAACAAGAGTTTCTTCTGTTTTCACAGTAACCACCACTAAGAATTTCATAAAGAAAGGGAGAATTCAACTGAAAGTGAAACACTCCTGTCATATCATCTCCCTGACCTTGCTTATACAGCCAAGCTACAGCTCTCTCCATACAGATACAATGATTAAGCAGGTCACAGAATCACAGAACGGCCAGGGTTGGAAGGGACCTCAAAGATCATGAATCTCCAACTCCCCTGCCACACGCAGGGCCACCAAACTCCACATTTAATACCAGACCAAGCTGCACAGGGCCCCATCCAACCTGGCCTTAAACATGTCCAGGGATGGGGCATCCACAACCTCTCTGGGCAGCCTGTTCCAGCACCTCACCACTCTCTCTGTAAAGAATTTCCCCCCAACATCCAACCTAAATCTTCCCTCCCTCAACTTAAAACCATTTCCCCTTGTCCTGCTGTTATCTACCCTTTCAAAGAGTTGATTCCCCTCCTGTTTGTAGGCTCCCTTTAGGTATTGAAATGCTGCAATGAGGTCACCCCGCAGCCTTCTTTTCTCCAGGCTGAACAAACCCAGCTCCCTCAGCCTGTCTTCACAGGGGAGGTGCTCCAGTCCCCTGATCATCTTTGTGCCCCTCCTCTGGACCCTCTCCAACAGCTCTCTGTCCTTCTCGTACTGGGGGCTCCAGACCTGGACAAAGCACTCCAGATGGGGCCTCATAAGAGCAGGGGGGTCAATCACCTCCTTGTCCCTGCTGGCCACCCCAGTCAAAGTACAGAGATCCCAGAAGAGATTAAACTATGGCAGGCCAGTTCAGAAAAGAATTTCTCTGATTTTCTATAATGTACAGGTACAAGACAACAGGATTTGCGCATGCTTCTAGTTATTTCACTTCTTCACCAGCATGGTAAACCTCTTTGAAAGCTAAAATCTAAATGAGGCAAAAGTTACAATACATCTCATCATGAAAATGTGAGTAAGATACCAATATAACAGCAGACACACTACCAAATCAAATCCCAATTAACACAGAACACTTGCTTTAAGTTTAATATGTACATTAACTTACTTCAATAGTTTTATTAAAGTATGTTCAAGCAACGGCCTCATAGGCTAGCAAAGATTGTTTCAAGAATAAAAATACTGTCTCAGAATTGCTGAAGGAAAATGCAGCACAGATGGTTAGCACTGAATGCTAGATCAAGTTTTCATTGCAAACTTTAAATTACCCTTAAAGTGAAGTCACAAGAAGTGAAAAGCAATAAACTACCACTTATGGGAGGCGTGCTCTAACAGCACATGCTGCTTTCAACACAAGAATTTGAAACAAACACTTCATAAAAATTCATTGTCCTACTTCCATTCACTATGGGAGTTTCACAAGAGGTCAGAAACAGAGGAGCACCATGTTTCTGAATTCTTGAATTATCTTCAAGTCATTTAATCAACGTTAATCATCAATAGCAATCAAAAAACATTCTCCTCACTGAAACAAAATTGTGGTTTCATTGCAGGTGATTGGGAGGTAAAGCAGCAAGAAAATAATACAGCAGGCCTTGACTAATATTCCTCAGCTATTCTAAGCTGCTTGCCAGATCAATGGAAACAGTATGCTGAGAAGTAACTGGAAAGAAAAAATAAAAATATACAAATCAAACTCAATATTTTTTTCCACGTCAATTTGCAAAACTTGATTACATTGTTGACTGTTCTTTTCCTCCACAAATCCTTCCACATTTACTAAGGAAGTCTCTCCACATTTACTATTCTCAAAGTACCTGTTTGATATACACGCTGTTACGAGGAAAGAGGTCCACCAATTCAGGATGATGTTTACTCTGTTGACCTCCGTGACCCAACGTAAAATTTATATTGTTTCCCCACGTGTAGACTTCCGTGAGATCTGCAGTGAAAAAAGAATATTGTCTCTGCAGCTTGTAAATACAGCAGTTTCATACACACTGAATTTGAGAACTCCTACAGTTTCTACTAAAAAATTGAAGGGGAAAGCTGTTTTTTCCTCCTTGAACTGAACTTGAAAAACACACATTCTAATGAGGAGGCATGACGTCATAAAAAAAAGCTCTGACAACTATGTATGCAAGACAAGCAACATTACTCACATTTACATTCCCTTTGCTTAAGATGCAAATGCTTCACAGCAGAGTTACTGTAGTTTTCAGAAGAACATTACTACTACTTTAGCTTACATGTTTTTAGTTCTCAAACTAGTAAAGTCTTTTCCAAAAAAGGTTATACACTCTTATGCATGAAAGCCATAAGCACTTTCACTATTCTTTTTCTTATTCTATTCACTATTCTTTATTTACCTGTTTTTTTTAAATAACCTTTTAGTTACACTGATATTTGAACCCTATTTTCTGATGAGTAGGAAACTATAATGTAAATTTGAGCATCTGGTCCAACTACTATAAGGATTAAAGAAGTTTGCCATATTAAAATGTAAAATTCGTACATGAAACTCAGGATTTGCTTGACCAAAACCACTTAAATTGTCTGGAGACAAGATGAAAAGAATAACTTTCACTGTGCAACTCTGCAGACAAGAGTATAAAAAGTATAAAACAGCATTAAAAACGACAAAAAAAAAAGTTGGAAAAACTGTTTCTGTCAAAGAAAACATTGCGTGCTCAGTTATTCACGCTTTTTTTATCTACATGCTCGTCTCCCATTTGGAAATGTATTTAGAGAGACTGTAGCTAACTTACATCAAGTTATTTTAAAGTACAGATTCAAGAATATATTCCCCTACTTTTCACAGAAGATGCAGAAGTGATGTAAATCAGCCTACTGAATTCAAAGACATTGTCTTTGGTAACTTGACAGTGTCTCTGACAGCTTGAACTCATAAAAAGATGCCAGCACATTTGGAAGGCAACACTGGAAGCCACCTACTCCAAGTCCTCCTGCTGAAGAATGATCAGTTAGAGCTTGTTGCCCAAGTCCATGTCCTTTCCAGGTTTCAAATATTTTGTGGAGACTGTCCTTTGAGATCTCTGCGCAACCTATTAAATCACTTGCTTTTGTTCAGTGTTTTTTTGTTTGTTAGTTAGTTCTTTCCTTCAAGCCAGTCATTATTTGTTCATTTTTGGTACATAAATAAACCCTGTGTCTACTGCCAATATTCTGCACCTGTTACCTTATGGACATTAGTGACTCAACATCCTAAGAAACCTGATAATCTATAAGCTTCTAATTGGAAACAGAAAACACTGTCTACAATGGTACATACATTAAGATGTTGAAATTAGATCTCCTTGTAAAATACAATTTAATTTATTTCCTACCAGTTTTCTTGAACACCACATGGACTGGTCTGTCTTTCATCACAAGATCCAAGGCTGATAAGCCTTCTTTATCTTGAATGTACAGACTAACACCATGCTGAAAGAGAAGGAGAGAAGGGGAAAAGAAGGAAAGAAAAATTAAAAATAGCTCCATTGTTTGAAAAAGCCATGTAATCATTTAAGAAACTACATACAACTATAACTGATCTTTGAAATTGAGAAAATATTCCAAACCTTTCTAGTCAGTTGGGAATAAATCTGGGGAAAAAAAAATGCCACTTTAATAGTGTAATTTTGTTCAACTACATTCAATATAGTTCATGTTAACTCATTAACTGGAATTTTATTGTACTGGTTGAGTAATAAAATGTAATCAGAAACACAGAGGAAACTTCAAGGTAAAGCACTATCATCTAGGAAGGGTGAGTATTAATAATAAAAAAAAAAAAAAAGGCATTTGCCAGCTTTGAAGAATATATCTTCTTCTTCTTAAAAAAAAAAAAAAAAAAAAAAAAAAAAAAAAAAAAAAAAACCACTTTTGACAAGCTAGGGAAGTAGGATTAAAAATAAAAACCCACCTACTATGGCTTTGAAAACAAGCAGGGAACAGTAGATCACAGATGCTGAGAAAAAAGACAAGAGAGCACAAATAGCCAGACAAAATAGTAGTGAGGAAGTTTCAAAAGCAAAAAGCATTAATAGGTCACGATTCCTCTTCTCAAAAACTTCTAGGGACAGTGACTCCACCACCTCCCTGGGCAGACTGCTCCAATGCCTCACCACTCCTAAGAAATTTTTCCTAATATCCCACCTGAATCTTCCCCAGCACAAATGCCATTACCTCTTATCACTAATTACACAACAGAAGAGGCAGGCAGATCCCCCCACCTCGTCACAACCTCCCTTGCAGAGAATTCTCTTCTCCAGTCTAAACAATCCAGTTCCCTCAGCCACTCCTCATAAGATTTATGCTCCAGACCCCTCACCAGCTTCATGGCTCTTCTTTGGACATGCTCCAGGGCCCTGATGTCTTTTCAGCAGCGAGAGGGCCAAAAGCCAACAAAGTACTTGAGATGCAGCCTCACCAGTGCCTAGTACAGTTGGGATGATCACCTCCCTGCTCCTGCTGACTACACTATTTCTGACAGTGCAAGGATGCTGTTGGCCTTCACAGCCATCTGGACACACTACTGGCTCATACTCAGCCAGCTGGCAACTAACACCCCCTCACCCTTTTCCTCCATGCAGCTTGCCAGTCCCTCTGCCCCAAATCTATAGCAATGCCTGGGGTTGTTGTGACCCAGCGCTTGGTCTTGCTGAAGTTCATACAACTGGCCTTAGCTTACCAATCCAGACTATTCAGATCCCTCTGAAGGGCCATCCTATCCCTTGGCAGATTGATACTCCCTCTCAGCTACTTGTCATATGCAAATTTACTGAGAGCACACTCGATCCCCTAGTCCAAACCACCAATAAAGATATTGAACAGGACAGGGCCCAGTATCAAACACTCACGACCAGTCACCAGTGGGATTTAGCTCCATTCACCACCACTCTCTGGGCCTGCCCATCCAGCCAGTTCTTTACTCAGCAAGAAGAGTACCTGTCCAAGCCATGGGCAGCCAGTTTCCCCAGGAAAATACTGTGGGAGACAGAATCAAAAGCTTTACTAAAGTCTAGATAGATCACGTTTACAACCTTTCCTTCATCCACTATGGAGATCATCTGCTCATAGAAGATCAAGCTGGTCAAGCAGGACCTGCCTTTCACGAATCCACACTGGCTAAGCCTGATTTCCCAGCTGTCTTGAAAACATGCCACGTAATCACAGTCAAGACAATCTACTTCATGACCTTCCCCAATACTGAGGTCAGGCTGACAGACCCATAATTCCCCAAATCTTCCTTCCAACCTTCCTTGTGGATGAGTGTAGATATTCTGTACATGTACATATATATATATATATATACAGTGCTCTTAATTTTTATTTATTTTTTTTTTAAAAGGTGCTACCGACATCAGTTTTAAGGAATTAAACAGCAACAACTGAAGGGGTCAGAGAGGACCCACAAAAACCACTAAGTCCAACCGCTGGTTCTGCACAGGACCACCTAAAATTCAAATCCCATATCTGAGAGCACTGTTCAAACTCTCCTTGAACTCCAGTAGCTTGGGGCTGTGACCACTGCCCTGGGGAGTCTTCTCCACTCCCCCACCACTCCCTTGGCAAAGAGCCTTCTCCTAATGTCATGACATGATAACAGCTAACACAATATTTTTCCCTCTGGCTGCCTCATAAGTCATCTATAAGCATAACAAGCTACAGCTATCACTGCAGAGTCTGGAGAAGAGGAAGGAATCTGAGGGGAGACCTCACCGCTCTCTACAACTACCTGAAAGAAGGCTGCAGCAAGGTGACAAGTGGTAAGACACAAAGAGAGACTCTCAAGTTGAGCCACAGGAGGCTTAGGTCATATATCAGGAAGAGTACCTTCATGAGAGGGTGGTCAAACATTAAAACTGGCAGCCCAGGAAAGTGGTGGAGTCCCCAGCCCTGAAAGTAACTTAAGAGAGGTGTGGATGATGACTGAGATATCATATAGGAGGAGTAGCCAAGAGATCTAGGATGCTCAACTCAGAGAAAGTTCAGGGGGCAGATCTTATCAACTTACATAAAAAAAATACACAATTGGAGGCAGTGGAAGAGAGTTTTATCAGCAGTATCCAATGACCGGGCATAGCGGCAGTGGGTATAAATTTAAACAAAAGAAATTCTATTTGAACATATAAACACGTTTATTGAACTAGTATTAAAACATTGCAACACATATGTTTGGACTAGACAATTGCTCCAAGGTTCCCTTCTAGCTCAGCTATTTCATAACTGTGTTCCATAATCCCTTCCTGTCATTGCTGTAAAACCTTAAGAACACGTGCTTTTAATAACACTGCATAGCAGAGAGAGTTCAGTTAAGAAACTAGAAGTTAGAGCACTGTCCATGACTCATTTTTTCTTTTAAGAGGCATATCAACAGAGCCACCTATCATAAAAACCTCACATAGTCATGCAACTGATAAAAAAGTTAAATACCTTTGGGAAAAACACTAAAGGCCTCCTGTAAGCAAATATCAAAGATACAGACACATACAAACACTAGAGGATTCAATACCTTTTCAAACATCACATATGCAGTTACCAGTTTTACAGAGAAAAGAACCACCCACAGTTCCCATAAAAACATTTACTTTCAGAAAGCTTAAAGAAAACCTCCTCACTACATAGGGGTACAATACATGAAACATGTATTTATCAGTTATCACATTTTCAAGAATTAAGAACTTCTGGACCCTCAACCTTTTTGTTTAAACTGCTTCTTGAAAGCAGAGAGTTTAATGCTTACAAATTGCTAGTCACTGCAATATTAAACTGAACTTAAACTGAACTTAAAATGGAAAAGTCTCTGTCTTAAAATTTGCTTTAAGTCATCCTGAACCACAAATGTTTATTTTCTTACATGGCTAATAGGAGCCTGAACATCTCAATCAAATGTAGATCTTCCTGTTGTCATACTTTGAACTGGAGAAACAGAGGGAGAAGGAAGTAAAAATAAAAAACAACTTGTTAAGAGGTGGGGAAGAAACAGCAATAACACGGAAGGAACAAAGGGAAATGAGTGGTTAAAAAGCCCTGGTTAAAATATAAATGAAATGACAATAAGTTTAATAAAACACTGCATTATTTTGAATTGCCTCTCTCTCAAACATAAGCTTGGGTGGATCTTATATTTCGTGTTCTCTAAAAAGTACTAATTGGCATAATAGACTGAAGAGTCTATTTTTGCAGTATCTTTTCTCTAACATCATGTTCATTCTATACTCTTAAGATCCTAAGCCTGATACTGTTAACACACTGTTCCCAGTCTTTCAGGGAAGTCCACAACTGCCTGAGGATCCTTACTCAGTGCTGATTTCTTAGTGGGCAAAGACAGACTTCTTTTAGAAATAAAAAGACAAATTTCAAGTAAGTCAGTGCTCTATGCTCTAAATGTAATACTAAGATAACCTTCAAGAGGCTTTCAGCCAAGTTTAAAAAACATTCACTTTCCAGTGACTGATACAACTCTAAAACTTACAGATATCAAGAAAAACTGCAGTTGCAAATACTCACCTTAAGTAGTGACAAAACACAATCAATGTATCCATAAAATATACTTCTGTGCAAAGCTGTCCATCCAGACTCTTTATCTTTTGCCAATAGATCCACTCCTTTGGTCTCAACCAACCAGTCCAGCACACCTTTTTTGCCACAGGATGAAGCAAGATGTAGAACATTTCTACCAAAGGCATCCTTTATAGTTGCAGCATTGTAGCAGTAAGAAGAAAGAAAGGCTTTGATCTGGCCTTCACTTCCTCTGGTTACTACAGAAATAACATCCAAAGCATGCTGTAGAGATCGACACTTAGAAGTGCAGTCTGGCATGAGAGAATTCATCTTCACTTCGGAAGCTGCTCCTCTCCTTAAGGGGAACAACCATTAAGAATATCAAGGCACTCAACTCAGTATACAACACAGTGCCTTCACAGATTTGTAATTCCAAAGATGCAAATCCAGTTTTATTGAGCTGCCATCAGAAATCTTTGTAATGTTATATTTGGCACTTGATCCAAATAAATACTTAAAAATATATATATTTTAAGAAGTCTTATTTCACCATCATATATAACAAATATTGTTGTCCATAGAAAATTCTGAAGTGAACTGACTACCTTACGTGTGGAGAGGGGGATTCCCCCTCCACACTCCTTTATTCTTCTAAAACTCCATAATTGCAAGGGAGACCTGAAAAAAGGACAAAACAGAAAAGATTAATCAATAAAAAAAAACCTTTCTCCCATCAGCTACACAAAGTTAAAACATACTAAAACTTACAAGTGCAGGAGCAAAGTAGGAAGAGTTAACTGACTTGTCTAATGCCATTTGAGCTCAGTCAGGCATTTAGCCAGTCTAAAAACCCATGAATCCCTTCCCCACCCCATGCTTGGAATGTAATGCCTCCCCTTCTTTGACATAGATCTTTGAGGCTACATGATGAACAAGAAAAAAAAAAGTAATCTAAACAACAACTTCTTTTCCCAGCCACCTCAGGACCTCAATAGTTTATTATCAGGAAGCAAGGACTGAACTGAAGGACTGCTGAGAAAACAAGTAACCAAAACAAAAGAAACCCAAGCAGATGTTGAAATACATCTTGGCTCTGCCAGTCTTGCCCAGGAGGAGGAGAAGGACCACCACAGTTTCCCTCTGCCACTGCAATAAAGGATTAAGCTCTAGGCCTCCATCTTCCTACTAAGTCTCTTCTGCACAATGAACAGCAAGGTTCCCTTCCACCACTTCCAGAGCTGCTGACAAATGTGAGGAAGGACAGCAAGATGGGCAAGAAAGAAAAGCAACTTGTACACACAAATGAATTCAGATTGCTGACTGCCTGCAAGGCAAAGGTGTAAAGCTCCTGGAACAAGCAGGAAGCTTATAAGTGTTTAAAAGAAGTCAGGCAACAATATAATGAAAGATGGATAAATAAAACATAACTCTCAGGAAAAATAATAATCTGTTCCCTTCCCAGCTCAGCAATCAATATAAACCTAACCACACTCACACCAAACTCCTTGCTCTCCCTTTTAAAAGCATGCTGCCATCGTTTTTCAGGTACCCAACACACAACCATATTTTAGTATGTCACAATCTGCAAGGATTTGTCATAGGAAAATTACTTTGGCTGGAAAAGAAAACAGAAATCCCATTCCACCTATTTCAAGAATTATCAACCGTTGCCATAAGGTTTAGAGCAAACACTAGTAATGGAAGTAATGGAATCTAAACTTTCAACAGGAAGTAAACAAACGCACAACTCTAATCCAAAAATATTAACTGAAACATATTATGAAAAAACCTCTGACAGTTATTATTCTCCCTCATTCAGGAAAGATTAAATACTTGGAATGGAAATCTACAGACTACAGTTATGCATTATGTACTTTCCAATCAATTTCAAAGATAAGGGAAAAAATAGTTTTTATTCGCTATAATTGAGTCCCTCATCCCTGTCCATGAGTAACATTAGAAATATCTAACATTATAGTCCAAACGTGACCACAATCATTTAGCTTACATTTGCCATAGTGAGTTTATGTCTTCCAACCAGCATACAAACCTCTGCAATAACACAAAGTTTAACCCATACCTTTTTGGACTTCTCTTTCTATCTTCTTTAAATCCTTATACTAAGAAGAGAGCCAACATCACAGATTTGAAAGGAAGCTTTAGTTTCAAGTACATGGCCTGACGCTGTTCCAAGGAATCAAGGCATGACAGGTAGCTGCTACTGGCAGCCCAGATACCCAGGGCATCAAACTCTTCTAAATGGTAACTATTCTAAAATATATAGGGGTATCTATAGGGAAAACTATCAGTACTCTAAATAGGTGATAAAACCATGCTGTGGAGTAGTATGAATTTTACTTTATGCTTTGTGCAGCACATCTTTAATAGCATTAATTTTTAAGACACTGCTATTAGTGCTAACAAGAAAGAAAAATAAAATCAACAAGCACAGAGAAAAAATATGCAGAGAAGTCACAAATAAAACTCACTAATTTGTCACGTAAGCTGATAGGAAGTGGCACTGCCACTCGAGGAAGCAGCCCTGCCGTGCCCCATGGCATACCATCCATCCCTTGGGCTGACACTCATCTGTTTACAACACTGAATTGCATGGGTAAATGATTCAGAAGGAAGAAGAAACTTGTACAAAAAAAAAAAAAACACTACACCATGAGAAACACTACAATAAATGAACCCACAAATAAGAAAAAAGTTATTATTATATTGTATTATAATATTATATATTACTTATTAAAGTACCTGAGCTCTAGCCTAAGAGTCCAAATATCAAAATACAGTCCTGACTACCACACAGTAATTCCATTATGATGATACTGCAACTATGTGAATTATTTCTTTATAAGTCACCCTAACCCAGCCCTCCTTACTATAACATACAACAACAGATACTACATTAGGACACTGACATGTGCACCTTAAGTTTTGAGACAGAAAGCTGCTGTTCAAGTTTACAACCCTCTTCAACAAAGACTGAAACATCAATAACACAGTCATGCTATTACAACACCTGAAATGAGTTAATAATCATATCTGACTGTTTTTACATATGAAGTAGGTCCTTAAGTGAAATCTTAAAACTTTAAAATTGTGATGTTCGTGTTTATGTGATAACACTGTAAGTGGTGTTAAAAATGCTTAATTCTAGTACATGAAGTCCCAGTTGAATCAGCAGCACCAAAAGGAAGCCTGAAGCATGAAGACCATCAGCATTTTTTTAAACCTGGAACTTCAGTGGCTAGAATATATGTTGCCTTTGGTTATGCGTTTGCTTTTTATTTGCAGCTATTTCTGTAGAGTTCTCATCACTAACTATACTCAGAACAATAGTCTTTTCCTAATGCTGTAATTACCGAAAGACAAAAAGGTAAATAACGTTATCAGCCTTTGAACATTTTTGTTATGGAATGGGTTAGAGTTCAAATTAACCAACATGCTTATAGTCCACTCAGCTATAACCCTAACCCTACAACCCTCCCACTCAGCTCTTCCCCAGAGAGGGCAAAGCAGCACCACACCACAGCTGTCAAACCTCCTGGACAGCACTTTCACCCAATCACTTCAGCGCTCCTCCAGCATGGTCTCAAAAGAGACCTACTGCTACAACTCCTTCCCTACACCAAAGCATTAGCAGCTCATTTTCAGAAAGTCCTGTTCATCCTTATATGCCACTAGAAGGACTCTAAAGCAGAGTATCTACCCTCCCAATGAACAAGAACATACGGTTATCTGACCTCCCACTACATATAAGGTCTCTGGCCAGAGAGGAGCCATCAGACCTTAAGGAATCAGAACTCCTACAGCTGGAAAAGTTGCAGTCACTTGTACTTGTCCCAAATTTGTTTCTTAAAAGTGATCTCTACGAATTCCAAAAACGTGCCACTTTATTAAGAAGTCTAAGAACACAGTTGAAACACCTCTCTTGAGAATGAAACTAAGATTATGCACATCAGAGGGCAGTTAGATGAAATCTTGAGATTCCATTCAGTCTTTGCGTATAACAAACAAAGCAGAGAGAAACAATCTCCCATTTGGGAGTTCTAGAAATCTTGCAGGGTATCAAAGCTGCTTACAGGGGTCCTCTGGTAGGTCAGCAGTCTTTTAGTCCAAAGGTTCTGTTTAGCTCTTTTGTTATCCAAGATGCTTCCCAGAATAAACAAGTATATACTATATGATCAATTAAGTTCTGGCAACAAGAAATCTCGTAACAATTATGTAGAAACAGCAGAAATGCTAGTAAAGAGACAGACCTTACTGCAAGTGTTTCTCAGTTGCTGTCTTTCAGTTGCCAAATGCACCAGTGGCACAGCATACACAGTAAAGTTTCTGCGATGCCTAGAACACCAGCAGCAAACACAGAGAGATCACAAGCTAATGGACAAAGGAAAATTCCAGACTGCTCACTTCCACTTCTGTCAGACCACATTCTCAACCAACACATTCCTGAATTTCCTTCTTTTTTCACAGTTTGTTTGTTCCTGCCTTAAAAGTACAGGGGTGCTGATAGAAGAGAAGGGTAACAAATCCTATCATATGCTGGATGCCAGAAACAGACATTGAAGCTGCCAACCTGGGAGGCACACATTTAATACTAGAATTCACACGGTCGTTCAGATTCTTCCTGAGAAAAGCCTACCCTCAGTATTGTACCAATCAAAATCTGACTAATATAGATGTGAACATCACACTAAGGCAGCAGACAGTAACTGCAGTTGTGTTTTTCTGGTCCTAAGAGCACAGGAGACAACGATCCTGGCACAGAAATGAAAGAGAAAACTAGCAGCAGTGATGAGAATTCACTGCTACTTTTGGACAGATCACTGGTTTAGCATCTCCCATGCACAATGCATTACAGTAACTGAATTGATAACTTAGCAACACTGATTAGAAACCCTGCTTCTAGCTGTTTTAGTATTGTCATGGTTTTATGATTTTTGGTTATCAGTATTCCACATCATAACATCACGTAGTGCACTGGGATTTAATGCTCCAGGTACAGATACCTGTCCCAGAAGAGAATATATTTCTCAGTATCTTATTTGATCATTAAATTAGTATAACCTCCCCTCATCTCACTCACTGTTTTGAAAGGATTTATTTAAGTGGTGTTGATTCATTCCTAAATTTCAACTATATACTAGGATATACTCAGTGAAAAAATTACCAAATATTTGGCTCTCCTACAATTAAAGTAGGAGTTTCTATTTTGCATTAAAAAAAAAAAAGAAGTCCAAAGTTTTCTCATCAACCCTAATAATCTTTTTTTTTAACAGTGTAAATAATGTGGCTTTAAAGACACAAAATCGATTTACTTTTCCATTTGACTGTAAGTTGCTAGAAGCTTACATGAAGATTAGCAACAAGCAATGTCATACACTGCAATGAGGCAAATCCAGCCTTATAAGGGCATTGTGAGTTCTTAAAGATATCCTGGATGTTTGTGAGGCTTTTTTTGTTTTCATTTTTGAACAAGCATGCTGACATTCAACAATGTTCTCCAAGGTCCATTCAGACTCGTCTCCTAATATCACGAAAAATGTGTAACCATAACAACATGGTAATCCTGAAAATATTTGTCCCCAAACCAAACTTTACAGAAGACTACTTAATTATTAAGCTAATGAAAATTAAAAATAACCCAGTTTTAGTTCCATAAGCCATAGATTTTGTTTGCTAACACATCGCTAATTTTCCAGACTTTTCTGTTGACTGAAGACAGCTTCCACTAATAAATACTAAAGTAGTTTAGACTACCAAACTGGAGCTAAATGGTAATATAATAGAGGTAGCACTGACACTAAACAGTGTAGCCTCAAGAATGCATTATGAGAAGCCACTGAACACAAATGAACTCCTAGATAAATATCACCAAACACACCTTTCAGCTACAAGCAGCACATTGACCAAGCCTTTAAAGAATAACAAGATCATCATTTCCTATTCATGAAATTACATATCCATAGAGTGTTTAACCTATTCAGTAACTCTCTGCACATTTTAACCCCTAGAACAACATTATCTTCCCCGTACCTGGAAGAGTTCAAGGCCAGGTTGGATGGGGCCCAGGGCAGCCTGTTCTAGTATTGAATGGGGAGGTTGGTGGCCCTGCAGAGGAGCTGGAGATTCATGACCCTTGAAGTCCCTTCCAACCCTGGCCATTGTGTGTGTGATCACAGTGTGAAGCAGTAACAGAGAAGTACAGTGCATACAGTTATGCGCGTTTCCACCACATACTGGGATCCTGCTCTGGATGTGCAGCTTATCTCTCTCACAACGAAAGAGCAATGTAGAGAAAACGCTTCTTAGAATTTCCTGTACTTAAAACTATGTCAGATAAATACATCAAGTCTTGGGAAGGGCTGACTTTACTGAAAGAACTAAGACCTCGGGAAAAGCGTTGTTAAGAGCACCCATCCGGGTGTCTTCCTATTTATTTCTGTAAACCACAAGTCGCGGTCAGCCTCCATGCAGACCGACAGCTCCACTGACCACGTCAGCAAAGGGAGGGCCGGGTGCCAAAGATGGGGCAGCTGGCCCTAGCAGGGCGGCACGGAAATATCCTCCCTAGCCAACGACGCGATGCCAGCACCCCGGTGCTGCTGCTCGGAGGCAGAACCGCTGCCGGCACCGCCACGGGGTGAGCTAACAGCAAGCAGGCCCGGGAACCTCCAGCTTGGGAAAGCAGAAGCTGCTGCCGGCGCCCGGGGCTGCCTCCCGTTACCGTATGCTCTACCCCTTCAGCCGCCGCCCTCCCCCCAGCCCGGCTCCCTCCGGACACATCAGCAGGTTGCGGCCCGCCCCTCACCAGTCGCTAGATGAATGGGCTCGGACGGACAGGGCAGGACGCGCGCTGGGCACCGCAAGGGCTCATCCTCAGTGAAAATAGAACGAAAGCGAGGCCAGGCCGCAACAGCTACCGCTGCACCTGAAGCAGCGGCAGCGGCGACAAGCCTGCGCCAGCAGAGCAGGGCACAGGGACACCGCACCCCCGAAGAAGCAAGCAGTCGATTGGCCGCGGCGCCGCCGCACATCGGGTGCCGATTGGTTGCGACCGTCGGCCAGCCTCCTCCCTTCACGGCAGAGCTCAGATTGCACGACACGCCGAGGAGGGGGGCGGGAGGAGTGGGAGGGGGCGGGGCCTCCTGGGCGGTACGGGAGTTGAATCAAAATGGCGGCCACGGGTGGTGGGTGGGTGTGGTGTACGTAGCGTTGTGAGCGAGCAGGTGGTGTGCGGAGAAGGAGCAGGTGGGAGGGAAAACTACCGAGTTCCAGTCAGGTTTCACAAGGAAACGAAAATTGTGGCCACAGAGCAGGAAGCGCTGGCTGCAGTGGCAGGGCAGCACCTCGCTGCAAGACTCAAACAGCAGTCACTCAGTAATCAGCCCTCAGACCTTCAGAAAGCAATGAAGTGGGAGAAAGCACCAAAGGGCTTGATTGACACACATTGCCTTAAGTCGGTGTAACTTTCGCCCTGACACAGCAAGCACTCGGCGTGGTACGGTTTGACTTTTGTGAGGCATTGCACCTCGCAAGCTTGGTTTATGCGCAAGGGCTTGAAAAATTCTCATCCAAAGAGATTACCCATATCTCAGGTGCCTGAAGTAAGCTCCACAAGGTCTCGACTCAGTACTACAGTTTAATGTATTGGATGATATCATAAGAAGGACACATTACAGATTACTCTGAAAGAGGATGAAGGTTACACTTCAGGGTGGGAAGCTAGGAACCAAAATAGGCGATACCTAACTCAAAACACAGAGTAAAAAAAGAGAAGAAAAAATCACATCATTGCAAGAACACTTGCAAAATAGAAAGGGAACACAGGCTTTATTAATAAAGACAGGCTTTAATTAATAATGTGTATTTATTCAAAGCCACAATTTTATCCCAGAAGTGGTGCAAGCATTAAGGAGTTTAAAACAACCTGGCTATTTTTTAATCTCAAAAAAATCTGATGTTGAAAAAGATATGTATGTAATTAGCAGCAGCAGTTTAATTTGGGGAAAATAAAAAGAGCAGAAGTTTTATGTTGGTGAATCACAGGCATTTTTATCCATGTCATCTAATCAAGTTAATGTGAACTCTACAGTCTGCTTTCTGTATTTCACTGTACCAAAGGTTTGGTTTTTCCAGCAGTCAGTCCCCTTGGTAACTAACCTTGCATGCTGTGTGAAATTTATTGATGTGTTATTTTCCTACTGGTAGCTTTTTTGTACTTCAATCATGAGCATGTTTCAGAGGTGGCCTTGCTACAAGTATGCTGCCAGCTGGCCTGTGAACAGTAATGACTATCTGGGGAGATAAGGAGGTCCAAACACAGCTGAATTCAGCCATAAACAGTGCTTTGTTGTACAATAATGAATTCGAGCTAATAGCTGAGGCAGGCATCCTTTGGAGAGGTAAACAGCACAGTGGAGAGATCAAGAGCCTTAAAGGAGAAGAAGGTCCAAGACAACAATAATGGATTCTATATGAGAAAAATAATTTTTAATACACTGGGTCCTTTCTCCTTCATACTGCTCAGAGTACAACTGTGAAGAATACGACCTGATACACTGTGCTGGATCAGACAAAACTTTGACAATAAACAACAGTCTTTTAGCAAGTTCATTTGTTTTAAGAAAAACAGGATATTAACTACTTTATTTATTGTTTATTGTTGAGGTTTTTCTAATTGCTCCCAGCACATAGGCCAGTAATGGAAATTCCTGCTATTTTGTGTCAGTTCTTCAAAAGCAGCCAACTAGTGAATGCTGTTCATAGACTGAGGATGATACAGTTTGATTTGCAGAGAGATACTGAGGTGATAAGGTAACTAGTTATAAAACAGATTAAATAGAACCTGTTTAATGGTTTTCTTATTTATCAAGACACTAAAGTGTCTTTTCTAAATGGATGGTGCAACAGCCAGATTTGTGAATACTTGAAGCATGTAGTAGGTGCCTGACTGTTCAAAACTATTTTTTTTTCTCTTGTCTGTGGCAGAAAGGTCTGAATAACCACAAATCAACATGTAATTGTTATAGGAAAAAATGTGTCTCTGACCACTGTGATCTTTCATAGCAGTTTTAGACTTGCAGTCAAAAATCCCTCAAATAAATAAATAAATAGGCAACACTTTGAAAGGTTCTTCAAGAATTTGAGGAGGAATGTCAATTTTGAGATGGTCAATTAACTTATAGAGGGTTTTTTGTGTGTGTGTTAGTATGCATCTCAGTTCACTGACAGTTGAGGGAGTTATAGGTTGACTGTACTCCAAATGTGTATGTTTGCTTAAGGCTAGGGAAGATTAAACTGCAAGGTGGA
Source organism: Centrocercus urophasianus (assembly GCF_019232065.1). NCBI lineage: Eukaryota > Metazoa > Chordata > Aves > Galliformes > Phasianidae > Centrocercus > Centrocercus urophasianus. The sequence continues at coordinate 26,566,123 of NW_024884142.1, forward strand.
CATTACCCCATTAAGCATAACTCTAGCAAGCTACAAATCCTTTCCACTCTTCCAGAGAAGTCAGAAATACTAACAAAGTTATGTTGTTTGTCTACTGCCCCAAGCTTAAGGCTGATGGAATAGTTAGGAGAGAAGGTATTAAGTCACAGTAAGGAAAAAGTGTGTTTTGTACTTTGGGCTATCATTGTAACAATCTCATAACAGATTCTGAATGTTGAAAAAAGATGACGATTACTTTTATCAGCCAACAATCTAGAAGTTCAGTCTATATAAAAAAGGAAATAATTTCTCTTTTTCCTTTTGAGCTACAGTTAAGTGTCTAGTGATGGATTTCTGCATTCACATTTCTATTTTTATGCCTCAGCTGGCCTAATTATTACCAGTGTCCTCTGGAGTCTTTAGCAACAATTCTTATTGGCAGCAGTAATACTCTCTGCTGAAGAAAAAAATTAATCAACTCCAGGCTCATCTTCTTCTTATACTACATAAATTCCTCATGATCTTTCCATTTTATGAACTTAAAAAGAGCAGAACAGTATGAAATATTTGAAAATTCATATTTGAGAGATAACAGTAGAAGACAAGACCTCTTAGCAGGGAAGATTTTTGCTTTGCCAAGCGAGAAAACAAACTACTTATTTATCAGACAGCCACACACTTAAGTTTGTTTTTTTTTTTTTTTTATATACCACTAATGTATCTCTACATTTATAAAGTATATATACATATATCTTGCAATAAGAAACCCTATCAAGAAACTCAGACAGGTATACTAAATTCCATAATTCCACCTGAGAAAAGTATGCAGAAGTCTGAGGATAAAATAGAATTGAAAGGAGGATGGAAACATATGGACCACTTCCTGAGGTCTCATCTGACTACTTCAGAGTTCTCGTGAAAGTAAAGCAGAAAAATGAAGATGCACCTGAGCAACAAGAGCTTTCATTCAACAAGTTTAAGCAAAGCAGATTCTTCATCTGGCAAGGCTGGGAACTTCTATGTAGCTATCGCACATCAGATACTCTGACATCGTTAAGATCTCCAGTTTGTCTAATTAAACTGGGAGAGCACTCCTGATATTCAAAGTCTATTTTCTCTTACTATGCTAATCCACAGACCCAGAGTTAGTTACAAGCCATACAAGCTGTATGCAGCAACAAAGCACTGCCCATAGCTTTGTATGGAATTGCAGTGATTGTACAGACAATAAAGTCTCCACAGCTAGCATGCACCTTTGTACTTACCTTGCAGTGCCATCTACAGTCTGAAAACTCTTCTGGCACTCAGATGACATCACAGATACCGTTTGCTTAGTAGCTCAAAGCATTAGCAGAGTAATTTTGCAGTAAAAACTGAAGAGCTTGTTGAGTGTCTAAAGATTTCAGACAGTTTTCTTGAGCTAATTTCAGCCATGCCAGTGACTCACTGAGTGTTGTGAGTCACTCCCAGCACGGTCCGTCTCCATGCAGAATCAGAGATAATAGCCTCCCCAGATAGGACTCTTCAAAACAGGAATTTGTTACCTGCTTTAAATTGTCCCTTGTATGAGCCTGTGTCTGTCACCATTGCAGAATAGGGTGGATTATGATTTTGGTTGTCTAAATTGTGTTGAAACCTAAATAAAAAAGATAAAATTACAAATGAAGATGCAAGTGAAACTACGAAAGGCACATGTGGAATTTCTGTTTCTAGAAATTTTGAAACAAAACTATGCCAAACCAGAAGGGGGACCGACCATAAAAATTTAAAGGTTTGGTTTTCCTCTCAAGTAATTCCAGCATACACTGCTATCATCTAAACCCACTTCAAAAAGATTGTACAGATCTAAATTACATTCTTGACAATAATCAGGAAATACATAAAATGTTTAAAAAATTGTTTGCAGTTTTGATTAAGGACTTTAACTTTGATTCTAGCAGTTTTGAATCATCTTTCTGACTTTCTGCTGAGGATTCCAGCTGCAAAACTCAAGCAGCAGCCTATCTTTGAACTGCCATTTTGCAGTGCATGATCACAGAATCACAGCCACAGTTACTGACAGGTTACAAGTATTTTTCCATTAAAAAAAAAAAATGTACATTGTTTCATATACCACTTAGAGTCCATTGGAAATAAAATCAGGTGAAGTGGTTGATTAGTAGTCATTATGGAAATGATCATTTGCTTAATTTATTCTGGGTTTACAAATTTGATGCATAATTTTTGATCAATTTCATACATTATGCTGATTTGTAAGCTTCAATAAAGTCACTCCAAGTCAATAAACTTGTTTCTGGTCATTTAATTTTTTGCTTCCAAGTACAAAGACTGTATTTCTGCCTCCTCTGCTAGCATTGGTTGGTGCAGTGTGAATGCCTAGTTATCATACTATCAGTGGAAGGGTGTTTTAGTAGAACTATAAGTCTTAAGACTGTAAATGTTTGTGAAACACTGTGGATTGAATAACCCTAATGGCTTTAAACCAGAAGAGGGTAGACTTAAACTAGATGTTAGGAAGAAATTCTTTACTGTGAAGGAGCTGAGGCACTGGAACAGATTTCCCTGTGAGGTTGTAGATGGTTCCTCCATGGAGGCATTCAAGGCCAGGCTGGATGTGGCTTTGAGCAACCTGGTCTAGAGGGAGGTGCCCCTGCCTATCCAAGCAAGGGCTTGGAACTAGATGATCATAAAGGCCCTTTCCAACCCAAACCCTTCTATGATTCCATGAATACAGCAACACTGTTCTTGAGCCTCAGATTAATACCTACAAAAAAAAGGAAGTCTAAGAAGTACAATTGCTGCATATCTCGCCACGCTCAAGTTGTATCACATTTTCATAAATATATTCCCCTTGAGAATCAAGCCAGTTCCTATAGTCACATTCACTCTGAACTGTGCAGTGCTGCTGGGCAGCCATGTGTGCTGCCTACAGGAACACTTTTCTTCTGACCAAGAGGCAGTTATACTGTGATGACAAATAAACATTGTTGACAAATACATTCATGATTGGTAGGATGGATTTTTGCAGTCTGGTGGATGCACTAGAGCATGGTAGCATAAACATAAGCAAAGTGAGGCTACACAGAAACCAGAAAAAAATGCCACTTTTGTCACGTTTTTTCTTACAATTTTTGAAATACCCTGCTACCAGCTACAGTAACACAGACAACATCCTCCAGCAAAATTCCCATTTCCAACAAAAAACAAATATTTTTTTTTAAAAAAAATTATTTTACACTTCCTACAGCAGACTATCTTAAAGAAAATTTCTTTCTTGAAAAATGGCAGTCTCCCTTCATAGTTTCATTACACAGAAGTTTGACCACTAGATGCCACTGCTGAAACATGTTTGCTTTCCTCGTCCTCTGGTCACTGAGGAAAACCAAATTTAAAAGAAAAAAGATATTTTTATTAGTAGCTGTTTGAAAAGCCTTAAGAATAAGGCATAATTCAAAATGTAATCATGTATACTAAATTTTCTGGTGAATGTGTATAGTTTCATAAAGTACAATCAGGGAAAATTATCTTCTAACTTCTATTTAGCTGTTTTAAATAGTTGTGGTAACTAGAGCCAAAGTGAGTACGTTCCATCTATTCATATTTGTTTCAACCAATTCAAACATTACAGATTCAAAGATAGGGAGAGAAAGTAACATGCGATTTCTATTTAATTGGCCAGGAAAATGTTTGTCATATTAGTTCTTCCCCAGTTTTTGGAAAGTCCACTTGCTGGGGAAGGCATGCTTTCCTCACTTGTGAGAAACTCCCATTCCTTCTCAGATGATGGAAATCTGATACCCAACAGCCAGGGCAAAAAGAAAGGAGCCCAGCAGATGGACAATTCTTCTCCCTTCTTTTCCTAACACAGAAGAAAATACAATTCTCTCATTACCCTGCTGGTATCATGCAGAGTAGGAGGACCCACCCCATCCAGATACTTCATGGAGACTAGAGCAAATTTGCAATTCTATTTCTAGATCCTGGAAATTGAAGACGTCCCTTAGTCATGTAGAGATCTCCTTCTGAATCAGAATGTGTAAACACAGTCCCACTTTCATTTGGTCTAGTGGTTATCTGAAAAGCTATCCTTGTGCTAAGTGTTACTCAGCTCTCGACAAGCTACACTGCAGACAGCGGGACCATTTGCTGTCTTGGAATGTCTGGCAGAGCAGGGAGGCTGACCTGAAGTGCAGATTGAAAAAAACAGGGACAGTGTGCTGCAATTCTGATGCCATTCTATGCAAACATAGCTCTGTTTTCCTTTGGCATCACTTGGAATAGAAGTTAAAGGACTTGTGCTCCGAATCTCTCAGTGGCAATTTAGTGAATGTTCGGTACTTCAAAAACTGAAATAGAAAGCGAGTTATTTCAAAAAAGATGCTAAAAATGCAGATATTGATTTGTTCTTCATTTTTAAAAGTCTGCTTTTTAAGAAGACTTTCAAGTACATCTGTGTATTCCCTACCTGTATCCTTTCCCAACTGTTGCTGCTTAAGTCCATAGCCAGCAGTACACTGCTTCCAGAACAAGTGACTGTTACATCTTGAAGAACAGTTTAGCCAGCTTGCTGCTTTTTAAAAACCTTAAGAATGGGATTACAGACAGGATCAAATTCAGATTTTTACAAAGAAGTACTTGCTCACTAGAGTGTAGTGTAACTACATCCCAAAGTAAATGTGAATTTCAGGAAAACTCTCCTATTTTGTCCTCAATCAGACCAAATCTCTCAAACTTAATTAGCACAACAGCGCAAACTACAGCACAGCCGTGGAAATAACAACCTGGGGCAGAGAATAAGATGGAGAGGCAGGGATTTTGTAGGACAGCTCCGAAACAAAATAAAGATAGGCTAAAGCACCACACAGCTCACAGCACCTTTTGGCACTCTTCCTGTCACCAGTGACACTGGAATATTAACATAATGCCAGCCAGACCACAAGTGGATGTTTCAGCAGAGGCATGTAACCCCAGGAGAAAATACTTCAAAGTCACCATGGTGGCCAGGGAGCTTCAAGTCAAATCCCCATTTTGGCCTCTCTGCATAGTGACAGTGCCAATAGGATAGAAGCCACTAAGAATACAGGCAAAAGAGCATAGGAAATGATTAGTAAAGAAAGGTTCCCAGGTGAAAGAGTTTGTTTTTAAAACAAAAGACCAGATGCAACTCCCAGCTGTAACTGCTGGGTATCAGTTCACTCACCCACATGGCTTTAAGAAAACCTCAGGGAGCTCCTGCTGCTCCTGCTCCATGGCCCCACTGTGTCCTAATGATTGCTTTATCTCAAGGAGGGGGCTGGGCACAGTGGAAAGTGTTATTTTAGCCCCTTCTTTTCTCTCCTAATTTTCAATTCTCTGAGCATTCTCATTTGTTTGCCAGGCAGTCTTCCTTGCTCTCTCAGCTCTATTTTTGTAGAGAATAATATGAAGGAAGAAATAAGTATCATTTTTCATGCCAAACCTCATTAAGTAAATTTGGTTCATTTCATCTCCCTCCACAGGAAAAAAAATAAGTAGAAAAGAAAAGGAAAAGTATAACTCGGGAGTCAGTTTTTCCCCCCACTTCAGTAGCACCATAATGAGCTGACCTGTGAGAAATTATTTTTGTCTACCTTAGTGAAGTGTTCTCAGCAATGTCTCATCTCAGCATTGTCTTATGTCTTGGCTCAGCTACATAGCAGCACAACAAAACCTTTATTATGCTCTTACCAGTGCATGCACATTTTATACTAAGTGGCATTATGTTACCCTTCCACCAAAGCACATAGAAATAAGACTGGGGCAAAAGATATCCAAACGATGTATTTGGAGCTCAGAGTTGCACTAACAAATTTTCAAGTAATTCATGTTGCAGAGCTGTGAAATGGATGAGACACTATGAGATTTTTGTAATAAATAGGCTCAAATAAATGGAGCTTCATGATAAGATAGTGCGTGGTGATTCACTGGCTACTTTGTAGGATACTGATGTTACAAGCTCTCCTTAGGGTCCTCTTCTTTCTGCATCCTGCTTTTCTATGACCTCCAGCCTGGGAGGATTACTGACAGCTTTTTTTGCAGCTCCTCCCAACAAAGGGCCCTGCATTGCCAGTGCAGGCAATATCCTCGCACAACTGCATTCTGCTTTGACATCACACATAGCCCAATACCAAAGCAGGCATGACTTTATACAAGGACAGCCTGAAGGAGAGGAAAATAACAGGAATTATAAATGTTGCTTCTTCTGAAGAGTAGGAAGCAAACTCTCCACTCTCTTACAGAGTTCTCCCCTTAGTGGCTAGTAAATCTCAGATCTGGGACTCAGCTGCTCCTCACATAAAAATGGCATATGCTGCTGAGCCTTCAGATGCCTCAGCACCTACTAATATTTTAAATTCACAAAAAGTCATGTCCAGATGGTATAAGACTTAGTTTCTCTCTCACTCAGGGGTTTGATTATGTCCTGTCTTGCTCTTTATATTGCTCGTACTGCTTGTACCTACTAATTTATACCTCTGTAAAACATTGCCATTTGGGTAAGGTGACACTGTACACATACCCATAAGTGACTGCATGGGAAACAAAGTAGGAGAAAATTAGATCTTTCATTCCAATCTGTCCTGCAGGAGAAAAAGAGGAAAACAATCTAGAGAAAAGGAGAATAGGAATTGCCAGCCAACTAAGACAGTGTGGCAGATAAACAAAACTATTATTCTTTCATCAGTCAAGGAAGCAGAAAAAAAAAAAAGCAACAAGAAAAAAAAAAAATGCACCCAGGCACTTCTATTATGACTGCTTCTCAGAGACCCCCAAACACATGTACTTCACAAGGAAAATCCATGCAACCCCTTTGAGGAGTTTTCTTCCTGAAAGCTTACGAACCACTGTGATCCCACTACCTTCAGAGTGCTAGGTCACAGCACTGATTCGTCCCACCACAAGCTCATATGGTATTAATAAATCTCTATATATGGCCAGCAGGCACAGCAATGCCTATTCTAATACAGCTGAAACATTAGGCATCCACCTAATACACCTGAAAAACTGCTAAAGAGCTAAATACTTCTCAAAGCACGAGGAAGAACTGCAAGATGAATGCCAAAAAGGTTTGTGCTTCTGAGCAAGGAGCTGGATTGCTGGCAGCTGCCCACAAGGCTTGCACAGAAGGAGAGGAAAAGGAGCTGCTGCTGAGAAAAGCTCTGGTCTGAGACTCTGTCAGAAGCCTAACTGGTCTTTCGCACAAGCTTGTAACTCTCATCTTACATCAAAATGTAAGATAAACCGCATTTACAAATACGTTAATTGCTGTGAAACATTAATACTTCAGACACATGTTATATTATCTAGGGGCTGCTCTTTATGATAAGAGAAAGAAAGCACTGGACATCCCCAGAATGCTCTCTGCATTACCATGAGAGCTTTTTAACAGCTGAAGAGCTTCTTCATAAATGTGTGGCGTATCAGAGAGGCATGGAAGTTGTAGACACATTCAGAACTAAGTAGTGCTATCTAGTGAACAGCTTTAATCAGGCTCCTAAGTGCAGAAGTGGAAGGCAGAAATTTGCAAGGAACAAAGATGGTTAAATGAGCTCAGCATCAGCCTGGCTCTACTTGTGTGGAAATCAGCATCCCACCTCCCAAAGGAACATAGCAGGGCATAGAGTTTGGAAGCAGCACCTGTAGTCCTTTCTTACTCATTGCCCCTTCTCCTAAAGTAAGGCTGTGTTGGTAGGTGAGAAGTAAGCACTGTTTTCCCCTAAGGACTTGGACATCTGTTTCTCTTACACTGAGTAACAGACAAGTTAGACATTTCATTGAGATAAAGGCCTGAACTTTCTGTCTCTGTATAGATGGTGTCCAGTATGGCATGCACTTCCATTCACGGAATGTAGTTTCAGTTTCTAGCATGTGGAGATACTTGAAATCTAAATCAAGCAACTTTTGTAACTTTAAATTCAATTTGACCTAGTAGAGTCTTTCCATTTCTGTAATTAAGTCTATCATAACTGTAATAAGGGCTAAGTCTGATACTGGAAAGATACTGTAGCTAAAAAGAACATAATTGCCTCATTAAAAGTGAAAAGTATTCAAAAGGTATCAACTTTTCAATAAGAAGAAGCAGGTGAGTAAGACATTAAGCTCTCAAAATAAATCTGTTCCTTATTTTCAAAATATTGTGCTTATACAAAGAACACCTTGTAAGCAAAATATATACTCTATCATTTGCATTTAACATTGTACCTGAAGAAATTTCCTTCCATTACAACAAAAAACTTTTTTTCCCCCCATTTTGCTGCACATAATACACCTCTGGAATGTTAGTGAAGAAATATTTACTGCAGAGAGGCAACTATGTAGTGGCTGAGACTACGGGTTAAGATACCCACAAGCAAAAGCTTGTTACAGATCTCGTTTTTTTCTATGCAGGATGTATGTACCTACGGATTCCATTCTCCTTTACATGAGAAGCTTTGTTGTAATTGAAAAATATAAATGAGCCTATGTAAGTATAAGACAGGTTAGTTTCCCTAAACCTGAAGTGTTTTATTACTGCAGTTAAAAAAAGCCAACCACTCAAATACTGCTGTGGTTTTACCCAGCAGGTGGCTGAGCACCACGGTCACTCAGAACTCATGGGCTGAGATAAAATGATTTATTAAGACAGAGAAAAGGAAAAGATGTTTAGTAATATACATATCCATATATGAGTGTACAAAACAAGTGATGCACAAGTAATTTGTGCACCACCCCGACCAATACCCAGCTAGCCCCTGTGCAGCAGCAGAGAACCAGATAAACTCCCACCCCCTTCAAAACTCCATCTGCATGATGTCACATAGTATGAAATATCCCTTTGGCCAATTTAAGTCACCATCCTAATTCTGTTTCCTCCCAGCTCCTTGGGCCCTTCACTACAAATGGCCTTGGCTCTGTACAACACTCCTTAGCAGCAACATGTAAACATGGTTGTGCTATCAACATTGTTTTTCTCCTAGGAAATAAAATCATAGCATCATAGATATCCTGAAGAAAACTATTTCATCCCAGCTGAAACTAAAACAGATACAAAAAGTCAATTGTAGGCTCAACAAACTAAAACTACTCCTGTCAAAATCCACTGGAAATCTTTGCTTAAAGAGTTTCTGCTTCAGCAAACATAATGCAAACACACAAAAAAAGGCTTGTTCAAATCTACAACTTTGAGATAATGTTATATTTTTCAATTAGTTGGATGAGAAGTGTCTTCTTCACCCACCTGAAGACCTATACCATACATTATGAAGATTTACCTAGACCTAAGTAGCTCCATTTCAATCTGAAGCACATTTGATCTTTTAGCACACAGTATTACTTCCTACAGATTATTTTATTTTCAGATTAAATAATTCAAGCGCTTTTTTCCCCTCCCAAAGATGCTATTAAAAAGTAATTCCAAGATGCATTCTGGCCATTCATTAAGAAAAGCATTGCCTGAATAACAAATAAACCCTCTTAAAGACTACATCCACAAGGTAACACACGAGATTTATTAAGTGTTGCCCAAATTATAACTATTTCTTCCTTCATTATAGGCTGAATAGTAAAATTTCGGCAGTAACAAGAAATGCTAATTCCATTTTTTCCCTATTCCTAAGAGAGATACTTCGATATTAAAGGTAGCACATTCAATTCTTAAGTAGTGCTATTCTACTCATTGGGAATCTGCAGCCAGTATTATCTGACTTGTAGAGTCACTGACTGAGTATTGGGGATGAAAGCACCTCTGTAACAAACAAACAAACAAAAAACAACCCTCACCTGCCTCCAAAGATCTAGGATCACAAGGAAAACACCACAAAGGAGAGATCTCCAACCAGAAATCCTTCCCCAGTGACAGTCAGCCCTTAAATGAGGCCTAAGAGAGGTGCAGCCAGGCTTCACCCCTTCTGGTCTCACAGCTGAATTGCCTTCACCTGTGCTCCCAGGGCTGACCAAGTCCTTTCTCCAGGTGCTCAATCAGTTGTTCAGGACATGACTCAACAGTTGCCATACAATGTGAGAAGAGTTAATCTTTTCTTCAGGAAGCAGAAAAATGGGAAATAACATCGTGATTGTCCTAGATTTCATGTTCCATATCTTCGCCAGTAAATGGCAACTATAAAACATGGGAATTTTTTTTTTTTTTTGTCTGAATTGAAAAACTATTTAATTGCAAGCGTGAAAAGTAATTGTGTAATTAGATGAAAACGTCTACACGGAGCTTCTGCTCCTATTTAAAACATCTGCAGTGTCACATTACTTGTGGCATTCATGACTTCTGTGTTGTCTGTCTCACTGTTAAGATGCCAGTTAAAGTCTTTCTTGAAAGATCAACATATGCCTTCCTTCTCTGCTTACACAGACTCATTTTCTACATTGCTCAACATCTTTTTAAAAATAATCACTCCCTAACCTAGACAAATACGTAACTCAGTAATGTCTCATTGCTCAGCTTCAACAAAGCCAGGGTTATTTGTCTTTCAGAGAGATTTAAGAGACACCAAAAGAAATGCTTAGAGTTAAAGCAAAGCACAAAAACTTCAGTAACTCACTCAGTTTTTGGGAACTGTTACTGCTTACCAACGCACCAAAGTCTTTAGCTCTTGAAACTGTGGCCAACAATTTTGGCAGTCACACTGTGCTCCTGAAAGGTGGCAACATGCTGTCTCTCTAAGGGAGTAGGATTTTCAGAGCATCCCTGAGAATGCCAGACCCTATAGATAAAAGATATAAGATAAAAGTAATTAAGACACCTCTATGTGTAGGTAAAAGGTAGAACTGTCGAGCTGTGATCTGAAATATTCTCCTGGGACAGCCTGAAAATATACAAGCTAAGCAGTCAGCCATGCACGTGCCTGTACATGAAGGAGCTAAATGTACAATTGAACATCCTAATAGGAAGCTGACATGCACTTGAGGCTCCCATTCAACCCAACAGCTGGACTCACGCACAGTCTTTAATTTCAAAGGGAACTGAAGGAAGTAAGATATTGCACTTAAGACATACTAAGCTCTGATGGCCAGTAACTCCTTCTTCCAGGCCCTAAAGGCCTTGAACTCAAGCAGTAGCAGTACTAACAGAGCAATCCTGATGTGCTGCTTCTCATGTAGCCAGATAGTAGAAAGCCTGCACTATGGCCTCTGTGAAACCACCCTTATCAGACTATGGATGGAAGAGTCACAGTTACCTTCCTGGAGTGGGTTCTTGCAGCTACTGCTACACTATCCAAAGCCAAGCAGTACTGGGGACATGAGCGATAGATGCCACCTTATAGCTGTCAAATTGCTTAAGGAGCTGCATGCTTCTCAGGCTGTCTGTGAAACCTCAGTGCTGATCAATGAAGCTGACAAAAGTTTGCAGGTTGAATTTATTCACTACCACAAATGCACTAAAATAGATGAGACTTGTCCTAAAAGGCTGAGGATGATATCATCAACATTTTTTCCCTTTGCTGTAACAAAGGCAGATTTTTGGCTCAGCTGATTGTGAATGACGTTACAAAGGTTAAAGATTTTTATTGATTCCAGAAGACCCAAGTTGGACTTTCTGTCTATTTCTGATGCTTTTATTAACTTTTGTTAGGAGAAAGGAATTTCAGAATGATGGCAAGTATCTGCAAAATCATACAGATGTTTGTATGGACAGTTTTGAAAAGATGAGTCTCATGATAATGATAGATTTGCTTAGGAAATGCAGCATGTGATTGTATCTTAAATATTTTCCAAAGCATACGTATTGTGTGTATTCCTAAAGATCAGTTAAAAAGCACTTTCTTGTTTATTTTCCAAAACCATTTTCTCCATTAACATTCAATCATACTGCTCTCAAAATGTAAAGAGAGCATCTGAGGATGTTCACCAATGTGCATTACTCTTCAACATGCCAAAATACCCTCTGTATAGATGGCAAATCAATTAAAAGGCATGGTTTTGGTAGTTTTGCTAAAATACAGGTACAATTGGTTTGAATTTGGGATGCTGCTGTGTGGAGACAGGAGTTGGACTTGATGGACTTGATGACTCTTGCAGGTCCCTTCCACCTCAGAATGTTTTGTGATTCTGTTACTTGGAAAGTGGAAAACAATCTCAGTGTCAGTCTCTCAGTGTCAGTCACTTACGAAAACAAAAGTTGGAAGCAAAAAGGAAGCAGCCTGTATCTTTACTGCAGAATTCAGGGTAAGGCTGAACCAGTTCAAAATAGGTCAACTGAGATAACTGTAGCTCTAGCCACAGCCTCAAACTTAACAGCAACTGGCAGTATGTGCATTATATAGTTTTCCATCGGGTGGCTCCACTCAGTTGAAGGTGGGTAAAGGTATTATTTCCTGAAGGAAAAGCAAAAGAATACAGGTTTTTGAAACAGGTCTAGACAACACCAGAGCTCCTAGCAGCATTAAATGAAATCTTGTCCAAGGCTAGTCTTTTTTCCCCTGATTTTTTCCAGCTATTTAATTTACCTTTGTTCTCCTGTAACTCTGAATTGTGACCTGGCAATTTGAGATTAGCAAAGCAAAGGCAATATCCACGTTGATATTGGATGCTGGAGAAAATGCCAACTTACTGGAGATTCAGCTGTCATAGAATATATAAAAGCTACCTCTATTTTATGTAGAAGCAATAGATGCCAATATTTTTTAATTTTGTTGTTGTTGTTGTTGTTTCAGTTGGAAACACAGTGAAGAACAAATCTTGGTCCTTTTTTCCTGCCTCATCTGGTTCTGTTTCCTTGCTTGCAGCAGTTGCTTGAAGAAATACTGAAAGTGTGAAAAAGTGAGCAGGCTGCTCTTCTATGATAAATGTAACAAGCTACCTCCATGTATTTTTGCTAAGAATTGGCTTTTTCACAGTAAAGTTAATATCAGATACTGAAACTGCCATTCAGGACAACACTGGCAGCCTAGTATCCAACCCCAGTTTAAACGAACCCAAGACCTCCGCACCCAGTGTGATCAGTTCCCAGTTCTGGTAATAACTATAATCTGCCTATTTATATTAAAAGCAATAAAACATTTCCAGCACTGAAAGCTCCAATGTGATCTTTTTTTCTCAGTATGATCTAAAGAGGATTTAACCATGTTAACAACTGCTTTCTGGCCATTTTCCCTTGTACCACATTAATTTTAAAATGGCCCTTTTATTTACTTGGTATTTACTTACACTCTGAACTTCAGAATATTTTACTAGTTGTAAAAGAAACAACTTTTGCCAGTCTGGATCTAATTGCGTGCCATTAATTCTCCCCAGTCAGGAAAGCTGAAGCAGGAATTATTTTGCTACATTGCCTGCACCACCACGTTAGGAGGCTCACCCAGCCAACACTGTTTTAATGCCAACTCTGCTGGCTTTTAAGTGATGCGCCCTTTTTTTCCTTTCCAACATCACAAAACAAAAATATTTTTAAATCAGTACTTCAGAGAAGGGTGTGACTTGTAGAAGCACATTTCTCCCACTTATGGGAACTCCTTGTATGATAATGTTGCCTTGAGATTAGCTGCAGATGGAAGCTGTTTTCTCAGCTCTTTTACCCCTCTGCGGTATGAATCGTAGGAGAAACAACATGGAGAATGATGTTTAGTCTGTGCTGTAGGCCGTGACTGTTCTACCCCAAATGTGGGTCAAAGTAATCACAGTTATTTCCTCTCTCCTCAATCCCCACAAAATGAATTGCACATATACATGGCTCACCCTAATGCTAGTACAACCCTTCAGTGTATTCCATGTCTATACGTTTTTCTATGGAGGTAATCTGCGCCCAGAGAAGAGTTCATGTTTGCAAGCAACTTATAGTCTTTCTTCAGCAATATGTGCTGGCTACCACAAGAGGCAAAGTGCTAGACAAGGTGGATTCTTGCTCCAAATCTGTAAGATGTTGGCTTTTTATTCAGGACTGATTTTTGTTTGATTGGTTGGTTTTTTTGCATTCTATATTCAAGAGTAACAAACTTAAAGGAGCAGACTTCAAACCATTTGACAGCAGGCTCATAATTATACCTGAATTTCAAATGTAAAATGCACATGATAACCCATAAAAGATATTAAAATTGTTCAGTAAGCACAGTAAAATTGATTTTCACAGTCTAAATAGTGATGACACACATAATGCTTCATTATAACATTAAATACTGATAGTGTATATTTAAGCATGCAAATTTGGACAGAGAAAGCTTTTTTGACCCTGATAATCATTTTATTAGACAGAGAATGCCCAAGCAAACTCTATCATCTGTGTGATTGCAGAGGACATTCTGGTTTTTTGCCACAGTGTCACAGAAGCAAAGGGAAAGTCAAAGATATTCATTCCTCTCAAAACGCTCAATTCTTGCATTAACTCCCCCTGCCTTCGCCTTTCCATCTCTCACCATACTGGACTTAAAGATAGCTGGTCAACTTCCAAGGGATAAAAAGACTGGACCTAAGTAAAAGGTTCTTGGCTTAAAGAAATAGTGGGGAAAAAAATGCACAGAATCTTGTGCTGACAACCATGAACTAAGGGAAAGAAATGATCAAGAAGTGGTCAGGAAAAATCCAGAATTTGCCTTTCATACATCCAGATTGACACGTATCTGCCTACTGGTGTGGTCTTTGAGACCCTTTGAGACATTTCTCCAGCAACAGCAGGAGCACACTTATGTGCTAGAGTCATGTCTTCACCAACTTATTCAACAGAGATGATATTACTAATTCTGAATTACTTTCTTTAATTAGTTAAGGTAAAATAGCACAGCTCCTTAGTGTAGGCAAGCTTATTTTACAACAAACATGCAGTTCTCTTTCCTGAATTTTATCCCACTGTCTCTAGCAGCATGAATTACTACAAGTAATTCCTTTCTTCACTCAGGTTTACAGTCTGCTTTTAGACAGCATCTTCCTTGGCCTTTTGTTTGGGCAAGATTTTTTAACCTTTTTAAAGATAATTTTGTCTTTCCACGTAAGTTAATACAGATCTAGCCTCTGAATCACTTTCACTGTTTTTTCTTTTCTTTCTTCATTCTTTCTCAACATTTTTCTAGTTGGAGGATGCCAGAATGGAACACAGTATTTCAGGGGGAATTACTGGTGCTAGAGTAAAGGAGAAATGTCATCTTGCTCCTTTGTTGACTGACTGTGCTATCCTCACAAACACTGACTGAAAAACACTGAAATACAACATAGAAGACAGCAGAGCATCAAACTTCATCTGCTCCCAAACCTGCTGAGCCTTTCCTATGCCATTTTTGTTCCTGTCAGGGAAGCAGAGCAAACTGTGCAAAAACATGGCCTGCATAGCCAGCTTAGCTGTGTCCTGATGTGTAAGGAATACCTCAGCCCAGATTGTGAGCAGATCTGGGGCTCTGCTTGTTGCAGGTAGGAGGGATTGTGGTTCAGTTCTGCTTTCCCATTTCTGATTGCAAATTCACTAAGGTATGCCATCTTCTAGTCCCTAGAAATCAACAGCAGATGAAAGCTGGAGTCCAGCACTTTGAATCAGGTGCCTCCCTCACACACTTTGACTACAACAGAAATGCAAATTGGCCCAAGAAATAGGATTTTTATCTTAGTGAATGTTAAGAGCAATTGTGTGCAACAAGGCAGTCACTGTGGGGCACTAATCCAGCAGATACCTGGAACTAGATGATCTTTAAGACCCCTTAGAACCCAAGCCATACTAAGACTGACATGCTCTGACGATTTCCCAGAGCTGCAACCAGACTGTTTGTTTGCTGCCTCTTTACAGGACATCCCAAGTAGACATAACCAGTACACCAAATTCCCAGTGAAGCCTGCCTGTACAAGCTGTCCTGCAGTGAGATCCAGAGGAAAACAGAAGACAGTCCTTCCAGTCTTACGAAAAGAACTAAGATAGGAAGGCTTATTTTGCACAAAGAAGAGTTCTAACTGTAATGGTTTAGTCTGACCTACATAGAATTTATACGGAACTTAGTCTGGGTCACCTAGACCTTAAATTGTTAAAACCTTAAATTGTAAAAAAAAAAAAAAAGAAAGAAAAAAAGAAAATAGTGAAAAAAAAAAATTACCATTTTCAAATACATATAGAAATCTATCAAAGGAAGCTTGAAAGTAAAAGACATGCATTCCTGAGCAAGAATAAAGCGGGACTGAAAATTCACCCTGACCTGTTCCAGCATGTTGAATTCTCAGCTGTATTTGGATGAACTTGGAAACAGCCGCTCACATCCCTCACATCAGACATGCTGAGCCAGAGCAAAGGAAGAGGGATGCACACAAAGCAGCAGCACCTGGAGCTTAGTGAGCTCTCCTGCCAGGCTTTTCCTAGAGTATGCCTGACCCCAGCTCCAGCTTCACTGTCAGCAAGTCTCCGTAGATTCCTTCTTATTTGAGAAAAGGGCTCTAATAGTAATCCACTACTGGGATTAAAGATGGAGTAATGCATAAAAATATGTAATAAAATACGAACACGGCTTTATCTTACATAGCAATTAATGGCTGAATGATTTCCACATGGATGAATAGATAATCACAAGATTTATCCTGCATTTCTCATACAGACAGCAAAAGCCAGAATAGGTCAGCAGGTCATTAGGGCAAGGTGGTTTTGTGTCTGGAATCAAAGTGCCAATTAAAAAAGTATTTGAAGACTGAATTCTGTATTGTTTCAATTTATATAAAAATCAATAACTTGCATAAAAAACGTAGGTGTACCTAAAAGAAGACAAACAGAACATAAATGTTTATGTGTGTGAGCATGTGAATACTGAATAAAGCATTCACACCAGAATTCAGTGTAGCAGTTGGTAGCTGAAGTATTTTTATGGCACCACTCTAAGTTTTCTGATGATGTTTCTTCAGATGTAGCCGAGTCCTGCGGGAAACAGAAGGTGTCCTTTGGAGGACCTGCTGGATCACTCCATGTGAGGAAGCAGATGGAGTCGCAGCTTGTTCTTCCATTTTTGTGGGAAGATATTTTTGGTAAAAGAGAAGAGTTCTGGTCCCTGTGCTATTGCTCACTTGGTGTACAGTCTTCAGCGCATCACAAATACCCCTCCAAGGCCACTTCCTATGAGGTGCTAAGTATCTTCATGCAGTATTGAGGCAATGTAGAAACACTTCACAGAGGAAACATAAATTTCCCCATCAGTCATAACGTTCTCCCTACAACTGTTCCTTCAGTCAGGAATTGCATTTTTGGACTGAGTGAGATGAAATATGAGAGTAGTAACTTTTAAAAGCAAGCAGTTCTCATCAGTGTCACACAAAGCAAACCGCAAATTACTGCAGAAAGAAGGTCAGAGGTCTCCTTTATAACTCCTGATGGCTGACACAATATCCAGCCATAGCCAGGAGCACCAGAACCACTGGGGGACAACCCCAAGCCTCCTTCACAGAAGCTTCTCAGGCAACCCAGAATGCTTTCAGACACAGCAATAATGGTAAATTGTCATCTACTTTGAGTTCTCTAGCCAATATCATTTCTTTTTAAATATTGTATTTTAACTCAGAATTAAGTTTTGCATAAATTTTATTCAAAAGCTAGGAGGTGACATTCTATGGGTTGGCCAATGCAAATTCCCCTATCCCCTAAAAATAATAATAATAACCCAAACTGACCTGAAAATACATAATTTTTTCTTGTTTTTTCTCTTTCCTAGCAGATTACAAATGTGTCCAGGAAAACCATCCAATACAGCTTATTCATCAGACAGCAGTGTTTCCATTTTGGAGTGCACATCTGAGAAAAGCTGTTTTATTTAAATGGGAAGATAACACAACAGATTAATGAGTTTTTTTCTTCTTGCAAGCTTAGCTGGTGCAATTCAGTCCTGGTTAATAGGAAAATACTTGCCATTTATTATTTGAACTACTGTAGCACATCCAAATACGGAACAAGGAGTTCCCTGTACAGGGAGCCAGCCATCCATACAGGGCAAGAGATGCGTATGTATATAAACAGTCACTAAGTGCCAAGAGGACAATTTTGGTCAGCATAGTAAGATCAGTATTTTTGTTCTTAATTCTACTAAAATTGACATTCTATCTAAACATTTTAACAAACAAACAAATAAACAAACAAAACACAGACGTGGGTACACTCAGTATGATTTCTAGGCTTGATTTCAGATTTTTTGTTAGAATTGTCAGTTATCTATTTTATAAGCCTCTCTTCTTTTGGAAACTCCCTCTTACTGATCACTGAATTTCACCGTTGTCTAACAGGTCAACTTTATTTCTTTCTTCAACACTTCTGAAGAATTCTAATAAACTTGGAAAGCATGTATTTCACTTACAAAATGTGAGCTATCTTCACCTACATCCTTTTCTAAGCATTATCTTACAACAGCCATTTGGATCTGGAACTCAGATTCTCTTTAACAAAGCAAACACTCCTGCAACACAGTGCCATTGCTTTCATAATTCTACATCAAGGCAGTAACTTTCCAAACCTCTGCAAGTGCTCACAGCCCTGAGATCTCACTTATATTACTGTAACTTCTGCCATTTCATATTTTAATTTTATTTTCTCTATAATCTCCTCCTAAAAAGTACCCTAGTCTGTTGCCCTAGGCTCGTACTTCATGTTGGGCAGGGAGAGAAACCCTACAGACAACAGTATTGCAGCTGATTATTCTATTGATTATAGTTGATTGTAAGGGTACATTTGAATTGTAAGGCCCTACATGGAGTACAGCGTCCAAGCCTGGAGCCCCCAGCACAGGAAGAACGTGGAGATGTTGGAGTGCGTCCAGAAGAGGAAATGAAGATGGTCAGAGGGCTGAAGCACCTCTCCTATGCAGACAAGCTGAGGGAGTTTGGTTTGCTTAGTTTGGAGAAGGTTCCAGGGAGACCTGTGGCCTTCCAGTACATGAAGGGAGCTTGCAAGCAAGAGGAAAATGGACTTTTTACGCAGTTTGACAGTGATAAGACAAGGGGGGATGGTTTTAAAGAAAAAGTTTGAGGTTACATGATAGGAAGAAATTCTTTACTCAGGGTAGTGCAGCACTGGCATAGGCTGCCCGGAGAGGCTGTGGATGCCCCATCCCTGGAAGCATTCAAGGCTAGGTTGGAAGGGGTCGTAGCCAGCCTCATCTGGTCGGGGGCAAACCTGCACGAAGCAAGTCACTCTCCCACACTACAGCATTTACACAGACTGAATCACTCAGCATGCTCCTATTTTACTAAGTTGGCCCACAGCATCAGAGGCAGATGCTGGTAGTATGGCAGCAGAGGCTGAATGTCCCCATCAATATCTCTTTACATTTTGTTGCTGTGCCACAGATCAACACTTACTGAATATTTCTGGAGGCCAAACAGCGGAGTGAGCACAGTGAGGCAGCATGTGGCATGTTTCAGGAAACAGTGGGTCACCTCCTGGGGCAGCGGTGCAGATGTTTATGAGTGCAGCACGCAGGCTCTTGTTCATCACTGGTGAAAATGCATGGCTCATGAAGGTGACTGTACTGAAACACAGTGTTTTGTAGCTGAGAATTTGCTCTATCAAAAAGTGTTATTATGCTCTTTGTATCTGTTGTAGTTTTCATGGAAATACATAGGAGGCATTACTTTCGGAGCGACCTATGAAAGCAGACGTTTAAGTTTTTGCCTCACCGTAGCGTAGTTTAAACCTCAGCACTTAGCCGCCAAGGAGCTGCTCCGGTTCGCTGGTTTTAGGACCTCTAGAGGTCCCGGTAGGTTTATTCTCGTTTTGTCCCATCCTCTGGGATGTTTTGCCTCGACGGGATGGGACTGAGAGAGACGCCCAGCTTCCCCTTCCCCACTCTGCTCTAACACTCCATGCTGTGCGCAGTGCCATCAGCAAGGCAAATCACTGAAAACAATAAAAAAATAATCGTCCGAGGCTGGAAAGGCTCTGCCGGGGGGCTTCGCCACCGCATCTCCTCTCGGAGAGCGGACGGGAGCCGATCCGAGCAGCGCGCAGCCGCCCCGTCGACGACAGAGGCGAGGCTGCCCCGCATGGAGCAACCCTGCTCGGCGGCAAGGTAAGCCTCCAGCCGCACCAACACAGCCGGGGGGAGCAGGGCCGCGCAGCGCCGGGCGAGACCAGCCCTCCCGCCGAGCTCCCGGGCACGGCCGGCCCGTGACGGCAGCGGCACCGGGACGCGGGTACAGAGGGCGGGACGCGGGAGGCGGCGGGGCGGACGGCGGCGGTCTCGGCTCCCCCCGGGCGTGGCGGCGGTTGGTTTCTCCTGGCAGCGGAGGCAGGGCCAGGCGCGGGGAGGTGGGCGCGGAGTTAGCGGCGGCGGCGCGGAGTTGGCTCCGGGCGCGGGGCGGGAGCGGCGGCTGGAGGTGAGCGGCGGAGCTGCGGGACGGGGCCGCGGGACGGCTCCTCGGGCGGCACTCCGCGGAGCAGAGCGGGCAGCCCGGGACGGGAGGCGGCGGGCGGCTCGCGCCTTTCGCTCCTCTTTGTGCTCCGCGCGCCGCGACCGGGGAGGAACTCAGTCGGCGGGGCCACGTGTGGCGGGCGGGGGGCGAGGCGCGGAGCCGCGCTGCCCTCTCGCTTTGCCCCCGTGCCTAGGCTCTCTCTGCAGGAAGCGGAGCGCGGCCGCGTGCGCTCGCCGGGGAAAGTTTGGTCCCGGGCCGAAGCGCCGCCTGCCCGCGGGGCGGGCGCGATGCCGGGGCGCGAGGCCGAGCGGCGCGGCGCGCTGTGCCTGGGGCTGCTGTTGCACGCCCTTCTGGGCTGCGGCTCGGCGCAGCCGCCCGCTGCCTGCCCGGCCCCCTGCGAGTGTTCGGAGGCGGCCAAGACGGTGAAGTGCGTGAACAAGAACCTGACGGAGGTGCCGCCCGACCTGCCGCCCTACGTGCGCAACCTCTTCATCACCGGCAACCGCCTGGACCGCCTGCCCGCCGGCGCGCTGTCCGCCCCGCGCCTGGCCGAGCTGGGAAGCCTCAACCTCAGCGGCAACCACCTGCGGGCCGTGGAGGCCGGCGCCCTGGCCGCCCTGCCCGCCCTGCGGCAGCTGGACCTCGGCGGCAACCCGCTGGCGGAGCTCAGCCCTCTGGCCTTCGGGCAGGCCGGCCCGCTGGAGGAGCTGGCCCTGCGCGGGGCCCTGCGGAAGCAGGACGCGCTTCTTGGTCTGGCTGCCCTGCTGCAGGCTGGGGCCCTCCGCAACCTCAGTCGCCTGGAGCTGGCCGACAACGGGCTGCTGTTGCTGCCCGCCGGCATGCTGGGCGCACTGCCTGCTCTGCGGCACCTAGACCTCAGCAACAACTCGCTGGTGGGGCTGCGGAACGTCTCCTTCCAGGGGCTGGTTCGTCTGCAGAGCCTCAACCTCAGCGACAACTCGCTGGGAGTGCTGCGGAATGGCACCCTGGCCCAGTGGCGCGGGCTGCCCGCCCTGCAGCGCATCAGCCTCAGCCGCAACACCTGGGTGTGCGACTGTGCCATCGAGGACATGGTGGCCTGGCTCAAGGAGAGCGACCAGGTGGAGGGCAAGGAGGCCCTGAGCTGCGCCTTCCCCGAGAAGATGGCGGGCAGAGCCCTGCTGAAACTCAACGCGTCAGAGCTCAACTGCTCCACACCCGTGGACGTGCCCTCCCAGCTACAGACTTCCTACGTCTTCTTAGGGATAGTCTTGGCTCTCATCGGGGCAATTTTCCTCCTGGTTTTGTACTTGAACCGAAAAGGGATCAAAAAGTGGATGCACAACATCAGAGATGCCTGCAGGGATCACATGGAGGGATATCACTACAGGTATGAGATCAACGCCGACCCCAGGTTAACAAACCTCAGCTCCAACTCGGACGTCTGACAGCGCCGCGGCAGTGGCCGTGCACCATAGCTATGCATGACATATAGACTGATGCTTTGCCCTCGTGCTCGCTTCCCTTTCCCCAGAGAAATCTCGGACATGCTCACAGCATGAAGGGGATATGCCTCTGTGCGTTGCTCATTGCCATCCTCCCTTTGTTCTGAGACGCCGGGCAGCTGCGCATGGTGTTGCACTGCACGCAAGAAACAAGCTGCTACTTCTCCTCTTCCTTACCAGTTCTCATGGTGGGAAATTTTTTCAAGATCTCAAAAGAGAAAAGGATACTGTGCTACAAAGCCACCGGAGTTTATAGCAGATACATACACACACACCCCCCACCCACACACACACAATTATTCAACAAAACCTGCCTCAACTTTTTGAGAAAAACGTTAAATCCTCTGTGCCAGTTTTAAATCTTGTATATCTGCATCCTGATGATAATGTTTCCATTTCATAGACTTAACTTTGGATTTAGAAAAACAAAAAAAACTCCTTTTAACAAGTCCTCTGTTACAAAGAAGGAAATCAAACAGTGAGCACGCACAAATACTTCTTAGTTTAACATGTTAGGACACTTACAGTCTCAGTGAATCACTTACTATTTTGTACTGTAATTTTTGATTGCAGTTTACCTGAAAATGGATTTTTTTTTTCTATACATAAACTGCATCTAAACTCCATTTGAACTGTTCAATTCAATAAACAGTCTTGCAAGAACTTGTGTGGAAGTTTCCTGTTTAATGAGAAATGAATGGACATCTAAGAATGTTAATAACTTTGTGGGCTCTGGAGTAATAGCCCTCGGCAGTACTCCGAATAAAATCTTGTACGTGTGTAGCTTCGAGATATAAATGTTGATAATGGTTCTGTGATGTACACTTTAAGAATTACACTGATTACGACGAGAGTGGTTCCACTTGGCACAAAAATCCCTGATCTGCTCTCTTGAGACAACTGCAAAATGTCAGGACGGATGCGAGGGTCTGTCTAGCTGGGAAGGTAGAAGCTGAATTTACATTAGGTTTTCTCTACCATATTGAAAAACATTCAGATTAAAATGTGGAGTTGGTAAGCTAAAGAAAATTGTACCTGAATGGAATTGTTTTTTTATAAAAGACATACTTGCAGATTCTGATTGAAATTGGATGCAGCTCAGTCGGTGAGCTTCAGACTTGTAAATCAGTGCAGCACTTGGTAAATTAAGTGCTTACTGTTTCATTTAAAACTCTCAATGCAGTCCTTTAGTGATTACATTGAGTAACTTGATGGAGCTTACATTTATCTTTAAACTTCTAGCAAGTACATTCAAGAATTGTATTATTTCTCATGCTTATTACTTGCTTGGGAATGCTTTGTCATGTAAATATATGAAGCATGCAGAGAAAAACTTGAAAAATGCATCATCTAATAAGTAATTCTGGTGGCTTATCAAAAGGTTAACAAGAACCTTTCAAACACCACCGATAATTAATGCACTTTTTCTAATACATTCATAGGTTCTTGACGAAAAACGTACACCGAGTGTGAAAATGCAATGTAAGTTGGTACATTTCAGTACAGTGGTGGAGCTTTTCTCGTGGTCACTGTTACTGGAAGCTCTCAAGAATCTCTAAAATATTACGAGTTAGCTGCTAATTTCCTTCATTTTCAAAAGGTACAGTTTTTCTCATAGGTATACACCTTTTGGTAAGAGCTCATAAATATGAAACAGTCCTCAAGGTATCAGAAAAAATGTAATCTATTCTGGGCATCACTATTATTCAAATGCATTTTTCTCTCCTTGTAACTTCAGACACTGTCAGAGCAAATAGCACAAGTTGGTTCGGACTAATTTTCTATTGCTTTAAATGGGCTTTATTCAATACCAGCTATTTTTTTAATGTGCTTTTATACACTTGCCCTCAAAAGTAATAAAGAATATTAAGTACAATTAATATTTTGATAAATCTATGTATTCTACAACTGATGTGAGTTAGTGATAGCCTGTTTCTGCTGGTGTACTTTAAATATATGAGCAATACCTGAATAACAGCATCTGAACTTAAGTTTGTGGATTCTTAAATTGCTGGCCTGAATGTTAGCTGCACATAACTTAAGGATAGTGTAAAAAACCCAATGTGGTTAGTTATTACTGTGCAACTATGCATACTGTTCATACTTAGCATACATACAATAGTCCATGTAACAAGGTAGAGGTTACAATAGCTGTGCAGCGTGTTGTGTATTTTGGAGATTATCAGCTTACACTCATCTATACAGTACCAAGAGGAGAAAAGCATCATCTTTGCTCCTGTAGTATTATGACAAAATATGTACAACCAAGCCATTTCTTGGGCAGTGTCCTGGTTTTGGTAACATGCTTTCAAGTAACTGCAGTAGAAACCTATTATTTATAGTGTGTTAATGTAATAAACATGCATTTATGGAACTGTGTAAGGTTAGGCAATGACTTGAATCGCAGTCTGTCACCACTGGACTGAGTATTTGTATAGTGAGCAAGTGTAACTGTTGTACCACACTTCTTATTCTAAAGATAATTATTATTTTTGTATCATAGAATGTCTTTGTGATAGAGTTTTATTAGAGACTTGGTGATGGCTACTTTAAAATATTTCTTTCCTGCTTGCTTACATGTACATTTAATTAGGATGTAACAGTAAGCATGTGTCAATATTGTGTTGGATAACATTCTCCTGCAGTGTTTGGCTGACAGTGAATGCCTTGGTGTTTTGTACAATGCATTTATTCTTAAATCCCCTTCCATAAACAGTGCTTGAAATCTGTTATCCCTTCCTATTACAAAATAGGTATGGTGGTACTCGGAAGACATTTAAAAAATAGCTTCCAAAGTGCTTCAGAGCTTGGTTTAAAAATATATATTTAAAATAACATCAATTTAAGGGTTCTTCTGAAGTACATTTTATAATCGTATTCTGCTTTGACACCTAAAACATCAATTGATTACTATTTCTAGAGCAGCTTAATTAGCCAGGCTGTTTTATTCATACATTCTTCAATAAAACACGTGCAGTACTAAATGCCTCTAAAATGTGTTTTGTATACATAAAACCCCAGAGTTCTGCATGGTGCAGTTGTCATTGATGTTTCATGGAAAACATAAAGCAGAGGGCAAATCTGCAGGGAAGGCAACACAAGAAGCAAAAATGAGGGATTATCCAAGGGTCAGCTGCCCTCTTAAAACTAGCTGTAGTTGTAATGAGCCCAAAACTTCCTCAGAGGAATAGTGCAAGGGTTTGAAGTAGTTCTAATGCAATTTAAATATTTTCACTAAGCACCGTTGCCAATTAAACAAGAAAATTTTCTAAGTCTTCCTTTACCCACGGTAGGTCAATGTTAGCTCACCTGTTGTATTTTACTCTCAGCAAGCCAAAATATTCCAAATATTTTTTTACATGTAAAAAGTAATCTGAAGCTGTATGTAAGTACTTGTAAATCACCCAGAACAAAAAGATTTACTTTCAAGAACTGGTGGCATTCCCCAGCGACACGCTGTCTGATGAAGCAGCTTGCTCAGACCTGTGTTCGGTTGTTGACTGAGATGTTGCTAAAGACAGGCATGACAAAATATTCACAGTACAACTGCACTAAGATCCAAACTCATTATTCTACCAGCATTTTTCCCTGTGGTATACTCTGCTCTTTATGCATCCACATAATTTCTTCTTTGTCTCATTTTCTCAAGAAGTCCATTAAAAGGAGCACAAGAAGCCTGCATGGGTAGAGAAATCATTCTGACTGCACCTGTATCTGTGGTTTAGCATCTTCATTTCCCTTTACATCTTAGCATGAAAAAGAGACTTTTTCAAGGTGGACAGAGTAAAATCTGATATGAACTTTAGCAGCTGAATGTTGAAGAACCATTCATTCTGAGCGTGTGATGAAGGAAAATAGCATTTGGTAAGAAAAACATTTCAGTTTCAAGCTTCCAAATGGCATTTATATTTTTAAGAGAAAGTTGAAGGGATAAGTTTATAAGGCAAAAAGTTAACAGCACTGAAAATCTCATCACTATTGCCAGGAAAAATCACTGACTGATTTTGTCTTTTATGTTGAGGTCATATTTTATGGATATGGCTCTAATTTCCCCTGTTGCTATAAATAGAAATTTTGCTATCAGGCAAAGTCACGTCCTGTAATATTTGTAATGCAAGTATTTCTGGTGTGCATTTTTTTTGTGGGGTATAATAGACAGTGGAATTCGATTTGGTGTCTGCTGATTTAATAACGGCTAGATCAGGCCCACTATGTAATGCTCTGTTTTTGTAAACATGCTGTTTACTAGTTGCAGAGCCCTTGACTTGAAATCAAACAACGAAAGCCCACCAAGGCAGAGGGGAAGGCAGCTCGCTGAGGGAGTATGACATTTATTAGATATTCCATACATGCTCAGAGAACAGACGTAAACCTTGCAGGAGCCGAGGGTCCTTTGCTGATGCAGAAGTTAAGTGTGTTACGGTGACTTCTTGAGATAATCGAGCAGCAGCAGAAAACTGGTGCCTTGCACCAGTACATAACAGCACTCCTCTCCCAGCTTGGAAAAAAAAAAAATAATAATAACATAGGCTTATCAAAGTACAAATACAGGTTTGCAGTATATGTGCAGCTTTAAAAATGAACGTTGCTTTCTCAACAGCGTTACAGTTTTCACATTGTCACATCCTTGGAAAATCTCACATGCCGGAAGTCATCTGTAGCATAGGAAAAGCTTGAAATCAGGCTCGTGTTCCCAATCTTATCCTAAGTAGAAGTAGGGAATTATTAAAATCATTTAAATGGTGCTCTAGGCACTATTTGTATTTCAGTAATCCACTACTTGCAATTACTTATATTTTTCAGAATGTTCATTAGATGGCTTTTCCTTCCTGATGACAGAATAACAAAATAACAGAACATATTTGTTTTCTAGTAATTATGCATGAAAGCTCCAAATAAATTAGCAAATGTTTCAGTGTGTAGAGTGATGAAAATGATAAAAATCTATCCAGCATTCTAGAATATTGCGCTACTCTAGAAATTTTAGACATGCAAGATACTGCTGTGAATTTCTCAAATTGAAGCTGTATTTCATAATGATACTTCAGTAAAAGAAAATGTATACCAGATAACACATAAATGATGTGTGTTCAGCGTGCTAATTATTGTAAATCCTTGTAAATATTGAGATCCTTTCTGTCGTTTTCTTTATAGCTCAAACTGATTATTGTACTGTGAATTTGCATGACACAATAGTGGAAAAGCAACTTCCATTTAGATAGCACAATTATTTTCTTTAGAATGAAATTTAATCAACTAATTTAAGGGATTGTGGTTTAATCACTTAATATTTTGGACATAATTTGATAGCATTTTTTGTTAAAATGTGCTGTATTGATTTGCAAGATGGGTGCAGACTCTAAATTTAATAGTGATGGACTTTTATTTTTCTTAATGTCTGAATCAAAATGTATTTTAAAGTCTTCAAATATGTATTTACGTAGTGAAATACAGAGGCAGTGTTACTGACAGCATGAATTTTATGAGTATGA
This sequence comes from Centrocercus urophasianus, assembly GCF_019232065.1. Lineage (NCBI taxonomy): Eukaryota > Metazoa > Chordata > Aves > Galliformes > Phasianidae > Centrocercus > Centrocercus urophasianus. Next base: position 26,593,370 of record NW_024884142.1, read on the forward strand.
TGGAACTATTAAAGGAAAGCATTGCTGAAACTGAAGGATGAAAAAAAAAACAGCAGTCTGGAGGCAAACTGTTTTGTTCTTTTAACTTCTTTTAATGCAAATATTTAGATTGTGACTATATGGAAATTCAAAAGAATGGATGCTTCTTTGTATCTCAGATAGCTATTGCAGACCTATGAAATTCTAATAGGATGGAGCAAGTTTATGGGGCTGTCCCAGGAGCATACCTGGTGACTTGGTTGCCTGTGTATGTAAGCTGTTTGCTGTTACTGTTTTTTCATATTGTCAGACACCTAGCAGGGTTGGATGTTTAGCTTGACAGGGAATTGGCTGATCTATCCCAGATTGTATCTTCATATGGCTGATCTGTCTCAGTATCACTCCACAGCCTACTTTAGCTACACCATTTGTTCCAGTGTAAATTTTGTCTGTGGCATAGCCTGTACCTTTGCATGTGATTATATGATATCTGCATGCAATCATGGGCATTTATGTAATAAAGAATCCATTTGTCAAATTGGCATTATCAAATATCACACAGATGTTTTCATAGAATCACAGAATGGCTCGGGTCGGACTGTAAAGGGTCGGACTGTAAAGCCCAGCCGTGGGCAGGGCTGTCCTCTACCAGCTTAGGCTGTCCAGGGCCCACCCAACCTGGCCTTTAGTACCTCCAGGGATGGGACACCCACAGCTCCGGCAGCTGTGCCAGCGCCTCGCTGCCCTCAAGTAAAGAACTTCTTTCTCACATCTAACCTGATTTTTCCCCCTTTCAGTTTAAAGTCGTTCCCCCTTATCCTATCACTACTAGACTATAAAAAAGTGCTCCCTTCTAGTGCTGGAATACTGCAGTGAGGTCTCCTCAGGGCCTTCTCTTCCCCAGGCTAAACAAGCCCAACTCTCTCAGCCTTTCTTTGTATGAGAGGTGTTCCAGCTCTCTATCCACCTCACTTTGTATATAAACATATATAGGAGACTGAAGAGTAGGAAAGTCTGAGTGCCACTGACCACTTTCTGTTGGCTGGTATTGGTGCCTGACTTTTCCCACACGCTGCACAGGGATGTCAGGCACCCACATGAAGCCCTTGAGGAGCTCTGGGTCTCGTACCTCACCTTGCTGTGCACCTCGTGCTGGTGTTGATGGCCGTGCAGGTTGGTACTGAGCAGACCAGGCTTTCTAAAGACCGAGATTTTCAAAGGGAGTAGGGTCTGCTTTCAAAGTACCTGAAGGACCTTCGTATTCAAAGCTGCTGAACACCTTTTGGAAAGTTGCATCGCTGGTTGTTTTAAGGTAAATTGAACTAAATGTAGAAAAAAATGTTCAGTGTGTAAAGGCAAGTGTCTGGTATATACTTGAGTGACACTGCAAATACTTGTAAGAGCTTTCCAGATTCCCTAGTCTTTGCTCTCTGATGTTTTTTTGATTCAGCGAGATCTCCATAATGCTTCTGTGCAGAATATCCCCTCATCCAGCTGATGATCAGAGAATTTGGTCCAACACCTGGCTCCACACAGCACCGCACAGAATTCACCCCTATATCTGAGAGCACTGTCCAAACACTCCTTGAAGTCCAGCAGCTCAGGGCTGCGCCCATCGCCCTCTGGTGCAGCACCTGTCCCCAACCCCCAGCTGCCCCTCCCCACACACGGCAGCTCCATGCCGTTCTCCCGGGCCCTGTCGCTGTCGCAGAGGGCAGAGCTCAGCACTGCTCCTCCGCTCCCTGTGAGGAACTGCAGCCGCCGTGAGATGTTACTCATCTGTAAGCTAAATACTGTTTTTTTCAATCACATCTGCGTCGTGCCAGACTTGATCACCTTGGTAAGCAAAGACAAAATTCCTGTTGAATGAAGTTAAAGAAAATCAAATCTTGAAGGTTTGCCACTAATGAAATCAACATAGGTGATGTCTGTTATTATGCTTTCACACAGGTTTTCTCTTGTCCTGTTTGCCCTTTTCCATTTAGTTTTCCAGCACACCGGAAGCTCCCATGGCAGCCCAGAGGTACACTCTGATTCTAATTTCCCCTGCTGAAAAAGAACATTTTAGTTTGAGAAGACAATCTGGGAAAAAAACAAAAAAAAACAAAAAACTTGCAGAAACAGCGCTCAAACTTTTCTGACACTCAGGGTAGTAAAATGGCACTGAAAATAGCTCTGCTAACATCGCCTTCATTTGTCAGAAATCCTACACATGCAGAAAGAAAAGGAGTGCTGAATTTGCAGTACAGATGTATGTGCTATATAAGTGGATCAGGAGACCTGGCACAACAGCTCGCTGAAGTGTGGCTCCAGGCTCTCCTCCTCACAGCCATCACACACCTCGAGAACCTCAAGAAGGGCTTAGGTGGGTTTGGAATAGGCATAAGCAGGCCTTAGTGATCTGTAGTGGTGCAAAGGTGATTTTTCAGGCACATTAAGAAAGAAATTCCAGTGCTTGTAAGTCTTAACACAGAAGCAAACTAGCTGGTATAAGGCTGGTTTCATAACTTATCTGTAAAAACAAAAAATGCTCTAAATTTGAATTTACAAGGAACAGACGTCCTTCCACAAGCTTGAGTGTAAATTCAGCAGGATTTCCAATTTAATCCAGGATATAATGACACAGAAACGTATTGTAAACAAAGGAATGACTTCTTTCTCCTGTAGCTCTGCAGGCTGTGGAGTGCACACTGTACAGAGCAGCACAAGGTGTTGCACACTGCGGGTTTCCAGGGAGACAGTTACAATCCAGTAGGGGTTACTGTTGTTCTTAATAAAGCACTGTAGATTTTGTGGTTTTAGCAAATTTTCTGATCAAAATCACACAGATACCAGATAGATTTGTAAATGACACTGAGTAACGCGATTTAACCTGGTTCAAACAAGCATATACGATGCTGCAGTGTGCAAACTTATAGCAAAGGATGAATGGGTTTCCGACAGCTAGGATTGTCATTTTAAGCACTAAGAAAAGACTTCAAAGGGAGTATTAGTTGCTACAGACTGACCCTATCCTCTAGCTGTTGATACAGCAGGCAAGAGAGGGCGTTCAACAGAACAAATTGTGTAAGAGAGAAGACCAGAAGCCTCATGTAATGTCAGCTGTTTCTGCCCTCACAGGGAAACGATGTGGCAGTGGTAAGGATACTGAAGCAGAGGAAGACATTTTTTCTTTCAGAAGTTTCAAGTTACTTAGGTTTATTCGGAGTTTTATTTTGTTGGAGCTATAGCTAGCTCACACATCACACAGCTGTAAGCAAGTTCAAGCACCTTGTACTTATCACAGAAGGCTGTGATATTCCCTAATTCCTGGAGGAATAAGTTCCTTCAGAAAGTCTGCTGCTTTTTTGGAGAATGTTTTGTCTCCTGTACTAAAAGCCTTTTGTCTGTATCAGGAGAGAAAGTTCAGTGAGATACATTCTCCTCTTTAATTTAACCTTAAGCGTTCATCTTTCCAAAGGAATATAGTAGTCTTAAAGTTTTCTTTCGCATTGCAAAATAGAACATAAGTTGCTCATAAATTTAGTGAGGCCCATAGGAAAACAGCTGTTTAGAAACAGTGAAAAAATGCGGAATGCTAAGCTTTGTGTGCGTGGGGCTATACCCAGAGCTGCCATCTCCTACCAGCTGTGTCCCTCTCTCCTCCCATCAAAACCACTCCTCCTACCCGCCAAACCTTTCTCAGGTTAGAGTAGACAGGAAGTCTCTAACTCAAAGCTGCCAGCCAGCCGCTTCTCCCCTTGTGTTGATGCTGCAGAGAGCCCTTGCACACAGTGGGTTTATTCCCAGCTGTGGTTGCAGCTTATCAGAGCAGCTCATGCTGCCCAAGCCTACCCTGTGAGCCAGTTGGTATCCAAGCCACTTAAGTTTCATCTCCTACCCCCCTGCACACACAGTATTTGAAACTCAGGGCTGCTCCTGTGTCCTCCTGCATCAGATAAAATTCAGCATGTGCCAATCCAAGCTTTGCAGCTGCTTGAGGTATACAAGGAGAGCAAGGGTAGACTAGAGATGTGCAGGCAACTTCATCACCTCAGGAACTGCCCTCACTTTCTTTAAAATGAAAGGGGAAAATATCCCCATCCCCCACCCTTTTGTTCTTTGTATCTTCATCTCGTAAGGATATAAGTAAATAAAACTCATTTTACACATTTTCAAATTCTATACAGAATCGTTAACATTGGAAAAGATCTCTAAGATCACCTAACCCAACCGCAACACCTACCATGCCCACTAACTGTGTCCCTCAGTGCCACATCCACACAGTTCTTGAATATCTCCGGGATAGTGACTGCACCACCTCCGCAGGCAGCCTGTGCCACTGCCTAACCACTCTTTCTGAGAGTATCAACACATTTATTTGTGTATGTATACACAAACACACACATAATGCACTTTAAAACGTATTAATTTTTACTGGTTTTATGCATACATGAAAACACATGCTCCCTATCCTCAGGTAGGGATGGACATGCAGTTCTTGGGAGAAATTAAAATTTCAGTTTTATTTTCAGTTCAGCTTTTGTGCTTGTTAGGAAAAAAGAAATAATAAATCTCAAGCTTCAGAGATCATAATTGCAGTAAAGTTTTGTAATAACCATTTCTGAGAACGGGAATGGTAGTGCAGGTTCACATGGCAATTTTTAGCATCCATTATATCTTGTGATTAGCTTTAGAATTTGTAACTTGTAAAACAGAGAAAAGCCTATCCTGGGTGACTAGTTTAGCACAAAACACTCCCTTGCCTCCTCTTGGTTTTTATTGCTTCTTCAGCACCGAGATGCTGCCAATATTTTGACATTTTTTTCCTCCTAAAAATCTGTGTAACTCTGTCTGACTGTGTGCCTTCAGAGAAAAAGAGCAAGGGATTGGGATATTCTTGCATTTTCTTGTCAAAACAAAGACAGGATAATTACCAGGAAACAATATAATTTGCCAGTAGGAGAGCAGGTATGCCTGATATGAGTATTTATGCTTGGAGGACAAATATCAGCATGGTTACTGCTTTATTTGAGCATAGCATTTTGTAACTGGAAAAGGTGAGTTTCAGTTTTCAAGTGTGACAGAGGGGCAAGGTACCTATCTCCAAGTGTAATTTTGAGACGCAACATTGCTCTTGCAGTAGGTGGAGGATAAGACTCTTGAAGCCAATGCTTCACAGCTCTCCAGAGCCACCCAAGGCTGCTCCACAAATAGTGTGGCTCTCCTTCATCCAGGGCCAGTATGCTGGGCCTGTGATGCCAGTTACCCCTTATGATCAGAAATCCTAGCTTTTTAGCTATCTTGGACAGCAAATGGAACAACTGTAGGGGAAGATCAGGTCTCCATCCTTATTCTGAAATGATAAAAACATCAGATTCCTCATGGGGGCCTGGGGCACTCCAGCAAGGAATGTGAGCTTCAGAGATATCTTCCTGAACCCTGGGAGTAAATCATACTTGGTAAAGATCACTTAAGTTCACTCAGGGAGGCGGATCTCTAATGATAACAGGAAAAGCATTCAGTGGTGTAATTTTTATGGTGTTCCTTTCTACAATCCCTTCAATCCATCACTTGACAGTTTTTGGGGGGTGCAAACTAACGCAGTACAGGATTGCCTTTGATTAAAAAAAAAGAAAAGGCACCACACTTACTCTGATTTCATTCATGGCTTCATTTTTTGAAAGTGGATACAATAAGTGACTTAGGAAAAACTCTCAGGGGCAGAGACTAGCTTTGTTCTGTATTTCTATATTGCCAGGTACATTGGGCTGTTGTTCTCTTTCAGAAGCATCCAAATGCTGCTGCAAAAGAAATAATGGCAGTGCTATGCAAAGCAATACACCTCATTTCTGTGTTAGCTCTCTTGTCATGTTTTAACATAACCAAGAGTAATGCAATACAATGGAAAGCACAGCAACAACAGCAGAACAGCAAGGTCCTAGGCTATAACAAGTGAAGATTAGCTCAAATACAACAGGCACAAGCACAGAAATAAAGGAAATAAGCTGCTTACCTTCAGAAGGCCTCAGGTAGGCAGGGGTCTCCAGCAAGATGCCCTTGCCTCCGCTGCCAACACTTAAGTGATGTCTAGGGAGGAGTGCAGCAAGGATCCGCACTTTCAGGTCACTCAGGGGCACTGCATGCACCTGAGCTCCCCTGGGTTGGTCCTGCCTTCCCACCAGGTGCTCAATCACTGGTTCAAGCTGTGACTTCGCATTTCCACTACACCAAAGTATTTCAGACAGTGTAACAATTTCTCTAACATCCGTGCTTCCTCCTTCAGTACTTAGCAGGAAGAAAATAGCACCTTCTCCATGCAAAGTATCCAATGTTATAATAGGGCTTTGCCAGGAAACAAATTTTTAAATGAGCTGTATTGAGACAGACCTTCTTTAGACAGCTAAATGCTGCTTTTTAAACTGGGGAAAGCCTACAGTTTAGTGTAAAGATACCCCAGCTGGCTTTAATTTGCTTTGTGTACAAGAAGTTTGGTTGTGGTTGTAAAGAACTTTTTGAGAGGGAATTTACTGGAGAGACTGCCTCTTGTAAGAGCAGCAACAGCTGCAAGATACCTTTATTTTTGTTGCTTTAACAACAGTTCTTCAAGCCAATGCTAAAAAAATTAATAGAGGATGGAACCCTCATATAAAAATATTTTAAGTAGTTCCCCTTTATTGAACAACAGTGCTGTTGTGGGGAAAAAAAAAAAATATCAGGAAAAGAGAATGTGAGCATCCCAGATGCCTTCAATTGCACCAGAAATACTTTCTGCCAGAGTCCATACCCCTCAGAACATCATTGGCCCCTGCTGAAGGCTTCTTGTAAGGGTCAAGACAGCCATGCCATTTACCCTGGAGACTGAATCCCAGAATCCCAGCAGGGCTGAGGCTGGCAGAGACCTCTAGGTCCAGCTGGCCCAGCCCCTGCCCAAGCAGGGACACCAAGGGCAGGATGCCCAGGCTTCTGAAGATCTCCAAGAAGACTCCACTCTGGAAAGAGAGACTGCACCCCTGAGCAGATGTGCCCAGCCCCTCTGCTGTCTCTTAATTTATCTTTTGCTCAGAGCTAAGTCCCCATTGAGGAAGACAGCACTGGAAGGGGTTAATGAGCTTTTTTTAAATAAATAATTAGATAAAAATATCAAGACAAGAAGACCTTGCAGAAACCTCTGAGGGATGCTATGATGCAGTACATCTCAAGGGCTGTAGGTAGTTTGCTGTAATGTATTTGCATCAAAGTAACAAAAATACAAACAGTGAACTGCTTATCTTTCATTAATATTCTTTCATATGCTTCCAAATGTACTAATTTTATAAAAAGACATCTGTTAGCTGTAGCAGATATTTATCCTCTACAGGAGCTGAGCACTTCGGAGCATGCAGTGGCACTTGCAAGCAGGCTTTGGAGTGAGGCAGTTATATACCCGCTCCTCATCATCCTTTTTTCCATCCAGCTACCTCGCCTTACCATCCTCAAAGGAGCTGTCTGTTTCTTGCTGTGGAGCTGTAATAAGCTCTGGTGGGAGGTTAGGCATGAAGGCAGAGCTCAGGAAGGCACCTCCAGTTCCTAAAGCAGGAGCTTTCCCTGAGAAAATTCGTGCTCCTGGCCAGAGCTTGTCCCAAACTTCAGAACAACACAGGCACCAATCATTGCATTGTTCTTACATGTAAACAAGCCTTGACATACAGTACCAGGAGACAGTTTGGTTTTCCCAAGTTCTTCATAATCATGCTCGGTAAATTTTGAATCTGTTCCAAAGGAAAACAGATAGGCACACTCTCTTTGGGTACTGTAGCTCAATAAGATCTGTTCATGATCACATCATATCACTGAGCCTTTATAATTTGGGAGTGAGGAAGACTTGGAGAGAACAGGTGACTCATGTAATTTTCTGTTCTGTGAGAGCAGAACTTCATTTGTCTCATAGTTCTTCTGACTCATCACTAGAAAATGTTTAATACAGTGAGCCGCTAGGCCCAAATGCTCATACCTTCTTAGTAAAATGAGAAGAGTATGCTCCTCTAATGGTGTGATTTCTGTCATTTTTTTATGTATTTATATCACACAAGGGTCTCAGCGAATCCTAATATGCATCTTCTTGCACTACAGCAAAATATCCTTAAAAGTTCCATCACTGAGGCGAATATGATTTGCTCACTGAATTATGACATAGATTTTCTTTCCATATGCATGTTTTAAACTTATATATAATATATAGATAATTATATTCACACAAAATTACACCTTCAGGAAAGACTGAAATAACTTCAGGATATTGTGACTTACAGGACATCTAATGCCATTTGTGGAATTTTTGCCTGTGGGCTCAGGACATAAGCAAACCATAATTCAAGCAATTGCACACCCCTGCTTTTGAAGTTCTCTGGAAAATTCAACCCTGGAACTTGAGTCTTGCCCGTGCCCAGTCCTACAAACACAGCTTTTTGGCAATCTTTAGGAAGAATGGGCTAAACACTGAAGTAGAAGAACAGTGCTCTGGGATCATGTAGAGTAGAGGTGGAGGAGGGAATGCTTACAGTTTGTTGAGGTCATGAGGATATCAACTCCCAGAGTGTCAGAAGCCAAACAACTTTACCTGGTCTGTATGCAGACCTGTCAGTTAAAACCACAAAGTGGTCGGAATGGGATCATGATTGCTCCCAGACTGGCTCCATGTGGTCTCCGAGGCTTGGAAAGGCAGGGCTTAGTCCTTCTGCAACATGTCCTCTTCCTCATCCTCATGCAGAGCAGGGAGCATCTGGGTTAGTTCAAAAGCTCCACAAGACTGCCACATCATACACTGTGGGTTTGGGAAATGGGAATTCTTCAGTGTGGGCTTTTCCAGATTCCTATGGCCTATATGAATACTTTACTGCTATACACTGTTATCTTGGAGCACCGTCAGAGAAGAAATCTCAAACAGTTTTCAGGTTCAGTTCCAAAATAATATATATGAACATCTATCCTAAGTGATGAAACGTGCAATGGACAGTTCATGTCTCATTAGTGTATCTTCATTGCATTCTTCACAAGTAACATTTCTGAAGTACTTACTCAAACTGTGAAGGCCGAGTTGTTATTTATATACATACGGGACTGTTATTACTTATTTACATGTATTTTCATACTTTTTTTTTTTCATAAGCTAAAGTTTATCATTAAAGAAAATCTAATTGTGAAATGGAATAAATTCCTCCTTCCCTCTTCTTCAGTGCTGTCTAGAGCACTATTAGCACAAGTTAGATCTCAATGCTCAGTGCAGTAATACTACCACAGTATGCATCTCCATGACTCCTTTGACTCCTTTTAAGCTCTTGCATAATTAGCTTACATTAATTAGTTAATGAATTAGTTTTCATTAATACCTTTCCTCTACAGTTACGGAGATCATATTCAAGTGCAAGTAGAGGCAGCAGGGTGGCCTGGAGTTTCCTAGCAGTAATTCTAAGAGATGGGATCTGTCTTCATTAATAGGATGTTAACTCTGAAGTGTAACAAAGACTATTAACATTTGAACAGGAATATCAAATTACTTTTTACCTGTCACCTTCAGATCAGTATCACCAGACATTTGAACTTTCACCTTTCCTTGCTATCCCTGCTCTGTGATAGCAGATGTATTCAGATTGTATTTAAAATAATTCTGTTCTTAGGCTTTTCTGCTGATGCAGGTAGGAAATACAGCCGAAATCTGTGGCAGCATTCTACAATATAATCTGTTTTGGTAATATCAGACTGAAGCAGCAGGGGTGGGAAGGGGTTGTTCTGCACAGTGAGGTCCCACATGGTGCAGAGCACTGACTTTTGGGGTTGCATGGAGTCAGGCCATGGCACCCACCATTGTTTGCCAAGGGGAGCAGTTGGGAGCTGAGGTGGGCAGCAGGTGTAAGCTTAGAGTTCAGTTCTTTTGTTCAATAAATAACCGTGGTGCCAGTCTCAGTGTAGCCTAATACAGAAAGCTAAAAAGAAAAAAAAAATGTGGAGAAAATAATTCTGTATATTTCTGACTAATGCATGATGTGCCCATCCATTTTGCTGTAAAACCACTATAATTTTTGTATATGTAAAGAGAGAGAGTGAACGACAAACCTTCAGAGGTTCACTAGTTAATAAAATTCTTTCCTTTTTAAATACAGTAACAACAGCAAGAAGACCCTTAGGATGAAAATGAGTTCTCCGTAAAGACTCCTCGTGCAGATCAGTAGCAACAAGATTTAAAAAAAAAATACTGGTGCCAGAAAGATCACTTCATTTGCAAATATAGTAGTCTCTGAGGGAGATGCTCTCACAGCAGAAGACATTACTCTCCTTACTACTCATTACTTCACGCTTAGCGTAGGGACGTTATGATCACAGAGAGAGCAAACGAGGAAGCAGGCAGCTAACCTACAGCACTCTGAAAGTTACACATTGACTTAGGCCTCCTGGGGAAACTGCACAATACCCTGAGATGCAATATAAAACATTTATAAACTCCCTTTTAAAAGACTTCCAGAAACAAAGTTTCAGCTTTTCCTTTTTTTGGTGTTTTTTTGGGGAGGGAGCTTCTTCCTCCCTCCCTCCCTCCCTCCCT
>NW_024884142.1:26604495-26738240 GCF_019232065.1 Centrocercus urophasianus
TCCCTTCCCTTCCCTTCCCTTCCCTTCCCTTCCCTTCCCTTCCCATCCCATATTTTTTCATTGGGAGAAATACTCCACAATGAAAGGAAAAAGCAGAAAAGTTAGCTGCTAACAGCTTAATTTAGGGTTTTTTTGTTTGTTTGTTAGCAACTTCCTTAGTACACACTAAAATATTTTGAAGCAATAAAGCATAGTGAAACAGTAATTCACGGTTAAAACATAAATGGAAGGTGCACCGCTGAAAATGTTTTAAAAGTTCATCCTAAGCACCTTTCTCTGAGTAGTCCAGCCACAGGACAGACCAGGCCTCGTGTTTCAAGGGCAGGGCCCATTGACATGTAATCAAGCAGCTGGAACATCCATTATACTTTTTTATCCGTGAAATTATTTATTTGCCAGTAGTATCTGGCTAGTGCTTTATTGGTTAAATAACATATATAGCACATGAATTTCCTCACTTAGTGCTGAAATCTGTGACACATGATAGAACACCAACTTTGTTGATTTTTTCTAGGAAAAGTTAATCAAATCTATTGATTTGACATAATGCAGAAGCAAAATGAAACCTAATGGAAAAAGGAATTCTTTCATTTAAGTCCACCTCTTAATCTGGTATCCTAAGGTGAGAATTTTACATCCCATCCCAATTTATGCTGAATTTTACTATCTGGAGACACATATTTAAAAGGAATAGTTTTAAAAGAGAAATCTCATTTTAATTACATTTTAATCCACCCACAGAGATGTTGCATTTTATTGATTTGATTAGTCGATGGCTATTACTCTTGTGAAATCACAAATGCAAATTTCTCAGGAGTAAAATCGTTTTACTGGCAATTTTGGTTATGCAAATAGGTAGATGCAGATCTTGAACAAGACACACCGAGAATTCTCCCTCTCCCTCCAGCCCGCTCTCATTAGAACAAGTTATCCTCACTCTGCAGCACATTTGTGTATCCTACCTCCATGAAGAGGAGAGGGGTCACAAGATGTTCTCACCGCCAGTTGTCTCGGTTTCATACCAGAAATCATTTTTAATGAGCACGTTCCCTTTTTTCAGGGCAATCCCCACAATATCACATCGCTCTGAGCAAGAACACCTGGGAGCCCTCAGCAAGGCTGTGTGAGCAGACCAAAAATAGGTCTGTAGAAGATTCCATGATAAATTGCTAGCCAGCTTGAGTCACCTCTGGAACAGGAACCTGTGCTCTTTGTTATGCTGTTTGCATTACTTGTAAGTGAAAGATGAGTAAACTCAGCTGCAAAAAATTATGGCTAGTTTGAATTTGCACAAAAGCAGCAATTTGTGCATTTCCAAATGCAGATTATGATGGGAACTAATTGCACACCATACTCTGGGTACAAAATCCTGCCAGGTTTTGTTTACTGTGACCTGTCACTGTCCCCCTACACATTTCTAACAAGGCTGCAGCACTGCCTGGTGTGCTGCATGCAAACTGCTCTGGGGTGGAAAATAACACAGAGGATATTTCTTATACTCATAAATACAAATTATAATAGTATGTACCCAGGCAATTTGAGTCAGAAAAATCTCAACTACAAGTTCCAAAGATTTAATTTTGCTTTCCCTGTAATGTAGGCTGAAGACCCACAACTGACCTTTTCTTCCGCATCCTTTTAGACCCAGAAATCCACCTTTTATTTCCCAGTGTACGAGAGTCCTACAATCTGTCCTACAGATGATGCTGTCTGGTGCCCCTGCTCCATATTGCTCTCACTCTTCTGGTAGTGAATTAGTCTTGTGTCCTTTTGCATTCTCTGGTACTTTTCTGTACTCTTTTCAGGGGTGAGTGAGCCTGTTGCCGGAGCATGAGGTCCAAATTTTGTGTTTATCAGGAAAAGAAATGGGGAAAAAAGTGAATTTATCATTTCCAGGTCATAATGTGTGTTTTATTATAATCTCTTACAGTCAAGCCAACAAAACAGTCTTCAAAAATAAGGTAAACCACTTTTCCTAATGGCATAGCTCATTTCCCAGCAGTATCAGAAATGCCCAAGAAAAGATTTACTGTGGAGTTACTGAGCAGGATGTGGTACACAAAACAATTAAGCCACCTTGATAATAGACAGTGCTTCCTCTCCTTTTCAGACTTGACAAATCTATGGCCAAATCTCACAAAGAAAACAACAAGCATGATTTTATCCTGTTCATGCTTCTGACTAGGGAAATGGAATTTGGAGATGTTATGTCTTTTCTCCGGTCTCTACATTTGGATGTAATACTGCAGTCCTTTCAATAAAAAGCAGCCTGTCAGCTGAGAAAATTTAGAGCTGCTTAGGGCAGCCCTGATCCTCAGTTAATGCACCATGTTTTGCCGGGTGAAGTGTTCTCTTCCATGGGTTACTTTGAATGTACTTCACTATTAATCTGTTTTATATCAGGTATTCTCTTTCTCAGAAGGACAATGAACTGGACTTATTTGATGCTGGAGAGAGAAATTGCAAACTCGGGTTAATAATGAGAAATGTATGAATCCTGCATATGGTCTCAGCTCCTCACTGAGTCTGAGGATTGTGGTCTAGCCACCCTTTTCCTGTGGCTTTATGAACAGACTGTTGATTCAAAGAGCAACCACTTCAAAGGCAAAACAAAAGGAAAAACAAAGCACCTATAGGGTACAAAGTCCAATATAGCTGATACAAGTCAGGAAAAGCAAAAATAAAATAAATGCCTTGCTAGGGATTCCAGTAGTAGCAATTTAAAAAGCTTGAAAATATTGTGTCTGCTATTACTTTTTGTAGCCTTTAAGTCATTCATATATTAAATTTTGGAGTAGTAAAGTTAAAGGAGGGTAGACACAAGGGAATTCTTTAGGTTGCTCAGGGAATTTGAGAGAGAACATCTGAACACTCCTGGGAGCCCAGTGCTCTGTAATGAATGTAACTGCTGAATTATTCATCAAAAGAGCATACACTCCCATAAATAGTAAGCAATAGCTGAGGAAGTAACCAGAAGAGTATTTTCTAGGAAGACTGGAGAGATTTGCTCAGAATTTCATTGTTCAAATAATCTGAGCCAGATACAGTTGCTTTTGTCTGAATCAGTCACCTTAGGACGACACACTCAACTTCAAATTCTTTCTTTCACTCATATGGGTTGTAACCTCCATCCCTCATGCTCAGAAATGGGTTACGCATAGCCAGCACTCCTCCATCTCATTTTTTTTAGCCAAACAGTGGCATTTTGAGCAAGTAGTCAGCTCTGCAGTTCCAGGAGGCATTACGTGAGGCAAGGCAGGTCTGATGGACCTTGCTGAGAGTGCTCTTCCAAACCCCTTGCAGGTGGCTGGCACAGAAGAAGAAATGTAACAAGGTGGTATCCTTATCTGTCTCCAGAAGGCAGGGCAGCAGTGGAGGGGAGAGAGCAGAACAGAGGTACAGAAGAAAGTACAGTATGTACATGAGGAACAGCAAGCATTTCTGGAGATGTGTATAACTAATCTTTTACAGCTAGTGAATGGAAGGAAAGAGGTGACCGGAGGCACCATAGCTTACATTACTCTCTTTCTAGGAGGTAATTGCCTATAATACCAGAAGAAGAAATGTATCGTAGGAAGTAATGTTGAAATGTTGTTTGGCTTTCTGATTAATTATTTTAATAATGCATGACCTCAGGTAAATTATTCTAAGAATCCAGCAAAACTGCCTATAAATTGCATATCAGCAGCCAAAAAGTGGAGAGGCAATTTCTATTTGCATTCAATCAGTCTTCCTGCAAAAAATCGTGCCTGCCCTTCTATACAAGCTATGTACCCGTAAGGGACTTGGGAGCTAGTATTTATTCGAATGCTTTTGGCATCTTTCTTGTTCTGGCTCTTCTAGATTTCCCATCATACCACTGAAATGGGCACCTTCAGAGGGAAGCTCTGAGCAACAGAAATATTCCTCTCTGTAGATATATTTCCATTTCCAAAGGCTTTTGTCTAGTGAACAGTGCTTGCTCGCAGGCCAAGTCAGGGTATGGGGCAGCCATTGTCCATCTTGCTTGGGGTGGATCCTGCTACAGCACATCGACCATACGCACCATGCACCATCATTTTACCACTTCTCATCCAGCAGCAAGACCAAGCAGCTGATGTGTCTGGCATCTTTTTTTCAATGGAAAGTGCCTGAAATATTGTGACACCAAGTCCTGTGGGTACTGATCCCAGTACAGTCAATAGGTGCAAGGCCGACTTAACCAGTAGGTTAAGTAGGAGGAGAGGCAGGAAGACTGATCAAAAAATTTTCTCCGTATATAATGCTGTAACAGGACAAGTGCTGATGAGGAAGCAGGTGCTGCCCATGTCACAAGCCCCAATTTTAGAAGAGGTTTACTGCAGACATGGTGTCTCTTCATCACTTAAATTTGAGGTAGTCCTTCCACTGTTCACTGAAGCAAAGCCTTCTCATGAAAACCTCCAGCTTATGCTTGTTGCTAAATATAGACATTTCTCTAATATGGAGTTACATTTTCTTTGCTTCTTTCTTGTGCGTCTCACAATCTCAGCTCCTGGGCAGCCTGCTGCCAGTGTTGAAAGAGTGTTCAGTGCCATTCAAAGGCTTCCCCATCGGTTTTATGCAATACCCATAGTGCTGTATGCTTACCTCTGCAGTACATGCTCTAACCTCCAGCCTCTGCAGCAGGGGTGGGCACTTGCCTACTATCAGGAAGGGTTTGGGGTGTACAAATTCTTGGTGAACAGACGCATTTTTCTCCATCTCTGAGTCAGTTCATATGCTCCAAAAATGAGATATTCTCTCCTTCTGTGTTTTCTCATCAGGCGTATTTTCTGCTTGGTACTTAAGTTGTTTTCAAGAACCACTTTGAAGCACTTCACTATCTCACCATAGGTAGCCTACATTTCCCTCCTGCAGCCAAATAAGTAGGTAGTTGCTTCACTCTCCCTCCAAGACAAGATTTTTAGCTCCTTCTCTGTATACTTAATTTCAGCAGAGATCTTGACTGCTTCCAGTCATTTTCTACTTTCTAACAGCCAGTAAGACAGATATTTTTTCACTCTTTGCTGCTTCTATGTTTTCATGAAGTTTGAGTTCCGGGTTCCACACTTCCAAATACACAGTAGGAAGAAAAATCACCCTCTTGAAGAAATTTGAAACAGAAAGCACATACTGTAATGCTAGGCTGTGCAACATTTACTTGCGGTTTGCAAACTTCATTCATAAATGATTCACCAAAGCATGTGTCTACTTATTTTTCTTTCTAGGAACAAAAAATAAACAACTGCACTGCAAAATCAAATATCAGAATAACAAGGAATTTACCTGATTGAACTCAGCATCCACATACAGACTAAATATTTACAGTTACAATTACACATTTTTTTTTCTTTGATAAAAATTTGGATTACCTGATCCATCTGTTTTTTATTTATTTTTCAATATAATGTAAAAACTGTCTTCAATGATGTAAGGTAAGTCCTATCGGTGATTTACTTTCAGTGGATACATGTTTGAAAGTAATCATTCACTGGGGCATTTATTAGCCCTGACTAAGTGAGTACAGTGTCAGATGTCATGGAAGGCCTGTAGGATTGAAACACCAACCCTACAAACTCTGACATGCTAGCCAGTCAAACTAGTCTCCAGGATATAGCTAAACCAGGTCATAACACTTTGCTTGAAGTAAATGCATTTAGGCTTATTCATGCTTTGGATCATTGTCTCTCTGGCTGCAGGGAAAGTGTGACAGTCAGCTCTGTACTGGAGGAAGAGCTTTAAATAAATGTGATATACAGACTTTTTTCTTGATACATTAACTCTACAGTTTCTCTATAAAACTGTAATTACATATTCTCTAAGTTATTATAAAAACTAGAAATAAAAAAACATAGATTGATGTGCTTTTTCAGTGAGGAATTTTGGCAAAGCAGCAAGCAGGTACCTCAGCAGATCTGTTGCATCCATCAGTGATCTGCAGAAAGGAAAACTTTTGCTTCAAATATTTTAATTATATTTGCTTATATATACACTTATATGAATATATATATATATATACACAGAAAGATGACTTTTCTTTTTCTGTATTATGGTTTAAAGAGACCTATAAAATCAGGTGGTTTTGCTCTATCATCCCAATGTATTTTATTCATTCATATCTAAGATAGTTGGAATTTTCTGTGCAACTGAAAAAAAAATTGCCTTTTCCTAGTGGCCTAAGCAACAATAAATTATGGTTAGAAGCAATACTGCCAAGGGAGGAGAAAAATCAAAGATTGAGTATTAAATCTGATCCACACGTCCAAGTCAGTGTTGCTACCTCATGCAGCAAATACTATTTTATTGGCACCACCTGCCCCCTTCTATGATCTGCCATATTGAACCACACACCATCTGACAAGCGGAACTGAGTCACATTTAGCATACTTGGTCTCACAACAGCAAGCAGGACAATTATTGGCTTGGGCCACGTTTGGAGCGCTCAATGACTCCTTTAAGGCGTTACCTTCATCTTTTTGCACATCTGCTTTCAAGGTGGGAAGCCAGCCCCACAGCAGCGCCACCACCAGCTTGGCTCCACTTATCTGTGTGCCCAGCACCTGAGCAGAAGAAACATTTCTTATCTAGCTGTTGCTGTGGGAGCTCCTTGCTGGGCCCCTCAGAGCCATTTTGCTGCTTTATTTTCTCACTGCAGTGCCTGGTGTCCCGCTTGCTCCCAGGAGGACGTTGAGTTTGTGAAGCTCCTACCAGCAGCACAACAAGCAGGGCTGTTGCACACTTTACTGCTACATCAATGGTATGAGCTGCAGGAGAAGAGCCAGGGAAACTTTGCCTGCACAAAACATAAAATCTCTTCTCAGCAAAATGGAAAAAACAGCTGTTTTTTCCAGCAGCAAAGATGCATTGCATAGATAGAGAAGTGCGAATGACTCTACCTTGGGTGCAAAGATGTCTGGACTTTTCTTGCCTAGGCTCTTTTTAGCTCAAAATCACTTCATGACTAAAATGTGCATATATAGACACAGCAAACCCTTCTACCCTAGGAGTGGCATCTAGGTAAAGAGCCTGATTTCTCTTTTCCTCTGGATCTAATTTACCCTTTGTCTTGGAGCTACAGCATCTCACAATGAAGAATCTGATTTCTGTTTTTACTCTGGATCTAATTTACTACTCCAAGATTATCTGGAGATAAAAGATCCCTTTCAGTCCAAACCATTCTATGATTCTGTGATACGCAACAAGCAATTTTGCTTCCTTACAAACTACACTTTCCACATGCACTGCTGGAGCTGAAAAAAAATGTGGAGAGTATCTGAAATTCTAGAATGGGAGAACGGAGAGGAAAGGAGCATTTGTTTTTAATCATTTTAAGTAGGAAATCAATAATGTCAGATTATGATAGAAAGGCGAGTATTACGAACTAATAAAACCCAGGCAGTTATTACATGACAGTTACTGAAGGTAATTAATGTGCTGGGTACCTTCTCAGCATATTTTAAATAAATGAGCCTATTAAACTTGTATAAAGAAACTTTTGCAGACTGTAACTGATTAAAGTTTTATTATATTGCCATAAAGACCAGAAATGCCTTAAAATTCATTGGGAAAAAAATTGCTAAGAATGAATAAAAGCTACTAAGATACATCTGGGAAGGTAAAATAGCATTTAGCACTACCCAAAACCAACAGATTCATGCTGCTCTCTTCAGCAGCAGACAGAAACTGTCTGCCAGGTGGGTTCTCAGCTGTCTCATACTGCAGGTGAGCTTTGCAGCCTTTCCCTTGGCAGAGGAGCTTATTTGGGTGTTTCACAGAAGAGGAGTAGCCAGGCAGAAGCAGTTTGCAGGCATGCAGCATTTCTGAGATCTCTACCTTTATAGTTCAATATCTGAAGTTACCCAACAGATTAAAAAGTACAAAATGGCAAGTACAAGAAAAAGATCACGTGAGCTCAACTTCCTTTGGAAAGCAAACTATAAATGCAGAATGGACTTTTGCGTCCATTGTATACTTCAAAAAGAAAAAAGAAAACAGTTTAAGCCAAATAGTAATATTTTCAATGGCACAGAGTTTTTTAGTATAGAAAAGGATTTTCTTCAATAAAGGAAATTTTGAAAGGCCAAGATACTATTACTCTGTATTAGAAAAAAAAGTTTAGTAGAAAAACAAGAAATCACAGTTATCTTTCATGTATGCTTCAGATAATTCCACTGACCCCAACAGAGCTGTATCTCTCAACCACGATGTTTTCTTGTGTTTTTAGAAGACCAGACTACAAAGAGATTCACTAGCTCTGCCTTTGACTTCCCACACTGGGTGGCCAGTAGAGGCACCAGCTTGAAACCACGCCTTATGGCACCCAGTGCTTGCAATATTTTCACTTCTTTGGTGAGATAGAACCTCTGTACATTTTGATTTGGGATGAGATGGTAATTTTGCCAGTAGCAGATAGACAATTACTCTGTAGACTTAACAGCTGTTTTCAAACATGTTTCCAAATTTGTAACTTGGTTCACATGTCAAGCTGTTATCAGATTGCTGTGCTGAGCATTATCAGTACAGCATGCTTTAAATATCTAGACTGAGACAGCTAGAGAAAATGATCAGCAAATGGCATGAAGCAGATGTACAGTAGCTATAGAAACCACAGCTTACACAAAACAAATAAGCACAGACCATTACCTACAATTTGGTTCACGTTCCTCCAAATGCGTCATAACATCTGTTGTAAGGAATCTTGTAGGGAATGCTGAGAAAATATGTTGAATACAAATACTGCTGAACGAAGAATAAAGCCATTTCCAACTTAATGGTGCTAAGAAGGTATTTAAATGTACTAATAAAGAAACTAATGAGGGATGCTGTTGGTGCCAAAGCAAAACACTAGAGAAAATTAGCTACAGCAACTTGGAGCAACATACATTACATCACGCTAGCACAGGCTATAGGGCTGCAGCAAAGCAGTGTTGTAATTGCTTTAAGTATCAATTAAAACAAAACAAAAATACTGTACTATTCTAATTACCTCATGACATAGGGCTGCCCTCTATGAAGATTCTGGTTTTCCTCCTGTGGACCTGCCTCTCTCTTTAAAAGTAGATTTGAAAAGAGGATTTGCAATGAGGATTAGATTTCAGCCAACCTCGGCGATCTTTGTCTCTCTCTGGCCTCCAAGGGTCTAGCAAGGCCCTGTTACATTTCAAGAAAGAGAAACTGGAAAGAAAATATGAAAAGGAGATATAAAATAAGGCATTTGAAGTAATGAGATATTATGTCTCTAGCCTAAGGAATAAACAAATGTCTTTCTTCTCACTGACCAAATCTGGGGTCTCCTTGCTCTAATCATAGACCCAGCTACCCAATGCTCTGAAGAGCACACTGATGCCAGGAAGGTGATTTTAGACACTCCGTCAAGATGTTGAGTTTGAAAACTAGCTAAGTGCATGAGTAAAAAAAGAGAGAAGTAATCTGGGAGCCAAAACCATGGATGATTGTGAGGCTTTGCCCATATATAGGACCACAGCCCTTTCTCAGGAATAGGTTGGGTGAATGAAGCAGGAATGCTCACTGATCAGCAGTGGCACTAAATACTTGTTCTAAAAATGCTCTAATTACTTGCTGAAAAAGCTTATTGCTCCTGTATTTGGTCAATACGTTTTGTTGACTCTGTGCCCTTAAGTGCATTCAGCCCACTGCCAGCATCTCTTCCCAGTTTTAATGAGGATCCTTTGCAGAAGATTAGAGGAAAGCTAGTTGAGATGAGCATCCATACATGTGCTAAATCCTGTCTTCATGTATCAGCCAGCAAAATGAGAAATAAATATCAAGGGCTTAACTAGTTTCATATCAAAATACATCATGCAGACAACTTTACTGTGCTGTCTGTTGCATCTTCTGTACTAAGTCATCTCTCGAAGTCAATCACCAAATCTCAAGTGTTTTTTCAAAGGCCAACTTCAGATTCTAGGCTGTGTCATTTTAGTTTGTAATATTGTCAGCATTGTGATGAACAACACTAATTTTCCTTGCATTTTCTAGGAGTTCAGTCTAGTAACACCTTGTTAAAATGTCCTATGACAGCACCAGAGGCTTCACTGCACTAAGTGATAGACAAATAAACAGAAAAGTGACACTCCTTGTCCTCAAGTTTTAACAAAGGAAAGGAGCGTAGAAAGGAAGGGCTGCTGAGGATATTTTACAGATAAAAAAATGACCTACAGGGACTTTTTGAATATATCAGAACTTCAAAACACAGAATTCTCAAGAATACTTAAGTGAGTGTTCCTACTTTGCCTATCTCCAGGAAGCCTGTCTTCAGTCTGTCAAGAGCACATCATAATAAAATAATAGATTTATAATTTTTTAGTATTTGTGACTATGATATTTTTCCAAAGGCTGCAACAAAATTTAGGATTTCCCAGATCATATCATAAGTATACAGGGGACAGTGGTAAGTGTAAAGACTCAGTATAATACTAGTATGCAAGATGCAAATGAAAGAAATGAGCAACTTCAAGGAGACTGATTTCACAGAATCACAGAATTGTAGGGGTTGGAAAGGACCTCCAGAGATCATCGAGTCCAACCCCCCTGCCAAAGCAGGTTCCCTACAGCAGGTTTCCCAGGATTATCACTCATAATAGTTGTTACAAACCTGGTTTTTTTTTTGCTTTGTCTGTTGGGCTATTTTGCAACTGCAGTCCCAAATTCAGCATCTAAAGATTTGATTAGTATGAGGAAAGCTGAGAATGTCAAGTTACTCAAGAAACCTAGTGTATGTGGTGTTGGCTCTTTTTGTTTGCTTTCCCTAAGGATTATTGAATATATTTCTCAACTAAGCCACTCAATGCCTTTAATGACATTTCCCCCTTACATTATTCATTTTTATTTTCATAATTTATAGAAGGAAAATTTTCCACCAAAGTTTAAATAAAATATATGCTATTCAGTTCTTTTCATTATTCATTGAGCTGTAGCTTGCACTTTCTTTTTCACAAAAACAGTTCATCAAAAACAAAAAGTGCCTGAGAAGAAGGGGGGAACTGATATAACAGATATGGCAAGGAACTGCAGAAAAAAAATCCCAGAGGTTATTGCATTTTACTACTTGGAAGGTAAGCAAACAAGAATAAATATATAAGCCAGTTGGAATTTGCCACAAAAGGAAAATTCTGATCGGTTACTCTTAAAGAGGACATAGAGTTCCCTGATAACTTTCATGAGTTCTGTGATGCTTGGTTTTGTTTGTTTGAGAAGCCCTGGACACAGAGTTAAGAAGATGCTTGAAAATTTTGTCTTTTTTTTTTTTTTTTTTTTTTAAAATACAAAAGTGAGTTTCTAGCCCGCAAGGCAAGAGTCAAGAAATAGAGATTACCAAACAATTTGCCTGCAGAAACCAGAATGTTTAAAAGAAACCCAGCATGCGATGGTCATGATTAAATAAAATGAATTTTACAACACCCTGGCTTCTGGGGATCATCTTACTGTATAATACAACAAGCAATCCCAACAAGTGCATAATGCTCCACAAGGTTCTGCTGGCTTTCCCCGCTATCTGGACACGCTTGTGGTGTGCTTCTCATCATTTCAGCTACAGGTACTTCTACCTGCACAGTACTGGAGGGATTACACCTATCAGGAACCCACTAAATGAAAATTAACCACAATGAAAATGGGGTAGAAGAGCATGACTGAAAACATTCCCAGGGCTGTGTCTGCAGAGGTGAAAACAAACAACACTATTCCATGAGAGGGTGTTACGTGAGCCCCACTGAGAGAACAGGACACACCAAGATGTGCAGGCTTTCTCATCCTTTGAAAATTACTTGGTAATAATTTGGTTAGGCAAATGCATATATTCATTTATTGTCAGCAGCTGGAAATAATGAGCATCTGCATGCAGGCTACTGCCAGACTTAAACAGTATTTGAACATCCTCATGGTAAAATAAGCTTTTTTCCAGCATTTAAATGAAGTTTTCTGCATTTCAGTTTGTACCTGTTGCTTTTTGTCTTGTCACCAGGCCCTAGTGAACAGAAAGTCCAGCTCCATCATTTTTACACTTTCTATCAGGTATTTATACACCTTGCTGGAGTCTTTTATCCCAGCTGCACAGTCCCAGCTGTCTCAGCCCCTTCATATGTCAGATTCTCCAGGTCCTTCATCATCTTCCTAGATCTTCACAGGACTCTCTCCTATATGTCCGTGTCTCTCTAGTAACGGAGATCCCAGACCTAGACTCAGTACTCCAGATCTCACTGTGCTGAACAGAGAAGAAAAAAATCACTTCCTTTAATCCACTAGAAATGCTCCTCCTAGGGCAACCCAGGAGGCTGACAGCCATTCTTGCTGCAAGTGTGTATTATAGTGAGTGTTACTCACTTATAGTCTACTGGTTGTCCATAGACTTCTCCTGTCAAGCCAGTTGGCCAAAGCTTGTATGGAGACACTGGGTTAGTAGCAGCTGTGACTTCACATTTCACCTTGCTGAGCTTAAAGAGAGTCTTCTCAGTTTGTCTCTCCAGCTCATTAAAGACATTCCAAATAGCAGTCTCTAAACTAAGAGGCAGCTTCACAAGACATTGAGCCTATAACCGCTACTTAGCTTCTCAGTAAGAGCTAAAAGCTCAAATACTTCAGTGGATCTGGCGTCAACTTCGTGCTATTTCATGAACAGCCTGACAGGAAAAGGCATATCTATCATGCAAAGCTGCTCATGGGATGTTGGAGATCCAGGCCCAAGGTCCTGCTCTGCATCAGGGAGTGGTTTTAAGCACTGTTGTAGGCTCCTGATGGGGCTGTTCCAGTTCATGTAACATTAGCATGTTACAGGTCTCCTTGATCCCAGAGGAACAAATCAATCATTGTTTGGACTAATTCTTCTACAACCATATCAGTATGCTTATGTCTTCATTTTTCTTCTCAGAAGAGCTGGAAGCATGTCAGATTACACCCTTTGGACAGTCTGACTTCGCAGAGCATTCTTCTGAGGGGCAAATGATTTCTTTTTCCAGCATTTCTGTCCTGTGCCTACACAGAAATAAGAGCAGCACAGAGTGTATATTCACAAGGAGGGTGATCCTCATAAAATCTTTCTGTACTTGCTCTTTATTTCTTATTTTGGCTCCAAACTTAGCCACTAGAAGCAAGTACAATCAAAACAACTAATTTTTAATTACGTAATGAGAAATAGATAAACATTAAAAAGGGAGTAATTTCTCAAGATGTGCAATACAGAAAGGACTTTCCTGATTAAAAAAAATGTTTTCCTCTTTAGAGTGATGTTTTCTTAGGAAAACATTGTCTAGTATGCCAGCTTCGGTAGAAATAGTGCCATTATCACTAACGTGTGCTATTTTTATTCTGTTAGCTACTTAAAATGAGTTTGACAGAGGAAAAATGTGACCATTAGGCAGTCAGAACAATTCTACTTAAAAAAAATTGCTGGTCAAAAAAATCAAATAAAAGGGAGGAAAAATTTAAATCCCATGAAAATAATTCTTTAAAAAATACAGCCATATAAAAATATGGAAGTGAATATGAATACATATATTAAATTAGT
Organism: Centrocercus urophasianus; assembly: GCF_019232065.1. Lineage (NCBI taxonomy): Eukaryota > Metazoa > Chordata > Aves > Galliformes > Phasianidae > Centrocercus > Centrocercus urophasianus. The sequence goes on from NW_024884142.1 coordinate 26,618,018, forward strand.
TCCACATAGATCTTCATGCAATTTCCTCTTACGTAGGAAACTGGAGAGATGGTTTATTTATATGTAGGCCATTCTGAAAGTAATGCCTCCTACTTATTTATTTTCATGGGAACTATAACAAAGGCTGACAACAACACTACTTGATAGGGTAAATTCTCAGCTAAAACCACTGTTTCTCAACACAGCCACAGTCACTATTAGCTATGCATTCACCAGCAATGAACGAGAGCCTGTATGCCGCACTCCTCAAAATCTGCACCAGTAGAGGTGACCCACTGTTTCTGTTCCCACTGCTGAAATGTACCACTCACCACCATGCTGTGCTCACACCCACTGCTTGGTCTCCATAAGCTTTCATCAAGCTTCAATGAATATCAGTGGATGCCATTTTTTCCATGCGGAAGAATTCAATGACACACCTTTTCTTCATCCACACTTCCATGTCAGATGCCGTATGGACAGACTGCCCCTCTGCTACAACAAAATAAGAGAATATTGTCCTGAAGGTCTACACTCCACTGCCATACCATCAACATTCACCTCTGACATCATGGGCCAACAGGATACAACTGGAGGCATTACATTCAAAGTAGCCTTTGTACGTAGTGGCAACTATCTCTTAACAATTCAAATCCAAGATACAGTCACATCAGTTACCTGGATTTTCTAGGCTCTGCTTCATTGTTCTCTTCTCTGAGGGCCTCAAGGAACACGGGGCTTAATTGATATTTCTTTGCAAATGAACTTTATATTGGTGTTCGTTATCTGCACTTCAATATCTCTAACAATTATTTTGCAGAGAAATCTGTACAAGTTGGTCTGCCAAAACCATTTTAATGATGTAAAGTTGTTTCTCATGCAGCATACTGCACACTTTCATATATTTGACTTTATTGCTGTTCTTTGCAGGCGTAATTCTTCATGTATTGTTAAAGCAGCTAGTAACCCAGCCCAGCTCTAACAGTGTTGCTGTCCCATTGATTTGCATCAGGGTACAAAGGAAACCACAGACTCTTGTTGCTTCCAGCTCTGCTTTTTAGAACAGAAGTTACCACACTTCAGAATTAGGGCTTGATCTTGTCACTTGCTCCATGTTCGATTACCTTTGTAGGTCCAGCTGGTGACAAGAAAGCAGGTATGACATCCAGGAAAAAAAAACTAAAAAGAATAGATTTAATGTAACCCCGTACTTAGCTCAGATTTCTGAGCCTTTTGAAGGAAAACATGTTTTCAGACTATGAATGGTGTAAGAACAAAGCTTCTGTAATCCATTTTTATATTGCTATGAAATGTTATAGTATCTAGTGGTGTTTGAGATATGCTATTACTCAAATGAAAACAGTATTTAAAAAGTACTTGTCTGTGGAAAGAAGGAGAGCTACTTTCTGAGGTACTGACACTTAGTTTATCATCTTGAACTCATCTTGAGTTCACTCTGTTCTGCTTCTCACTGACTCGTATATTTCCCGTTGAAGATTTATGTTTTAAACACATTTACAGGCCAGAAAAGTTAAGCCAGTGCGTTCTGTAACACGTACCTTATGTGTTTTCAGTCCGGTTTCCCAGGGGAATGCAGCCTATGTGATCTTGCTGTCTCAGCCCATCCATCCATCATGTGCTGCCTACAGCCTGGTCTGGCAGAAAGGTAAGATATCAGTGACAAATAATTTCCTACAAATGTCACAAAAGACTGAGACAGGGCAGATGAGAAAGATCTAAATGCCCTGCACAGAGGGAAAGGCTATGGAGTGAGTCTGTTATTGTCAACAACCTGTTGGGAATAAGTGCATCATACACGTGCAGTGTCAGCATATGTACGGGGAAGGGGCTGCAACTAAGACATGAGTATTACGAACATGAGAAGACAAGTCTCTCTGGCCATTCTTTCGCCACTCTTTGTCTAAAAGAAGAGGTAAAACAGAGGTAACAGGGGAAGCAAGGCTAGGATTGGAGGTGATGTCATGGCAGGGGTAGGCGCAGTGAAGGAATGAGGCACTGAAGAAAGGAAATCCATATGAAGGCTTCTGCACCAGCTCTGCTGGTTCTAAGGCAGTTTGTTTGCCTAGAATCATAATGGGAATTAGTCTTCTGTTTGCTGTTTTAATACAATATTCTTAAGTATGTCAAGGCAGTGGAGGAAGGACCCAAAGCTATGGAATCTATTAGCATGAATTTTGCTGGAAATGCTCAGCACAAAACAAATAATAGTTTCAAGCCTCTTGAAGGGAAATAGAGCCACATTTGAAAATGTATTTTATATGTGCTCTTTATTATACTGTATTTTCCTAGACACATTTCACTCCCAGAAAAAAAAAAAAAGAAAGAAAAGAAACAAGAGTAAAATCTGCAGATAGCATATCATTACAGAACCTCAGAGACTGAAAAGATTCAACATTCCTATTAACAACAGCAAATAAATAATGATTGATTATATTAAGCCCAATAACTTGAGTTCTGCTAAAGTATACATTTCATCCATTTATAATCTGAAGTTATCTAAAAATTAAGAATCCATTACCAACCCTGGCAATTTGTTTCCCATTGATTACTAGTAATGAATGTAATTCATTTCTCATTTGAATTTAACAAGCCTGAGCTTGCAGCCATTCCGTCTTTTTATGCCCGTGTCTGTCAGGATAAAGAACCTTTAGGGCCTTTACTTCCTCTCCTCAAAATACACTGTAATCACGTCTCTTCCAAGTTTTGATAAACTAAGCGGACTGAGCCTGTAACTAAAACTCTCTTCCTCTTAAATCATTTCATGGCCCTCTTCTGACCAGCCTCCAACTTCTCAACACATTGCAAACAAAGCATAAGCAGCAAAGATGGGACTCATCTCACCAGACTGCAAACCTGTGAAAGAATCCCTTTGCAATCACTTCCTGCTGGAAGATAATTCCTCTTGTCTCAGCTCACATATCTATTTCCAGATGAGACAAATCTTTTCTAAACTACTGCTCTGGAATCTCGGTCTGTTATCCTAATGGCTATGCTCACCAACACTGTGTACCGAAATAAAATTGCATCCAACTAGGTCTACTATTTCCTTGCTTGCATAGCCAAAGCGTGCCTTTAATCCTTCCTGCTTCAGCACAACTTCAGAATTTCATCTTGAATCATCTGCTCACCTTAACCCCTAAATCCTATTCAGAACTCTTATGTTCTTTACTTAGGTCAAGTTATTGAGTTGATTATAGCCATCCAGAAGACTCAAGCATACTGCAGTACTGAACACGGTAACAGGTATAAATGCATGGAAAGAAAATGAACAACAAAGTTTGAATCCAAAAGTAGCTAGATTGTTTATTTCCAAACACAAGGCAGTATGGTCCCTCTGACCACACAGTTTCATCCTTTCATTTCCATCACAGCTACCAGCTACTTCATTCCTTCGATAAAGACTGAGAGAGTTGATTTTTTCCTGTCAATGCCTCTGTCCAGCTTTGGAGCAAAGAATTAATACTTCACATTGGCTCTGCATACTGAGATTCTTAAACAGCTTCTGCAGCTGTTGTTGGAGCTGCCAAGACAAGACTGAACAAGCAGAGGCACCAGGAGTAGAATTTATCTATGTGCTATGCTACACCTATAGCTCATATACTCAGATATTTATGTTCTCGCAATAGCACCTCACATTTATGGGAGAGTGTTGGTTTACAACCATTAGGGAAGAAAAAAAAAAAAAAACAGCAAAAAGACTCCTCCACTTATTATACCACTTTTCCTATTAAAATATATTCCCTGTTATATCCCAGGACTCTGCTCAAACCAAGATCTTGATTCTTTAGTCTAGTGTGCTTACTCTTAAACTGTCAGCCTGTGTATGTATACATTAATCTGTGACAAAACTCTTCATGTGACTTAGATACAACTATTGAGGAATCCCAAAGGCTACATTTCTTAAGTAGAAACATTTATCTGAAGTTACCTGCTTTTCTTCATGGTAGTTAAGAGAAGGCTATAAAACCAAGGCATTAAGACAATATTTAAAAATGTAGGTTATGCATATCACAACGTAGGTGTATGTCTCTTTATCTTATCAGTCCAGTCGGCCCCAAAACCTTAGCTCTATTTTACCTCTAACTTGCACCAGACAAATGGTTACATTACACATAGTTTGCACAGGCAGGCACCCACTTACATTGCAAGGCATCAATAAAAATTCTTTCTTTGACCTAAAATTACATAATAGATACAGTCTTCTACAGAGAAAACCCCAGTGAGAGTGAAAATACAAAGGGTCTAGAAAGGTGAAAGTCTGCTTTTACTGACATTTAAAAAAGATTCAAATTCAGCAGGCCTGAAGCCAAGCAGGATTATGAAGTTTTGGGGTGTTTTTCTTCAAGCATAACAGAAACTCAGCCTTTTCAATATGAAACTATAAACACTTGACCAAACAGTACATAGGGCGTCAAATAGTGTGCATGGGGTCAAGCAGGCAAACCTTGCTTATTTTCTTCCAGTTGTCTCAGTGAGTAAATAAAAGATTCCAAGTTATTTTGAATAGCTCTGGAAGCACCTGCATTTCTACACAAGAATAGAGTATTTAATTTGACCCCAGATTAACAGCCAAACTAATTCTTAAGATTGTTAACTCTTTAAAATATGTATATTTATAACGGAACTGTAGCTTCACCGAACCCTATAGAGTGTTCTTTTCTTGTCTGCACAATTTCTCTATTTAATACAGAGTGCTGTTAAAAGGCTTCCCTTCCCACTCCTTCAGATACCATTTGGTGCCTGAGCAACACAAGTGCCAAATCACTTCAACAAGACATTACCTTGCTTACTAATTCTCCTCCAGGCGCTCATCTTCCCACCATCTCCATATCATACCATACTCCAGTGCTCCAGACACATTTAGGCCTTAGAATCAACAGCACTGAAGCACTGCTTCTACAACATTATAGGTGCACAGAAGCCCAGAACCAATATGCAAAATCTGTGGCTGATTAGCCCAGTTCAATCAGCACTAATAGGAACAAGAAGGCCCTGGTCAGGTTCTGATGAAAAACACATGGTTGCAGTGAAAAGGCATGGTTCCTACTCCTTGTCATCTTCATCCTTAACACCTGTGGTATTGGAGGCATCTCTATGGGGCACAGCTAACTAGGACCTCATCGGTGCTTTCAATGGTTGGGCTCTGTGGCAAGCTTTCCCTGTTCTTTTTGTTTGTTCTGTGTTTTGTTGTTTGTTTGTTTTTTAAACAAAAGTCCCCAAACTGAATTTTTATCTTTACAGTCAGCATACTCCACCAGGTGCTAATACCATTAATAATAATTATGTATGTGGACATGCCTCAGCATCTTTTGTGCATCAGTGTCTCCCAGTGTGCTATTTTTCCTAGCAAACATTAGTGAATGCCAAGAGAAGAGTATAACAAGAGAAACCTGGAGCAGTATTTCTCCAGAATACCTTCCTAGGCACAACAATTTGTGGTTTGTGAATTTCCCTGTACCAGATATTCTCAAGTGGTGTGTTTGCAAGTAGAAGTCCTTGCTGGATTTTTCTGCCGCAGACTTTTCTGATGGCTTTTTAGACCCCATTCAGCCCTGCAGTACATCCTATGCAAACTTTTGGTGCATCGCTTTTGTACAGAATTCATTTCCACATGTATTGTGACCAGCACTTCCTTTTGATTTTTTTTTGAATTTCTGCAATTTCTCGTCTTCTCCTGGTGCTCCTAGTTCTTGTACTGGAAGAGACCACAGCTTATAATAACCACAGCTTATAGCCTTTTCCACACACTTCTTGCCCTACAGAAAGTGCACAGCTTGAGTAAGGAGAGAGATAGTTCTGCATGAACAGACATGTTCAAGAAGGAAAATCCAATAGACAGAAGAAGGTTCAGCATTTTAGGCGAAGATTAGAAATGTGCAGTTTACTCCAGCACAATTGCAAGACCACACAAAGCCTCACGCTGAATGTGGCACCACTATGCATGGGACAGAATATAGATGTACATGGACACCCATGTGAATGCACATAGTAGGATTCAAATGCTAAAAATCTCCTTTCCCATCTTGTAGAGAAACCCAGATTTGCAGTCCTTTTGGTTGTTTTCTTCTTCCAAGAATAAAGAACAAGGGCTCAGAAATTAGGTTTGACAAGCAAGAACCTCCATAACCTGCCTATATAGCTCAGAGGATCAATCAGCTGAAAATTCAGACAGTAACTGGCATAATATCTAGAACATCGGTGTGAGCATTTGCACGTGTAGGTTCTTGACATGCATCTTCTAAGGAGGCAGAGTGCAAGGAAGTGTGTAATTTTAACAAGGAAACCTTGCATACGTGGGAAAGGAAGATTGTGTATTTCAGAGGACTGTCATTTGCACACAGCGCCAAATTGGAAGTGTTTAATGTACTCACATGCAGCCATATAAAAAGCTAAACAAGCCAAATACTCCAAGAGACACAGCACTTCCCTTATTAAAAAAAAAAAAAAAAAGTTTAATTATAAATAGATTGTAAAATGTAATTTTTGTCATAGCATGGTAGCTGAGCAATAAAAGGTGATAAAGTTACATTATAACATCTCATAATTGCATCTCAAATGCTCTAAGTGCAAAACTTGTACAACAGATGAGTTAAAACACAACTTTTGCTTCCAATTTGGCTTTTGTTGGTTTAAGCCTCCCCTGCAGCAACCCTTAAATCTATATTTTCTGGTTTAATTAACAAAAGAAATAATATAGCACCTTCTACATCTCAGCAAGGAAATGAGTTTTGCAAACTGCTGTTATTAGTAGTTTTGCTAAGTTTGTATCACATCTCATGAGTAAAAATAGCATATTGGGCTCTGCAAACTGCCAGAATAGAAAATAGGCACTTGCTATCACTTAATCTTCTCCAAGCAAAATGGATTAAAGCCTTGTCTAAAGGATGTCAGCATATGCTGAGCACACCACGGTTTCTCAGAATCAAGTCCCTACATTTTGGCCAAATTGATGGATATTTTAATCAAGGAGATTTACATTGGAGAGCAGCTGAGTATAAAACACTCTCATTTGTGCAGTAAACAGACCCCCAGGAGGGTGCATGTATTTAAAAATTAGTGCAATAAGCAGATCCTGCAAGCAGCAAGCAAATGGAAAGTCTTAAGATCTGCAGCATCAATGTTGCTATGAGGTGAGCTAATGTTCTGTTGTCTGCTCATCTCCTACATTGTCTCATACTTTCCCAGTCTGAACTATGCATCTAGTCCAGCAGTAAGACATCTCATCCTACGCATCTTAAATGACATGCTTACCAGCTAACAGCAGGCTACATGTCAACCTCTTCCTTGGACACTGACCTCAAGTTTCCCAGTAGACTTCCCAAATGAAGAAAGACAGCTGGAGGGCAAATGGCAAAACTGAAGTGTATCTCACTGTGAGATACAGCAAGTTTCTACCTAGAATGATCATCCAGTGGTCACAAGCACCCTACTTTTTCCTGCATAGGAGAGTGAATGCAGTATTCAGTTTTCCTGATGCAAAGGGAACAGTCCAAGGTTTCATAGCTTTCAGCTAGTAGGGGTTATAGCACTTGAGAAGCATAGTGTGGAAAATAGAAAAGACATAAAAGAAAACTAAGAGCCAGTAGTTTATATAAGCAATTGCTGAAGTCACAGAGATGCTCTTTGTATGCATTTCTAATGCATTCATTACTACAATAGCATGAAAACAATTTCTTTTCTTCTTTTGTTTTTACTGTTATAGTTACAATTTATTTTTAAATGGAGCTATATCAGCCTATTTCATGTAAGATATTATCTCTGCTTACAAATGTTACCTATTTGGGCAAGTAAAGTTTGTAATTTAGAAAAGTTTGATCTTCAGGGAATCATAGTTCCATCCGCAACACTGCTACATACAGACAACACAGCAGACATTTTCTACAAAGAGAAACTTACCCTGTGGCAGATCAACACAAAGTGAGTTCACTGAAATCCCTGAGTAAACACTGCTTCAGGTTTCCACCACCTTGAACATTTGGAACCAGTAACCACACACCCATATCACATCTTTCCTACACAAAGAAGCTCGTACAGGAAAGGGGCTTTCCATTCAAGAAGGGGTACATGCCCAGTGAAAAGGAAATATACTTTACCTGAACAATATGCCTGGACTAGGGGAAGGATTCCAGTTCAGTCAGGCACACCTTTCCCACTGCTACCTAAGTTAAATCAAGACTAGATTAGAATACCATAAAGCAGCTCTATACTGATCATTAAAATACACTCAGAGAGACAAAGTAGTAGGACATTTTGAGTGTGATTGGTTCCTTATGAGTCTCTCCTCTGTTCATTCTACTCAATATTTTCATTAACATCCTAGGAGTCATTAATAACTTCAGACTGTAGAGCTGGAACAGCTATAGGGGTGGCAAAATTTGTGAAAGATCAGACCAGACTTTGAAACCATTTGGCAATGTAGTTGTCCAAAATCAACAAGATGAATTCATCCCATCTTTGCCTCAAATGTAATGTGAAGGCATTACTCCTGGCGAGCTATTACAGAACAAATCAATGGGCATAAGAGTCAGCTAGACAGCTGTGTGCCAGTGAGAGAGTTTATAGGGGTTACAGAACTGACATGGATGCAGCAATCTAGCAGAAAGAAGACAACTTTAATTTTGGGAACAGAAATGGAGCATGTAATAAGCAGGAGGTGTTTCTTCCGTTATGCAGAATGCTGGCAAAGTATTACTTGGAGAACCATGTCCAGGATTCTAAGCCAGAAAAGAATGCAAGGAAATCTGAGCAATAAGTAGTTTGGAAAAGGAGACCTATAGAGAAAAAAGAGTATAGAGATCAGAAAGGATTAGGGTTGTTCAGTATAGAAAATGAAAAGACTGTGAAAGGAACTGAAATGTTCTGTAATCATAAAAGTTGTTACAAATTGTTCTTTCCAACTTTGCAATACTTAGGGCTTCTTAGTGATGAGAGTAGTGAGAAGGCAGTATCGTCGACCCAGGAGATTATGAAATCTCTATCATTTCAGAAGGATTGGGTTATGTTGATATTAGTAACAGCAATATTAGAACAGAGGCCTGGGCATTCTGACATCTCCCCGATAACTGCCCCAGTGATTCTGGGTCCGTTAGCATTCCCCAGAGAATTCCCAAGCAAGATCTGGCATTTCAGGAGCACTCTGGCCAAGGAACACTCAACAGACAGGTTCAGTGGGAGCATCCTCTGTGGCAAGGCAGGCAAGATTCAAAGTGTGTTTATGTAGACCATTTGTCCCGGGCCCAGAGAACTGGGCAAGGAGTAATAGTTTCAGACTAAAAGGGGAGATTTAAACTGGGTATAAGGAAGAAGTTTTTTACATTAAGAGTAGTGAAGCACTGGAATGGGTTGCCCAGAAGTAGTGGATGCCCTCCCCCTGGAGATACTCAAGGCCAGGCTGGATGGGGCACTGAGCAACCTGACCTAGTTGTAGGTGTCACTGTTCATTGGAGGGGAAGTTGGACTAGGTGACCTTGAAACATCTTTTCCAACTCAGATGATTCTATGATTCTATGAACTGCTGCAGGCACATTTAACTTATTAGTGCTGTAGTCCACAAGTAGAAGTCTGTGCAAAGATAACACCAGACCCTTAGGAAATGCTGCAAGACCTTACCTAACCCTGTATGCCTGAAGTTCTGAGTTACATCTTGTAATGACCTTTGCTGGGACATGGAGAAAAATTTCAGCTACAGTACAATCCTAATTAAATCTATTCTCCAGGATCTGTATAAAGAGTCAGTGAGACAGACTGTCAAACAAACACATATAAAAAAGGGGAAAAAAAAACTTTTCATCCCTTCCCTGCGTGGTTTGTCTTGTAGATAACTCAGTAGAAATAGAAAAAGTAGCCTAATATAAATCAAGCCCAACATCTCAGCTGGAGATAAACAACTTTCATCAGCTCGAAGATGCAGAACTCAATTTATAGTTATATGGCATCACAGGAATAGGCATTAACAAACATTGCAAATATATTGCCCTTCCATCACTCAGGAACTCAGAGGGGGCCAGAAGCTCCATGCTGCAGCTGCCTCACACCAGCTGTGGGCCTAACATCATCACACTTTGCAGACACAGAAAATGTCTATAACACAGTCATTGTGCTGCGATGGATGGCAGCTAAGCTTCAGTAGCAAGGAGCTCAGTGTGGGCTGCAGCTCCTCCCAAAATTGTGGTTTGCATAGCCTGCGTAAGTGCAGTGCTGTGCAGGCTGGACCCCTGATGTTGAGCAAGGTGGTTAACTTCATCCTCACTCAGATAGGTCTCTGGTCTGGCTGTGGGGTGGACCTGGCTGAAGGTGGCTAACCACGTAGCTGGAAAAGTTTCTCTGATTCTTACAGGGCTATTGTTGATGAAGGTTCAGCATCAAGAGACTCCTTTCATATACACATTGAGAAATATTTTACTACTCAGTCAACACACCTCACCAGCACCACCCTTTTCACACACAGCTAAGTTCTTCACCTCTTTCTGCACATCCTCGGGAAGGAGAAGATAGAATGAGATGCAGACCTTCAGTTGTCAGGAAGGTGTTCCTGTGTTAGCCAGAAAGAGGAAGACAGGGTCATTAACCCTCCATAATAATGGGCAGAAAAATCTTCAGCATGCTGTGAGAAAAGCAGCAAAGAGTTTGGCAGAAAAGGCACAATGAAGGGAGAAATCTTGTAAAAAGTGAATATTTTTCTACTTCGTGACTTCCCTCCCCTGCCCCCTGACATTGTTAGGTTCAGTTCAGGCATGTTCTACTAAGATAACTACTTTGAATGATTGAAAAAAAAAAAAAAAAAAAAAAAGAATGGGTGAAAGCACTAGCTTTAGCAGGAATAAAAAGTCAGGTGAAGAATATTCCCCCAGATTCATAGAATCATAACATAGAATAGCCTGGGTTGAAAAGGACCACAATGATCATCTAGTTTCAACCCCCTGCTGTGTGCAGGGTCTCCAACCACCAGACCAGGCTGCCCAGAGCCACATCCAGCCTGGCCTTGAATGCCTCCAGGGATGGGGCATCCACAACCTCCTTGGGCAACCTGTTCCAATGTGTCACAACCCTCTGAGTGAAAAACTTCCTCCTAATATCTAACCTAAACCTCCCCTGTCTCAGTTTAAAACCATTCTCCCTTGTCCTTTCATAATCCCTGGAATCTAGAAGGAGAGCAATACAGGTGGATTCAGAAAAGTGCATTTTCTGAATACAGGATGGAGTTTAAAAATAAAGAGGAGAGAATTTGAGGTACCCGTGGCAAGGATGCTTTAAAATAAATCCAGATATTCAAACCAGCTTCTGAGGAGGAATATGACTTTGAGGAGGAATATGACTTTGAGGAATGCTCAAAGGACCTTGCCCATTGCCAAGCCTCAGTCTATTTCCTTATTCTCTCACACCATTTGGACTCAGTCACTTGGCAGAGCAGAGATGGTGGGTATGTCATTTTTTCCTACTCTTCCTGGGTGATCTGCTGCATGGCTTGAAATGGGTGCTTTTTTAGCTAGTATGGGAATAAACTGACCTCCTCAACCCTGTAATATAGGAGGAACATGCAGTAAGCCACAGGATGGTGTCACCTCTGAGTCATCAAATCCAGACTCCTGCTATCTCCAGCAATCATACCACATAAACCCATTCATAAATCTGTCTTGTTCCACCCTTAAAATGCTATGGATGTTTGCCCAATTTCTAAGCAAGGTTAGTTATCTCCAGAAGGTTGCAAAATTTCTCCAAAAATCCCATCTTAGCTTTCACCCATTTGGTTTCTAGGCATGGAGACCCCTGATCCGAGCTGTTCACACTGCACAGCACTAACCTCAGCTCCACTACACTATCACAGCATTTCTAATCTCGTCCAAACTCTGCTCTGCCAAACTAAGCAAGACAACCTCTTTCCAATCAGCCCAAAGATGACAGAAAGCCTCTGATCCTCTGAGCAACCCTCCACTCTACCCACAGCTGCAGGAGTTCACCACTTCTGTTGCTTCTTTTCCAAATGGGCTGACCAGAGTTGCCATCAGATTCCCACAGAGGCTGTAATGGCTGCTTGTACAATGGGGTTAACACTTCCATCTGCAGAAGGAATATCTAATCTGGAAGGTTTTAGCTCTTTTTTTCACCCTCACAGCACCTGATGGAATGTAATTGACCATCACACACATTTCTTCTTCTCCCCTTTTCTAAGATTACTCTCTAGCTTGTAACAGCAAATACTATCAGTTCCTATTAGACTTTCTCCCACTTCTGTAATTCCAAACTAGAGGCTTGGCCAAGTTCTCTAATTTGATGTTTTCATCTGCAGTGATGGTACTTCTAGGTTTTTCATTAACAGCAGCTTTACCACACAATTTCATCTATCTGATGAATTCATTGACAAAAACATTACACACTCAGACTTAGTCAGATGTGATATATTTTTAAATCCAAGATAGAATATTGCATTTTCATGTTTAAGAGCAGATATCCTGGACTGCTACAGTACAATCCATCTTACCTTAAACTGTCTTATTCTATTTTTCCCTTGCCCATATAGCTGATTATTTTAATAAATACCTTGCTTTCTGATACATGCAGAGCTCGTGTGTGACAGCAGCATGTAAACCTTCACTCTGAAAAAACAGACAAGTTCAGTAACTTCCCAAACCTTTCTACTCTACATCGACTGGGGGATATTTTTAACCTGTATATTGAGCTGTTCAGTAGCAACAGAGTTACTGTTTTATTGGGGTTGTATTTATAAATGTAGAACCAAGCATAGCCTTTGTCATAGGCAAGCTGCTATCTGAATAAAAAATGAGTTAGAGCTTGCTTACAGTCTGAGCTGTGCCTTTACGCCTGAGGTTAGGCACCTAGACCCATATTTAGATCCCTAAATAAGTGTGGCCTGAAGCACTGTATAACTTCATCTGCCGTCGATTTCACTGCAAGTCCAAGTTATTAGGTTTCCTGTCCTTTCCCTTGGCAGAAGATTTCATTTTGATGAGAGCTGAAGATTGCCAGGGCTGTCATGCTCTGGGGCTCCTTACAAAACATTCTGTCGCTCTTTACCTTTCATTCCCATCTGGAGACAGGGTAAGTAAGAGAGAGGTAGCATGCCATCGTGCCATGACAACGGGCAGCTCCTAGCTGGTTTGGGGACAAATTACTTATGGCCACAGAGCAGAGAAAGGCTGGAGACAGTATGTGACCCTCAGAATTAAATCTCTGCTGGCAGACACCAAACTGGTGCAGTATGAGAAGCAACGAAGCAACCTGTCCTAACTGTAGGTGTTCCTTTTCATTGCAGGGCAGTTGGACCAGATGACCTTGAATGTCCCTTCCAATTTAAGTGATCTTATGATTCTATGATTTAGAGTGCTTGCTCACAGCTCTCCATTCTTTATTGTCATAGAGGATTGTTTGATTTCTCTTGTTAGAGTTTAGCAGTTGCAATGTGGTAGGTCTTGAGGGCTGCATGTTATAGACCACTTTCTTGCCACGTCTCCACAAAAGCTCGAGATCAACCCTTTTTCGAGCAGGATTGCCAACATGAAGAACTTGTCCTTTAAGGTTAACTTCCAGCCTTGAGAAGCTTGCCTTCTGAGCTAAAGAGTGAGCTCTGAGCTAATGAGTGAGTGAAACTGCTTTGACAAGTCTCTTGTGCTAATTTACTCCTTCTCTCTTGAGCAGCATTTTGACATTGAGCTCAGCCAGAGCCGGGTGGGCGTTGGGAAAGCAACACATTCCTTCTGCTCCTAGTTACAAGGTGCCCCAAATCTGCTGCTCAAAAATATCATTGTGAGGTGCTTTGGGCTTCACTCCAAAGGGGAAGAAGTGAAGCGTAGGAGTATGTAGAAAGTAAAAGTGGCAGCAGAAATCACCGGGTGGCATTTGGCAGCAAGCTAAATGTCAACTATTGTGTGCATCACTAAAGGAGTGTCCAGAGCCCAGGGAGTCAGAAGAAAAAGCAGTGTAAGCAGCAGGAAAGCAAAGAGTCTGTAAGAGATGCAGTGAAATCCTAGAAGATTGATGCTCTTCATTACAAAGAACCAACTGCCTCTCAATGACAAGTCCCCAAGCCCACTTTTAGCCTCGGCTGTCCTTGTGAGACGAAGCTGCCCTCCCTGCACTGCCAGCCAGAAAGCCAGCAGGAATTTCCCTAAAATACACTGGAATAGAATCAGTCAATTGGTTTCCGAGATACTGCAAACAACGCATCTGATGCAAAGTGGTGACAGCCCATGCAAGCAGCGAGGGCTGCCCTCAGCCACTCATTAATTCAGCGGAGTAGCGAGAACTGGAAAAGCCTGAAGACCCACGGGAGATGTGCATGAGCCATATGGAGGCCAGAAGGAGACAAGAGGCGAGAAAGCCTGACGTGCCATTTTGCATTATGGTTGTCCTGCACAAGCTGTGCTGAGCACATCATATTTCAGTCACAGCATTAAAAAAGAACAAAGGTGAGAAGAGTTAGGGGAAGGCTGTATTTCTCAGCAAAAACAGAAAAGAAAGAAAGTCACAAGAATCAGAAGCTGGCAAAAATCCCCTCTGCAGTGTGATCGGAGGGGTTTTTCAGTATCTAACGTGTCCAAAATTGTGACAATGTATCATCAGCCACAGCCAGCGTTCTTAGGCCCCTCAGAGCCGATCTCACCCCTGTGAGCTGCTTTCAGCAGTGGAGCCTTGGAAGGAACGGCACACCCTGCACAGAAGGACTATTAGCTTCCTACTGTTCTTACAGATATATCCTTCTTCAATTACAAAATAAATAGCATTATGAATATTTTAACTAAATCTAGCTTTAGAAAAGAGGAGAATACATACACAGGCATACATATATAGCATTCACATTGCTTTGAGGTTTTCAGTCTTGTATATTGGGCTACGTTATAGCTGGCTATATACTGACTAAAACTCAGTATATTGAACAGAATTAATTTCATCTCCATGTCAAAGTATAAGCCTGAAAACTTAGTTACAGAAGTGCCATGGGCTTTTATGAGCAGCAAAAAATGAACAAAAAAAAAGCGACATGCTGGAAAGCTCAAAATTTCTCCAGCAAAAGTGTAATGTAGACACACCAGTAAGGACTTTCTCAGTTTGCCCAAGTTGTGTACTAAATCTTGTTATGCTTTATTCAGACTGAATTTGTGTTTATGTAGCAAGCAACATGAACACCAAGAGATTAGAAAATTAACCCTCTTGCTTCCAAATCAGAGCAGATGCACCACTACTGTATCTAAGAAATGAATTGCATGCATCTCATACCTTGTTTCTCTTCCCTCTTTCCCACTGCCCATGAGGGAAGGACAATAAGTTAACTTGTGCTCTTGTGAAGCACTAGCACAAGAGACATTGATCTCAATTACTGCAATGCAAATAGACACACTGGTATGTTCTCCACTGGCTTGTCCATTTGATGCTTTGCATAAAAGTGCATAAAACAAAGACGTGTCACTTATGTATGTTACAGTTCACAGGTCTATGAAAATCACACAGGCTACTGGGCAGGGCTTGAGGATTCACCATTGTAGGAGGTGAGCAGGGAAGAAGGATCCAACACAGAACTAATACTCAGCAAAGAGTGTGAAAACATATAGCCAAATGTCACCTTCCAGTAGAGGTGAGAACATCAGAGCAATAAAAATGCACCAGGAGCTTATCACAAATATTGATGTAGTATTTCTGCAGTACCAGGGATTCCATGATGAGCAAAGTGTACCAAACTGCCAGCCACTTTTGAGAAGGGGTTTGCCAAACTATAAACCAGAGCAGCACAAACTTTAGAGAAAGGATACAGCACCTCTCTCTGAAGTGTTAGTTAACACATTGGGTAGGATAAGCCTTTGTATTGAAATTTGATGTGTGTATTAGAAACCCACGTAATTTACCACAACAGTGCCTTGTCCTGTGTCCACCAGAAAGTCAGGCTTTGAATCCAGAACACCAAGACAGGAACATCAGCCTCAGGAAGAGGTTTGCTTACAATCATTTTTGTTCAATGTTTTCCACGTGAAGCTGTGATGCAGATTCGTATAAGAGAAGAGAAACAGAGAAAATAAATATCTCTGAACTATTCTGGAGATTGACCTCGTCTTCACTCTCTCTTTCCAGGTAAATTTAATTCTTTCTTCCAAGTAAGGCATTATTTTCTGATAATAACCAAATAACTTAGCCTAAATAACCTAATAATAGTCTAAATATTAGTCTTTTTTTTTTGAAGAAGAAGAAGAACATTTCTTCAGAACAATCAGAAACGTCAAACCCAGAAATTCATTGGCATGTTAAAGGGATCCCAGTCCAAGAAGCAGATGCTATTGAAAGATATGGGTATCCTGGAACTAAGTTTTCCTTATGGTTTATGGCACAGCATAGCAGGCACCTCACAAGATAAGCTGAAAAGACATGAAGATTTTTTTATGGAAGTTTTGATGGAAAGTTTTAAAGTTGCGTGTAGCTCACCCATAAGCCTGGGGTTTTTGGTCAGTTTTTTTATATGAGCAGAATTTAGTTCAAGCAAATTTAATGCCTGGTTTTTGCCTGTTTCAGCTATGAAGTGTCAGCAAATACCTTGCTTTGAATCTACCATCCAGGATCCGTAAGTGTGAAAAACTGCTGTGCTGCTGTCCTAAGATAATGTGCTACAAACTGGGCATCTTTATGCTACTGCCATATCTGGTTACTTACCAATAGCAAAATCACCTGAATAGAGGCAACTGTGCTTAGTAGTACATTTATGTCCTCTTGTACAATTTCAATAACAGTACAACCAGTTTTTCATTACGTCCTTACAATTGGAAAGGGATGCTTACTAGTTTGGCAAATGTATTCTAGAGACTTTGAAGAACTCACTACTACTGGAACAGGCTGCCCAGGGAGGTGGTAGTTCAGGCAGTGGCTGATTGGTTACAGCCACATTCATAACAGACTCATTAGAAAGTGTTGATTTCCTTACACGATTTAACACCGTCATTCATAAGTCACGTAGGCACTTTCTTAGACCGTGGGTAGGATGAATATATCTCACTTAGTCTCAAAAATTTAGGTGTCAGACTTTCAGCTGGCTATTCTGCCTGCTTTTATGGGAAGGAGGGAGAAGCAGGCACATCCAGAGAGAAATTCATCTCATCTGGAGATAGGTAGCTGAAGTAGGTCAGAGAGATTGCATGTGTGGGTTGCTCTTCAGCAACATAGCGAAAGCCTAGGGCGATCAGTGGGGAATTAGACAACTAAGCCTTAAATATCTGTACCTTGATGGAAATAAATGAACAGAGTACTTCTCAGCTGATGATAAATAGCCACTACAAGGAAAGTTGTGCTCATGGTTGTAGTTTCATGACTTGGCTTGTAAAACATGCCCTGCACCAGAGTCCCCTGTCTCCCCAGACACTCCTCAGAGTGTATGGTGTGTAAGTAGGTCAGCTCTCTTGTTAATGTTATACCACTCCAGTGATAAACCTTTTGTTTCTGCAAATACAATGTCCAAGTGCTACTTCTCCTGCATCTGTTCATCCGTGATAGCGTGGGCATGACTTGCAATGTAATATTTGTCCTTTTTAAATAGATCCATTAACTTATTCCCAGTGAAGAAGCCCTTTGTACAGATTCACTGCTGGAAGAAAATAGTAGTTGTGCAGAGGACAAATGCTTCTAAAACTGCAGCTTGTTTTCATCCACACATTGCCCACAGTATCTGTAACTCCTTTTCTATTTTATAGTATAAGAATGGATATTACCTTATATAAAGTAAATGCAAACTGTGAGGATTTAAGGGAATTTTTTTGTGTAATTTTCGTAGTATTTTTTTTCAGATTAGATTATGTTTTTGTGTTTGGTAACTTAATTAAAGCAGGAGAGTGAGACAAACAATCTAAAGTCTTGAAGAATAAACATAGAAGAGACAAATCATGTTAAACTGGTGTCTGGATCTAAGTGCTACACGTATTTGGATACAGTGATCCCAGTTACGGCTTTGTCTTTATTTCCTACTCTGACTTGAAAACAATAGTAAATATATATGTATAAATATATATATTTAGCAAAGTAAGAGAACTGCAGTAATAGTGCTCTACTAAATTGTTTTCATGATAAGAAATGTATTTCAATAAGCAGCAATGTGTAGCCTATCCATAAAGGAAAACTTGGTACTGTAGCTACAAGTCTTCTGTCTTATTTTCACCATGCTGTATCTCAGGATGAAGATTCTTCTTTGCAAAATAAAATCCTCTGGAGAAGAGATACATTATGTGATAACAATTTGGAAGTTCTTACGAAGATCTTGACTGGGGTTTAAAGAGACTCACATTTATAGAAATATATGAAAAAAGCATGGACTTATTTGTATTAGTGGGCCCTGTACAGGATGATAAAATAATTTGTGTCCAATGCATCTCCTCTGTGGATTAAAATGTTTCATATTTCTGTTTCTTTGTTTAAACATGGTATTCTCTGTGAATGTAACCAAAAAGCATGGCCATAGACAATGAATGTTTATATAGCAGTTGAAATATAGCAGCTGACATGTAGTTGATTGATAGTTCTTTAAAACCATATTAAATATACTATCAAATGTTTCACAGGTCATTACTGACTGGCACTGTAGATTTCTAAACTGTTCTTCCCTTTTCCCTTTTTCGTTTTCCCTTCCCTTCTCTTCCTTTGTCTCTATTTAACTGAAATCAGAGCGATAGCAGTTATGTTTTTATTACCAATCATTGGTGTGGAAAAAAAAACAACCCTTTAAGAGCCTCCAGATATCAGGCACCATTGAAGGAAAAGTAAATCTTATGTGTGAAATGCTAAAACCGATAAATGAAAAAAAACCAGCAAAAATTTTTCCATGCATCAATTACCTTAATGTGTATATCTACAGAGTACCTGTACCAGAGAAACAGAGAACGTTCTGAATGGAGAAATGATTACAAAAATAAAGGACCTTGTGGTATCTTGGTCATCACTCCCAGCTCAGTAAAGTTTTATATTTATCAAAGTTGGACTGAAGACACTTCATCATGGAAAACAAATTTATTTGTATTTTAGAAAGTCCCACTGTACTGATTTATGTGACACCACAGTGTGTAGTTTTTCACTGTGGACATTGGTTTGATTTTGGGCAGTAGAGTACTCAATTTGCTTTAAAAACTGAAATGTTTATCCACAGCATAATGGCAAGGGAGCACAGCTTGCTTTCTTCCACTCAAGACAGTGTCTTTCTCTCATGTTATATGACCTTCAGGTTGCCGGGTTTTAAACTCATATTCAGAAAGTCCATATCGGTCTGACAAAACCTGTCAGCCCTAGCTAACTTGCTTGCCTAAACATCCTTAATTGAGAATTTGAAGCTAGAGGTGACTTTTCCTTTGCTTTTAAATTGTAGTCATCTCATCTCAGTTGCTTAATTTAAAGTACAAAGAAAATATTAACATTTTGTTGTCTGATGAGATCAGGGACAGTATTTCAGTAAAATTTAAGATTTATTTGAAGAATTTTTCTAGACTTTTTAAAGAATTTGGATATAGATCCAAACACAGTAGATCATGTTTTACATCATACACGGCATCAGCTATGAGACACATTAACAACTGCATATGATTTGGGTTTTAGTGATATTTTTGTATTTTGAAGGACATATAGTGACAATATTACTCTCTAATAACGATTTACTTAGACCTAAATATTTTATCACATATTGCTCTTTTAAAAATTGAAGAGTCTGAAATTGATGAAAAGAGTTATAGTGTACAAGTAAAATGTGGTTTTTGTACTGTTATATTTATTGTGTCTCTCACAAGTAGAAGACCAGCTAGACCTAAAATGTTATCTTAGTATATATATAGCACAACCAGCTTTTAAATTCATGACTGCAGTGATTTTCAAGCCTGTGAAATTCATAATAAATACCAAAGTGTCCAGACTTCCTACAGACCTAAAGAGTCAATGGTACTTTCTTCAAACAATTTTTCTGTGCTTGCGTCATGTAAAGATAACTCCACGGAGCAGGACAGGGACTGCATATCAACAGCCAGAGCAGGGGAATTTACTCAGACCCTGAACAGACCTATAATTACAGGCAAGTTGTATCTTTGACCTCTCTATTTCACTCTCTATATTTCAAGCTCCTGGATGTCAGAGCAGAAGCCCAGGACCTCCAGCCAAGCATAACCTACCACTGATCTCTCTTGTGGCATTTCCTTGTGGTTCTGACGAGCTTACTCTCTCTTCCACTCCCCTTGAACTGAGCTAAACCATGGGTTGAATTCCTTGCCCACACAGGGAGTTTGAGTACTTCACTGACAACTGTCAATGGCAGTTGAGTTTGAAAACAAAAGCCAAAGTGAAAGCTGATGCAAAGGATTTCAGACCCTCTTTCGCACATAGTCTTTAAAAATCATCCAGACCTTCCTTCACCTTCCCAGTCTGATCTCAAATTTAAAGTGACTGATGGCATTGTTCAGATGACAACTGCAGTAATGAGCTAAGAAAAAATAATCATTACATCTATGATAAATCAACATTTTGAACGAAAACACAATAATGAATGAAATAAAGAGAAGGCTGTCAACCTTAGAGACCACAATAATGACAATCTTTGTTGTTATTGTTGTTAACTTATGAGAATGCAGTATGCTTAAACAATATATCATTATCTTTCAGTGATACACTTAAGCAAGCCATCATACAGGAAAGGAATCCATCAGCAAAGAAGAGATGGGAAATAGCAACTAACAAATATATCTTCAGTGTTTCAGATCAAACATGATAGAAAACTCACAAGTAGAGCAGAACTGGACAAATACAGATATGTGTTCAGATCTGAAATTCTTGTTGCTCAAATGAGAACTGCTTCAGTTCTCTGACTGAGTGCAAAAACATATTTTGGATGATGCAGGTGACTACGGTGAAATCAAAAAGCACCTTTAGTCTCAACTGGGAATGGACCACACTTTTGTAGAGATTGTGTCACATACCTGTCTCCCTTAGGGAAAGGAGCTTGAGGAACATTTCCCAAGAACAGAAATGGAATTATATTTTTCTATCAGTTGTAAAATCTGAGACATAAAATTAGATTAATAAAATGAAGGACAGATGAGAAGCTGAAGGATAAATCAATAATTCACACGTCTATTACACTGCTGTCAAGTTCTTGCATGAAGAGAGGACTATATTGGATTTTCAAAGGCAAATGAGCCACTTGTTGCCCACAGCCAAGGCTAACATTCTGTCTGGCTGGGCTGTTGGCCAAGACTGGATACCAAACTCCCTTTTCTATAAAGGAGACCTCTATCACTTCCCTGGGGGGAATAACTACCTCTTTTACCAATGCCAGCAAGCCAAACTCTTCTAGTTTAAAGCCAGTCCCTCCGTCCTATCACTGCACTCCCTGATAAAGTGTCAGCCCCCATCTTTCCTGTAGGCACCCTTTAGGTAATGGAAGTCTACAATGAGATCTCCCTAGAGCCCTCTCTTTTCCAAGCTGAACAACCCCAACTCATTTAGTCTGTCTTCACAGGAATGGTGCTCCAGATCTCTGACTCATGGACCTCCTCTGGACCAAAGGAACTTGTAATGCTTTCTAGTTCCATCATCCTATGAAAACAGCAGTCATATTTTGAGTAGCAGTAGGAGTACTAATAATGGAGATATCTAATGTGGCACACCAGGGCATGCATACTGAGCCCTGGACATACAAGTTAGAGTTGTATTCAGAGTAGGTGGGAGGAAGGATAAGCTGTGCAAACTCACAAACAGCCTGATTCTGTTTAGGTTTCTGGAAAGAGTCAGATGGGTGTCTGCACAGTCACTGCCATATTGATAAAGGATACCTGTTCTGACAAGGTCTTTTAACAGCCACTTGAACAGCTTCACTATCTGGCTGATGCTGTGTGCCAGCTTTGCTGTAAACCACAAGTTACCTCTTAACATTCTCCGCTGGACTGAAAACTGTAAGACATTGGCAAAGAGCAAAAGAAGAGGGTGAGAAATTCAGCTCTGGTATTATTGCTAAATTAGGATCCTCCAAAAGTTGTCAGTGTAATCACTCCGGAGTTTCATTTATGGGGAAAAAAATATGTGCAGGTGTACATTTGCCATGATTTCTACTAATGTTCTGCAAGTGTCAAATAACAATTGTACTGGAAGCCAAATTATGTCCTCTGTAACACTTCAGTTACTTCAGTGGACAAGACCAGGGCACAACAAAATAGCATTTGTTATTGACTGGGGCTTGAATAAGAAAGGTTTTTAGCTAATGAAATGAGATTCAAAATTCATTTCAGAGCTTCAGTCTTGCAGATTTTTCCCATAAACTGTGAGAAATCTATTTCTCTTATAGCCATTTCTTTATGAAGATCTTGATTTCAGTTTTGTAGTTATCCCATATATCTATAGATAGGAGTTACTTGGAATTCGTGCTCTGCAACACATCTGTTATTTTAATGGCCTACTTTTCAAATGCAAACCTGAAGCTGAATTTTCTGGTAATAGGCTTAGTTTTCCCTAATGGTATCAGGATAGATAGAATTTTTTATAGATTTAACAATACCTTTCTGACTATAGCCAAGGAAATTTACATTTTCACTTATAGAAAGATTTGCTGAAGAACCATGGTAAATGGAGGAGGAGAGCTTGCTGTACTGAACTTGTCACTGAAATACAATAAGTCAATTAAATTATGATCCAGAATTGACCAAATGCAGCACTGAAACTGACATGTTTAGATGAATTTATTAATTATAATATCATGATATTAATACGTAAGTTGATACATTAGCATACTCCCTAACCTTCAGCAAACAGTCTGCCAGGATATATTTGTTCATTAAATGGTGTACTTAAAGTAACTTTTTGTAAAGATGACAAAATATGACAAAATTACACAGCTTACATGACAGGACTGTGTTTTGCAATACTGTTCTTCAAAGTTGTTTGTTCTGAATTGGTGTCAAAACTAGGAAGCCTAGGTTGTACTTCCAACTCCACTACTGTCCTTGATAGGAAGTTGCCATCTTACTTCTCTCTGACATTTCTTTGTGAGTCGCTACTGTTCCCCAGTCTTAAAGCAAGGGTGCCAGTCTTACTTCAAGAATACTGCCCTCTTGATCTTCACATGTGCCATTGCTCTTTATTCTGAGATGTTAGCAAGAAGTCTGTTGTTTGTTGCAGAAAAACATCTTAAAGAGAAATGGCAGATTCATGAAACTAGGCTTAACCCATAGCTGTACACCTTTAATGTTGCTGTTACCTAGGCAAAAATCTGTTCAGTGAGCATTCTGCCTGGGCACTAACTTGTAAAGCTGTGTAATAAGAAAAGCAGTAAAATGTATTCCAACACTGAATCTTTTAAAATTGCCTTTCTGGTCAGTGAGGTAATACTATACTGTCAAGTTGTATTATTTCTTTGCTTTAAAAAGAGAGAAAGAAGTCAGAAGTAGTCCTCAGGCTGCAAGTGACTTTTTCAACTGCACCTGCACTACATTCTTCCCGAGCCTCTTACCAGATGTGTAAAGGTAAGCAAAGTCCCAGGAGAGAACATTTGTAAGAGTTCATTTATTAATTTACAAAAACTATTCTCCAGGAAAAATAAATAAATAAACAAATAAATAAGTTTGTGCAATATATTTTACAATCCTTTAAAATGCATTTTTCACTTATTAGAAGCCTTTGAGTTCAGTGTTACTATGCAATGTGTTGCAAGTATCTGTGGGTTAATTCCAAATTCCACTTAGTGTGCGTGAAGTTAGGACTAAATTCTGCTGTCTTTTTTCTTAAAGGGGATTTGCATTTGCCACTGTCTAAAATTATTTCCCACTTATACCCACAAGTATATTTACCATTGTGTTTCCTTTTTCTATCACAGAGACACTAATTCAGCGCAGGGTGCACAGCTGAGCTAGCCACTCCGTGGAATAGTGGTGAGTGCTGACATTTTAAAGTGTTACAGCAAGAGCAGTTCCTTGACAACTGCTCATGAAACTCAACACTTTGCTCTCAGTGCTACAGTTCAGGAACACTTCAGCTATTTTAATCCCTGTGTGTCAGGGCTGCTTTGGCAGCAGCTTGTTCTGCTTGGATCTCCCCTGCATAACTGCTATAATTGTTCCTGAGTGTGTCTTGCAGCCCATTCCTTGATCTCCACTGTCCCTGATGCAGTTCTTGGCCCAGCAAAAGGCTTCTCCCCTCTTGTACTAAGCAGCCACTTCTGCAGTCCCCTCTACATCCACATTCAGGCTCTTGTCCTATTGAGGATCTTCTGCCAGAGCAGATGATGATGTATGCGTGACCTTGCTAAAGATCTCTGTCCTCTGGGTGTTTCCTCAGAAAGCTGAGCTTCTCACAATCTTGTGAAAGCTAATTAATGTTTACAGAGTGCTTTGTCCTTCACTAGCAAAACACAAGTGACAAGCAGTACAGAGAGAAATCCGCCCTGGTGAGGCACAAAGTAACTGTTAAATCTTTTCCAGACATGAAATATTATACACCTCTTTTAGGTAGTGAACAGAACATAAGTGTTCTTTGGAAACTCCTGCTTCTCCTATGGGAAACCAAAAACAAGCAACAACCTAAAGGTCTTATCTAGGCTACCAGCACTGAGGCCAGGAAGGGTCTCTGTTAAAGAAGAGTTGGTAATTGGAAGTGCTTCCCTTGAAGTGAGTTGCCAGGGGTGGAGAGCTTGCTCTTTCCCAGGGCAGACCCAGGCCATGTGGCGCCATGCTGGACCTGTGTCCAGAAATGTGGAGCAATAGGCTCTGGCTGTGAAATGCTATGCCTGAGCTGCACCCGTGTGAGCCATCCCTTACAGCCAGAGGAGCTGCCCAAAGAGAGCTACCTAGTTAGCTGTCCCCTGCTTACAGTTTTTCCCCAGCAGGAAAGCCATGTACTCACATTAAAGCCAACTCACAGCAGATTTATTTATGTGCTGCCTACCTGTTTCTGCAGGTACCTCACTTCAGCTCCCTCCTCAGCTGCCTCCTAATCCTGCAAGGCACTTCACATCTGCTAAGGCAGTACTGCCATTTCCCCATTTCCCCAAGCTCCCCTGGAGCTGTTACCAGAATTACTTCAGCCTTATCTGCCATCTGCTTGGCATCGGCAGAGGGGAGAACAGCCCCTCACTAGATCCTTCATTGTGAGGGAAGATTGGTTTCAGCATCCAGTCCCAGGGGTGGCCTGGAGGACTATGAATCTTTATTATGGATCGCTATAGCTCTGCAGCCTGCTGTAAGGGAATTGTGCTTCCAAAAGGAGCAGGAGGTCAGGCTTGATTCTACCTTCCGAATTTTCTCTTCATTCCTTTGGGACCTCTGCTCTCGGCAGTCTGGACTTTCTCCATCCCATTCTAACACCCTCATTTTGTAGAAACACCTGAAGTAGGTTGTGCTTTCCAGCAGACAGTGGGGCAGCCCAGGAGTCAGGGTTGAAATAATCCCCGGCAGCTTTGTAGATCTACCAAACAGTATTCAGACAGCAGAAGAAAAGCCAAATTATGCTGTTGCTGATATAATCTATTGCAAGAGTCCATTGTAATTAAGTCAGAACATTTTCAGCTTTTGTGCTAGCATTTACACAGCTAGTCTGTATCACACTTGCACCCACTCAGGCAACACATTCTAGGAGCTGTGCAACACCTGGGGAGGTGAGCAGGTTTAAGTGACCTTGTGCTCTGAAAACTCCTAGGCATGTCACTATGTTCAAACTGGTAGTGTGCTGTAGGAAGCAGTGAGAAGCCATGGACAAACCCATAACAGCTACCAAGCATCAAAGGCTTTTTCCTTGGGAAGGCAGCACTGATGGTGGCAGCTGTGTTTACTCAAATGCTTGGAGAAAGCTGGCACTAGTTTTGGACAGAAGCCCAGAGAGAATCATTTTAATGGGTTGTAACTTGAAATATTTCTGATCTGTGAATGAAAGAACATCATTTACAGGGAGTAATTGTTGCCTTTTTTTTTTTTTTTTTTTTTTTTTCAGGAGAGGTGTTTGTTACACCAGAATCTGCCAAAACCCTACAACTTTCCAACCTCTGCAGCTCTGCATCCTCATTATCTGAGGGAGATTTGCTGAAGTGCCTAAAATGAACTGAGACATGTCAGCCTAAGGTTCTCTCAAGAATTACGCTCAATCATCTCTGCTGTTATTTCAGCTTTAAACTTGGCTCTTGGCCTGGAGTCTCCCTCCTTCTTCCTCTCACATTTTCTGAACGCCCAATTCAACAGATTTAAGAAAATGTTATGCTCTGTGGCAAAAGCTACTGGCTGAAAATCATCTTTGGGTTCATCATATAGCCAGCTATATTCAGAGCTGTCAGCCACAACACAAGGATTTGTATGTTCCTTCTTACTACATGAATTCCATCATGAGGTCTTGGAGCTTGGCAAGACTGATGTTCCGTACAGATTCATGCCACTGATACTCACATTTGGAGGTTGTCAGCACAGGGTCACAGCCTGGTATTGATTGTGATACCTGTGTAGCAGGTGTCAAAGGTCCTGCAGGGTGAGCAGGGTGATCCATATCTTTCTGTTCCACATCTTCCCACACAAAACCATATGCTCTGAAGGAGCACATTAGGCATTTATTTTTCTTCATTGATAAGGACAATAACTTCCCTAAGCACCTGGACAGGTGCTTATCTTTGCTGCAAGGAAGAATATCATGATCATGACAAAAAGGAGGGGAGAGCCCAGGAAACAGATAGTCCAATGGCTTCCATTACAAGGATATGAGAGAAGATAACTACGGTGTTTGATAGAGGATCACAGAGACCCTGTGGTGCCTGTGCCAACTGATGCCAAATGAGGGTTTGGGGGATTCTGATATGTGATCAATCCACATTCATATTAAACATTTCTCTGAACACGCAACATTTGTATTTCTACAGTAACTTCCACAACACCTAAGTTGACTGTTGGTGTCAGCAGCCATAAGATAAATGCAGAGTTCCAGACAAACCCAGAATCCTCCTAGTCAAAATTTCCCTCCATTCTAAAGGCACTTTGATGAGACAAGACCTCTAGCACTAGGCCTGTCCATGTGCCTTTGGGTACACGTGAAGTCTCTCTAGATATGAGAAGTGCCAACATGCTGCTACAGGCCTATGTGAATTCTTAGTGGATGAAATAACATCATTATGTTATCTCTTCTCATTTTCAAGCTTCTCAGATAACAATATCTACTGAAGATATTGTACTTGCTATTTCTGCCTTGCTACTCTTTCACAGTAGGATCTCAAAAAAATCCATTTCGTGTACATTTTAGCAATTGTTACACAGTGTAGATCATCCTTAATACACATCTGTCCTTTTTTTTCTCTGCCTTTATCTGTACTCCCAGCAGAGCTGTATGTGTATTCAACAACCAGTAGAGCAATATATGACAAAGAAGCCATACACAGTGTATAGACCAACAAAGAAAACATTACAGATTTATTTTTGCCTCTACCTTTAAACAGGAATCTGCCTAGAATAAATAAATTTTCATTTAGCTGCATTGCCAAGAAGATACAATTCATCCAATCTTTCTCTGCTTTACCAAGGAGTGCATTCATTTCTGATTCTAAATGGGAATGATCTTAGTCCTTGATCAGGCTTATCAATTTACTAGTTTATGTTGTTCATATACAATATACAACATATAGCACCTTTACCTAGAATGTTCCATTTTCCCCTGTATGAGACATATGCACTGCACATTTTTGAGCTCTTAGTGGAGATAATGACACACATTCTGGTTAATACAAAGACAGTTACTAATCTACAGACTTTTCTAATGGCAGACAACTATTTATTTATCCTACACACACACAGGAGAATATAATGGAAATAAATGACTGACCCAGTAGATCTATAAACTACTTGGACAAGCAGATAGCTGAAAACAAAGAAAAGTAAAATAAAATAATAATAAAAATAAATAAAAAGCTGAAACCATTAAGTCCTTGACCATGTTTTGACTGTTCTATCTGGTAGAATGGGATCTGGCAAGAATCTTTACCTTTGAATTTCAGCAGATGTGATGCAGACACTGTTCACCTACAATGAAAACTAACAACCAAAGCTTTGCCTGCCTTGTGAGGCTCTTGATAAAAGACTTTGGCCTTTGAATTTAAAACATTATTTGGGCATACATAAGTTTATATTTGACTTTGCATGCAGAAACCTGAAGCCGATGGTGCTCTTCATATACAAAAGGTGCTAGCAGTCTGACATGAGCTGAAATAAAGCCACATGAATACAAAGACCCAGATAGCTCCCATTTGAAAAGAGCTGTAGGAACCCTGCTTTTAAGGGTAATTTTATTCTCATTTGTTAAAGGTTACTGAGACTAGAAGGGGGCAAGTTCATCTGGAAATTATTTTGTTGGTGATCTTATTATAAAGAAGAAAAACGGTGTGATTTGCATTAAGATTCAATCCCTGTTGTACAGCTAGACATATTCCTTGGTCTTTGCTACAGGAATCTGATGAACATCTAATGCAGATCTGACCTCAATTAGTTTATTTTCCTTTTCAGTGAAGCATAGCCTGCGTTCAACTGTGCTAGCTGTACAGTGCCCTATTTGAGACTCTTTCCTGTACGTTACCATAGAACATGATCCATAACTGGACACGTGTAAGTAATGTCCTGGCTGATGACGATGCAAAGATTTTATGTCAGATATAAAGAAGGGTTTTCCTTCATTACCCAGGACATTTCTGATAACAAATGGTGATACTGATATTCTGACCCGTTTTTTTCAGCTTATGTATTTCATAGCTTGTTGGGAATTCCTTCTTAGAGAACTTTTCAATGCTGGCTGGCAGAAGCTTTTATTCTTATATTTAAAGAAAATGGCCACTCTCCTTTCTTCTTGTGGGAGGGGAAAGATTTTTTACCCGGTCTGAAACTATGTTCCCTCTCTTCCTCCTCTCACACTAATCTCTCTAAAAGTGACTGACCTTAGCATCCATATAATGCTGTCAACAGGGAATTCACAAATTCTGAATAAAACTACTAATGTGGGGAAAGCAGGATGCATTTTAGGTCAAACTTTTTTTGTTTTATGGTAAAGGAGATTTGACTGATAACACATCATCTTTGGTCAGAGAAAGTGAAGTGCACCTTGAGGAGTGGTCAAAGAAAAGTGAAACAAAAACATTAATTGCAGCTGCAAGGCACTCAGCTCCATGAACTGAGCAGACACAGAATGAGCAGTTTTAGCCTCCATCCTGTAACACCACCCCAAACTACAGAAACCTGATGAGGCAGGAGGCAAAGCCACTGTGCAACAAGAAGGATTTGATGCTCAGTACTTCTCTGGCACGAAAATTTGTAGTTGAAGACACTAAAAACAACTGTCAAAATAAAAGAGATCTGTGAGAGCATTTCATAACACAAATAAACACATCATCTACTTTCAGATCCTAAGTAATTATTTAGGATTAAATCCATAGCATAGAGGGATGCAAAAAGAAAGCCAGCTCCTTCAAGGGAGAGTGATTCCAGAGCAGCCGTTCTTCTCTTCAAACACACAGGATGTGTTTGAAGAGTCTGGGAGCCAAAAGAATCTTTTAGGGAGAAAAGTTAATTTCCTTGTACAAGCATCTGATGGGGATACCATATTCAAGTATTTTGCCCACTGGGAATTTTTTGAAAGGTGACTTTTCCATGTCTTTTTCTGCACAAAATTAAAAGTCAGAAGATAGTTACTGACAAGGTCTTGAAGCGAAATGAGATTATGGCACATAAGCACTAGGCAAACATCTCCTTCTGAATTACTTCTGAAAAAAAAAAAACAAAACCAACTTTGTGATCTTTTCTTCCTGCAACACCTCTGCTCTAGTGGTGGGAAGAGTTGCATTTTCATCAGACAGGTGAGAGTTTATGAATGATTACTTGGAATTTTCCAGAAATAAATTTTCATAAGACTCTTTAGAGACTCCATAGCTACTGCTACAGTTCCTGTTATCCTACTGAGCTCCCAGGACACAATCCCACAGAAGTAAGGTTATGCTAAAAATCAGAGGTGAAAATCTGTGCCAGCAGTTTTATCATTTCAGAATTAATTTGTTTCTCAACTGGAAAGATGAGCTCTTTCTATTTGTTTATTTGCTTAGGAAAAGCATGCAGGAAAGAAAGAGTTTGCAGCAATAATAAAAGCATCTCATGCCCCTACAGAACTGCCCTTGCTGTTTCTGCTCTGCAAATGGGCAGTGAAGTTGCTCTTCCTCTGCAGCACATCAGAAAACTGGCAGACAGCAAAGATCTCTGTACCCTTTACAGTAATAATGCCATACTATGGTCAGTCCCCCAGGCTGTTAGAAAAAATGACAACTTCTCCTTGTTCTTTCTGTGACTTTTGGCCTCTGCTTTGTTTCTCATTCCACTTTGCATTTTTGCCCATTACCACAGGAAACCCCACTGTCTGAAAAATTGTGCCAACAGGGTGTAGATTATTGCAATATCTGTTAACAAGACAGGAAATATATATAATAAATGTGTTTATGCACACAGGTGGTGTAGATTGTAAAAAATTTAAAAGTTTAACTTTTCTGCTGTGTAACCTAATGCAAGAGGCAAGAGCTATTTTTACCTAAAGCAATTGAAAGCCAGATTCTACTTTACACTGATAGCAGTTAAAAAAAAAAAAAAAAAAAAAAAAAAAAAAAAGAAGAAAGAAAGAAAAAGGCCAATAATTTGCCCTGTAGTTGAAGCTGGTAGTATAGCTTGAGTTTCTCACACTAATAAAAACAGCACAACCTATCACAATCATTCAAGCTCTATCTATACCTGTTTTTCCACCAATTTTATCTCAATATTTGGACAGTATACTGATTCTACTGAATTTAGTCGCAGTATCCATCAGGGCCAGGACTCCACATCTCCATCTGGGTCTTATTGAGGGCCCCATTTCTTCCCCCCTGTATGGTGAACTTCTCCCCCTTCTCTATTGGGTGATCTCAAGCAAAATTTCTGGCTTACTTTTTTCCACTTTTCTCTGAAATTTTCCCTCTATGTAGTCACAGCAGATCGTCAAGTGATATAGAATGATGACTTAAAGTTCCTTGCCTTGGAAGACTTTCTTCTGAGAAGAAATCATTTTTCTTCATCACAGCATCCAACGATGTAGAATGTGTCCTTTGAACCATTGCTGGGAATGTGCCGTAGGCACCAGAAGCAAAGAGATGAGCAAGCAGCAAAAATCACAGCATCACTTCCAAACCTTCAGTAAGAAATGATTCATATCCATCTAAAGCTCACTTGTTACTACCTGTCTTCTCATGGGTTTTTTCCTCCTTTGTTAAGTGTGATATAAAGGTTTGAATCAAAATAAGAACTCAATGGCTTAGCTACATTAAAACCCCTTTTTCTTTTCATGTCTCTTGACACAGTATTGGCACATAGCAATGAGAGGAGCACATCTATCCTACATGACACAAATTACATCCTTACTGTCACAGTAGCACCTGCATGATATGCATTATGCCTGTACTTTTCTAGGCTCAGCCCTGAGTTTTGTGCAAGCTAGGAGTCCCAGGTTGCTCACACAGCCTCCATGCTGCACAGCAGAAACCTGACATTACCCAATGGATTTGTTTGTACCATAGAGCCATGGGTAAGGGTCTGGTGTGGCTCAAGCCCTATCTTTGTAGGCCATCTCAAGCAGGTTTTGTTTCAGCCCTTCAGGACTTCTCACAAGATTTTCTGAGCCTTAATACCTGTAACCCATCGAGCTGTCACTAGAAGCCCCTGTCAACTTGCATGAGTGTCATGCTGCAAAGCTGCTCACCTATTTCTAGTCAGGTATTTGGAAGCTCTTCTGCCTACAATCCCAAGGTGAGTAAAGGATTATCCAACAACTAGCATAATTTTGCAGAGAAAAGAAAAAAATCCAGGTGTCAGACAGCAGAGCTGAGGTCTGGCTGCTGGCTGAGAAACAAGTTTAACAAGGAGGCTGAAAATTAAAAAGAAAAAAGAGGAAGTCAGTGCAAAGCTGCTCAGGAACAAATATCCATCTTATGTAGCAAGTCATTTTAATGAACTCTTTTGAGAGAACTTTGAAGTTCAAGCCACTAAGAACCATCAGTGGTTCACAGTCCCCTGCCTTCTCCCAATCTATGGAAGGAAGTCCCAACACCATGAGCTGCTGCCACACTTGATCATCTTGAGGAAGAACTTTCCAGGCTGATAATCAGACTCTGAAGGGCCAGGATTCTTTAAACCCATCTTGCCAGGCTCTGTGAAGGAAGTCCTGTGGAATGGCCCTATCACGATAAGGAGCTGAGTCCCTGTCACAATAAGCAGCTGGGGCTGCTGAATCAACAAGCATCATGCACTTGCACTAATGTGTGGCTACAGCAGACTCAGTAGGTATCTTTAGGATTGTTCTCATATCCCCTAGGTGTAGAAGCAGCACCTGCCTGCAAGAAAGTCTCATATCCAGCTCTGACAGGTATGATTTTAAAGAAACTGTAGAAACGCTAGGAGCCCAAGTTGTGAAGAGAGAGGTATTTATTATAGCTCAGGAGTGGACCCCTTCTCATGCCTCCCTTCTTCCCTCCTGTCCATGCAGGCCCACCTTTGCTGGATTCCATCCTTCTCTCCAAGTACCATTCCAAGAAGACGCTCCCAGGCCTTCCAGCTGTACCCTCAGGAGGTCTGCTGCTAGTGCTGACCACCACTCACATTTCCCCCAATCTACAGTTTTTTCCCCAAAGTGGGTCCTTCAACAAAGGACCATGACTCGCTATTGTTTTGGGTTTAAGGAGATGTTTGCATACTACATGCTTCTACTCCCTTTCCAGCACAACAAAGGTTGGTCATCGCCCTAGACAGGGACCGAGCACTGGGACATCCAAACATGGCTCCAATCTTTCTGCTAGTCTAACCCCAGGATCTTCAAACTCTCTGGCCTCTGCTCTTTGCACAGACTTCCAACCTCAGAGGTGCAAGACAAACTTAGGTGATTGCCAAAATGAACTTGAGCCAAAAGGAGCCCCAGCTGGTCCCAGACCAACTTGGAGGGTGGCTGAGCGAATGAAAGAGTTTCATTAAATATGTGGTCTCTTTCCTGGATCTTTCAATGGCATAACATTGCATGAAATGGGTCTTCTGCAAACATGGCCAGAGCAAAATTCATACCCTTGAATACCTGCTCTGGTTTCCAGGGAGGGACCTGGATAAGGAGAACTTTCTCAAGCTGCTCATCACTCACTGCAGTCTAGAAATAGATACGGCAGAGACAAACCATTAACAGGTTGTCTCATGCAGCAGAAGCTGATCAGAAACCAAGCTGGCAGCAGCACAATGTCATACTGCTCGCCATCTAACCTGCAGATAGCTTTACTCCTGAGTAGGATGTGAAGATAACACAGCACACTCACACAAGGACATGGAGAAGAGCAGCAGCAAATCTACAAAAGTATAAAACAAAGAAAAGCACTGCCAAGATTAAAGACAAAATAATCTAACATTCCTTACTTACTTCACTATCTCACTTGTGACTGGAAGCTAGCTAACCAATTTTACAACTCACCCCATGCAAGCACCTCTCAGAAAGCTGTTAGAGACTTTTTCTTATGCTGGGATAGGCAGCTGATACAGGGCAAGTGCCCTGGGCAGGCTGCATTTGGAGATTAGCAGCAGCTGTGGAAGACCAAACACCCACGCATGCCCTGCACAGGTGAAAAGCCAATAGATGTGTAAAAATTTTTCTCTGGCTCTGAGACAGAACCCAAGCTGAGGGTGGGCAATGGGGGTCTTTGTATAAAGCTACTTGATCTATGACTCACTCCTTTGTGACAGTGGGATTTAATTTATAGAGCAGAGAAACAAGTGAGAAGAAACAAGGTGTAGGAAGCTCACATCTCAAGTCCTGTATTAGATATGTATGTTCTGGGATAGTGCAGAAGCCAGCGTACCCAGTGAATATTTTAGGAATGGTGCATTCAGGTAGGCAGGAGCAGAACAGTGATGCAAGATGCTCAGCAGTGTTAGTCTTTGTACTCTCATGTGGGCACCACCTCATCACTAACAAAAGGTGGCATGCAAGGTGAGAGTGTTCTGCTAAGGACAGCTCTGAGCAGGTATAGGAGGTTTCCTCTGCTGCCAGCCAGTTGGCAGCAGAGGCTGTGGATTTCAGATTTTCAAGCATGGCTAGGGAATGCAAATGGCATTAGAAGCAGAGGTTGTTGTAGAAATGCAGGCTGCTTGTATTTCTGCTGCAAAATTATTACAAAAAGGAGCAAAGCAAAAAGGAGTGAAAATGACTGCTACTTACATTGTACAAGAAAATCTTGAAACACACCACAAAAAGTTTCTCCAATAGTATTCCACCTTTACATGTTACAAGAGTGACTGGCATCTACAGTGAAGAAGGATGGGAAGGAAACTTACAGATTACTAAGGGTAACAGAGAGGGGAACCAGGGCTTGCCATCAGAAACTAGATCAAGTCCATGCTCCTGAGTGCACAGCATAGGCTGAACCTGACTGTGGGGAAGCAGGTGTTGGGGACAGAGTGCTACTTTTGGTGCTTCACTTTTTGCTCCTGAAGTCATGAAAAAGCAAATCTTAATTACACAACAGATGTGAAGGCTTAAAAAGCATCTGTGAAACTCAGAAGCAGCATTAAACAACTTCTCTGTTGGTTTGCTTGCAGCAGCAGCTCCCATAAGGTAGGAGGACTACTTGAAAAGATTTTCCAGTTCTCTCCCATGATGCATGGATTATTCTATAATGTAGAGTCTGAATTAAGGGTGAAGAAAAGAGTAAGGATTTTTTCTGAATCCTGTGTTTAAAATCCCAACTTTTTAACTTTTTTTTTTTTTCCTGACAGTTACTCTTTTATCTTCACAAAAAGCTTTACTAAATTATGCCAGGTGGCTAATTGAAAATTAGGTTATAGAAAATGACTACCCATAACAGTATATAGAGCTGCTCAGACAACAGATTTGAAAAAAAAAAAAAATCTTGAAGCATTTGAAAAGTTATTTTAACAAGGTAACTAGAAACAGTGTTTGAGTGCAAAATTAATAAACTATTGTAGATTATAAATTCCACAGGGACTCACAACTACAACTGGTGTTAAAAAACTGGCTATGGGATACCAAATCTCTTTCTTTGTTTCACTTGAGGGGTTTAGTATATCAAGGATGTTTTGAGCTCCATACACAAACAGAACAAAAAACAAAACAAAATCAATACCCCTAACAAAAGTCTTCCCTGTATGGTGACAAAAGTTATATAAGGGAAACCCCTTATATATACAAGAATTATATTATATATTGTAATTATATATAATATAATACTTGAATGGGAGGGCTGAACGTGTCAGACTCTTACATTAGATGGAATAAGTAATAAATGTTATTTTTAACATTTTTTCTGAAATTATCTGCAAGTTAAGGAATGAGAACCACGCAGCTCAAACTCATAAAGCTTAGAAACAGTTCCAGCTCTGTTTCTCAGCCTGCCAGTAAGTGACCACAGCCATTCTTTAGCCAAAAGATACGAACTCCAGAAAAACTTTAATAGTCTATGAGCTCTCTGGCTGTTTAAATTAGGAAGTTAAGCCCAGGATTATATCTCAGAGAATCATTTGAGTTGAAAGGGACCTTCAAAATCACCTAGTCCAACTGCCCTGCCATGAACAGGGATACTCACATCTAGATCCGGTTGCTCAGAGCCCCATCCAGCCTGACTCTCAGTGTCTCCAGGGACAGGGCATAGCCATGTTTAGAAATCCCAGTGTACATTGTTTTCCACGTTCAGGCAGTGCAAGGCAGGTCTCCCAGCATGTGGTAAACTTTCAGTACAGACCTGATGCCAGCTTCTACTTTTTCACCACCAGCAAGTGTTTCCTGGACCCAGAGACAGTTCCTGTGCTCTGCAAGAAGAAACTCACATTCTTATCTGGACTCAGAGAGGAAAGTCAGGTGTGAAATTCAGGTACACAGGACCAAACAAGCAGTTCACATTTTCTGATCACCCCTGCATAAGAAAGGAATTGTGTGCAGAGCTCCAAGCTGGGTTAAATTAATTCCACCTCTGAAATCATATGTGCTGTTGCTCTGTGGTTTCAGCCCCACTTTCTGGATTGTTTTGTCGTTCAAGAGAAAACAATGGTCCTCTTTAGCAAAAGGACATTGTCAGTGGAGGGATGGAGATTAACAGTTCAAAACAGAACGAAGAGCAAGAGCACTGCGTCTTGGCTCACGCACTGGATCAAGTGAGGTAAATTCATTGTACCATTTGTGTTGCTCTTTTTAGTTGAATCCATTTCCAAACAACAGCTGGTGCGCAGCAAGTTTTCGCAATTGAATCACTTTTTCTCCTCGTGGTCATTAATAATTTTCCTAAAAAGGAAACAGGCCCCTGGATGCCCCTGGATGCTCCTTGCAGGCAGCACAGTGCTGATGGCTCCCATCGGCCAATGCCTTCCTGTATGTCTGCACAGGGAGTCAGGGCCCACCTCACATCTGCTCATGGTGCTGCTGTTCTGCTAGAGCTTCACAGAGAGGCAAAAGCAACATGCTTTTAAATGCTGGTCCAAATTGCCTGGTGTCTACTTGGGTTTCTAGTGGGAAAGTGAACAACTTGGAGTGTTCTTTAGGGCCACAGTGTTCTGCATCACTCCAAATGGTTTCTCCATTATGTTGTGCAGGACGGTTCCATCATCTTGAAGAGTTGTAGTGGGGCTGTGGAGGTCAGAAGTCTGATGCAAAGGGCATGGCAAACCATTAACAAAATTTGGAGAAAAGCATCGTATTGAAAGCTAATCCCCCAACAGAACTGAACCACCC
This sequence comes from Centrocercus urophasianus, assembly GCF_019232065.1. Taxonomy (NCBI): domain Eukaryota; kingdom Metazoa; phylum Chordata; class Aves; order Galliformes; family Phasianidae; genus Centrocercus; species Centrocercus urophasianus. Next base: position 26,654,753 of record NW_024884142.1, read on the forward strand.
TGATGCCCTGGAGGGATGGTACCATTCTCCAGCACCCATATGATCCCAGTCCCAGAGAAACTGAACCTACCAGCAGGTGCTCCCCTATTCATCGTGGCAGCGCAGGGAGGCTTCTGTGGACTGGGTGGCATTGCCACCAGACACTCACCTCAATGCAGAGTGAAATATTTCATAGAATCATAGAATCATAGAATGGCCTGGGTTGAAAAGGTCCTCAAAGATCATCTAGTTTCAATGCCCCTGCTATGTGCAGGGTCACCAACCACCAGACTGCAGAGCCACATCCAGTCTGGCCTTGAATGACTTTAGGGGTGGGATAACCACAACCTCCTTGGCCAACCTGTTCCAGTGCATCACCAACCCTGTGTGAAAAACTTCCTCCTAATATCCAACCTAAACCTCCTAAACATTTCAATAACAACTCTGAGAGAGACCCCCACCAGAGAGTGACTGTGAGCTTAAATGCTCATCTAATGCCAGTTTATGTGCCTGAGGACATCTGAGCCCCATTGCCAGGGCTGTCAGGGGTGACACAGGGAAAGTGATTGCCCTTCTGAACAGAAAAGAACAGAAACTGGAAGTTAGACAGCAAAGCAAGGGCAGCTACGATGGCTCTAGACACACGTATTCAGGCACCTGAATCGTTCCCAGAGGACCTGCAGACATGCCCTTCATTTGCTGCACTGTTCAAGCAGCGTGCTCTGTAGCAAAAATAGATGCAGAGGACACATAAAGCAGAAGTTAAAATCTACTTATCATTGAAGAATCATTTTCACCTGTACACCACATGCTTTCTGAACTGGGAAGAAAGTCACCTACTTTGCTGTCATTTTTAATACTCCTTATTATGGCTGCTAGTGCTTTCTAGACTTCTCTCTGACTCTTGAGGCACTTTCAGACTAGTTAATCTTGTCCCCCTGAAGAACAGATAGCTGTCATCATGCTTGGCATGTGGGTTGTCAGCAATGTTAAACTCAACAGCTGTTATCCCATGTGATTCTGGGACAGAACAAAATAAGTAAATCCAACTTCCCCATTTTTTAAGCTAGGCAGGCACCTTCCTGAATACTACCATGTTCTTGGAAAGAAGACAGGACAATGACAATTCCTCTCACTCTCCTCTTTTTTTTAGAAAATGGTTGCAGATCTCAGTGGCTAAAATGATAAACTCCTGCAAGGATTTTTACAGGGATTTCACATCAGTTCTTCCTCCCAAGCCGAGTCATGACTTCATCAGGTCTGGTTTCACCAAAACCTTTCCAACTTTTCATCTCCCACTTTCCATGGTGGAGGCTTAAAATACAAGGATATGCTTAGAGTCAAGCATGGTCCAGCCACAGGAAGCCCTGCTTCAGCAAATAGCTTGGGTGTCCTGCTGGTAGAGAAAGGTGGAACATACAGAGTTTTCCTCTAGTTTCTGTTTGCTTTCTGTAGTAACATTTTTGTTATTATTACTTTGGAGTGGCAATGCCTCATCCAAATCTCAATTATCTAAAAAGAAATGTTGTTTGCATGCAGAGATGCTGTGAACAGGCTCACTGTTGGATGGCTCTTCACTACATGCCTACAGGAGCATTTAGGAGCAACACTTGTGACAGAGGATGCATAAACCCAGCAAGTGCAAGTGAAAGCATCAAATCAGTGAAAGCAAAGTGAGAAAAACTTTAAAAGCTGCTCAGAGATCCAACATAGGCACTGGGAGGTCAGGAAAGCCCTCTCTTTCACTTTTAGAGCATCCTCCATGGAGTTCAATGCATTGCATGTCCTGGATGTAGAATGACCATACCTTCCAGTAGCTGTTCAGCTTAGTGACGAGCATTAGAAAACACAGGCTGGAAAGAAGCTCCTGGCAGGAGCAGCTGAGCAAGCTGGTGACTGTTTTGGAATGTCACTTATTGTCTGGTAAGTAAAAATGAAGATCAAAAGATGTATGTTAAAATGCCAAGCCGTTAATGGAAGCAACATAGAAAATGTTATGTGTGAGCTGTTCACCTGCCTCTGCTGGATAGCAGTTTGGGAGCAGTGATGGTTAGGGCTGCTTCAGCATCCCTGCTTCAGTTCACTAGCATGGGACTCAGTGTCCTCAGTGGGGATTTTCAAGAGGTCTGACATATATGTGGAAAGCACAGGATTTCTCAAGCAATTTCAAGTGAAAGGGACTCTGATGTGCCACTTGTCACCCTGCCTCTCCTGCTCTTCTAAAAAACTGCTTTAAGGTCATTCCTCATTGCTTAAACGCACAGAGAAACCCAAGCCCTGTGCTTTCATTTCATATCACTCCTCATTAGCTCTCTCTCCTCTATTCATCTTTACTCTTGATTGATCTTTTAGACCTCAGAATGATAAAATCATTCCAGACTGCAAGCATACACTGCTGACTTGTGTTAAGTTATTCCTCTATCAGGACTGCCAAGTCCTTCTCTACAGGGCTACTCTCAAAGAGTTCTCCCAGTCTGTACACTTACCTGGCATTGCCCTGACCCAAGTGCAACACACTGCACTTGGCCTTGTTGAACCTTATTAGGCTTACCTGGGCCTGTATCCAAAGGTGCTTTTGGATGGCATCCCTTCCTCCTGTTATATCAACTGCACCATCAGCTTGGCGTTGTCCTCAAACTTGCTGAAGGTGCACTTGATCCCATCATCTATGTCACTAATAAAGATGTACCAGTCCCAAGATGGACTTCTGAGGAACACAACTCATCACCAGCCTCCACCTGGACATAGAGGAGATTGATCACAACCCTCTGACTGTAACCATCCAACCAATTACTTGTCCACTGAATAGTCCACCCTTCAAACCCACATCTTTCCAATTTAGAGAAAAGGATATGATGTGGAACCATGTCAAAGGCCTTGCACAAGTCTTGCACAAGACATCAGTTACCCTTCCTTTGTCTACTTTGCTATTCTTCTCACTCCACACACTCTTAGACAAGACATAAAAACGTATCTTGGATGCAATGCTCTTGTCATGAAGAGAGAATGCTCCATGCAGACTACTGTTCCTCTGTAGACCTGTTTCATCCTTTAGTGGCCTATGTGGTTGTGTCAGCACGATCAGAAGCTAAGAAGGCAGTAAGCCTCTGGATGCTTTGGTCACCAAGGCTTTTGGTCAGATACTACCTGGAGATTTTATGCAATGGACCCATTGCCTTCACAGTTCACTTGTTTCAACATTAAATACCCTTGTGCTTCAGTTCTACCAAATATAGTACCTTTGAAGCAGAGATTATACAGGCTGGCAACTTCATGATTTTTAACTGGTGCTTTTGAAACATAATGGTAGATCCCAGCAGATTCATCTTTCCTTCCTCACTTTGAAATGTAAACAAGTAATTGAATGTGGGAAAAAAACCCTCGCAGATTTCTGTGGATGGAAAAAGAAACTACTGGTTCTCCAAACATGTTCAGCAGATGGTATTAAAAAGGCACTGCTCTTTTTCTTTTGAAGAACATTTTTTAATTCCTTACTTTTTAATAAATCAAACAAGGAGCAGAGGAAACTGCCCATTTCCTGCACTTCTCAGGCTTGTGCTACAATTCTGTGATTCTGTGTGCTATTAAAAAGAATTGTGATAAAGTCCTAATTTGTTTGCCAGTTCTACAACACTCACAAAAATGTTGTGACTTTTTCTCCAAGCTAAGCAATTCAAGTGATTATGAGATCCCTTGAGAGATCACTTGCAGAGTTGTTTAAATAGCAATCCAGTGTTAGCTCTTTGCAGACAACTATTACATCTACATCTCTCCTTAATGTTACAGAAGAACAAAGAAGCTTCATAACGGCACAATTGCACATCTCATTTTACATCATTCCTTTGACCACTGTGTTTTTTTGAACACTGTGTGTTGACCACGAGACCACGTGTTTCATGAGAAACAGGTATCCTTGTTGCAAAACAGGTATCCTATATGCAAAACTTGCTCACAATTCCTCTCTAGATGTTATCCTAAACAGCATTATGAGAAGCTGATTGCAGTAAATCTCACCCGAAATATGGAGAGTGATGTCAGCCATCACCCTGAAAGCCCTATCACTGCTATTTTGGGGGTCCTATTGGCAGAACGAGAAGCTGTTCCAACAGTGGTGGCTAGGGAACTAAAAAGCAGTGGTGCCCACCACACTCTCTGATTTTGCTCATACAGCATGAAGTTATTTCTAGTTTCAAAACAAAATGGAAAAATTCTACCTGCCTACAGCACAGTGACCACTTTATGGCTTTATACTGTGCCACAGAGCGTGTATGGCAAGGTTCATTCCCACTGACATGTGCCTAGCACGTTTGTAGGAAGACATTCATATGAAAGCACAGAAGATGCTTGTAAATGTCTGTGACTGTAGGAAAGAGGTCGGGCACAAAACCAAGTATATCTCTAGCATGCACAACTTCACTCCTAAAGCAGCCACTTACTCTCCGTGAGCTTGCATCTCCTCCCTCTTACAAGTAGAAAGGTCCCCTGCCTCCTATTCCAGCTTTGTCACTGGTACCCAGACTGTTCCTCTGGATAAGTACTACCAGAAACCACCAGCTAATGGAAGCGCACTGGACACAGGGTCATAAAGGGAAGACACTGACTCCCTGCTGGCAATTTTGTCGTGGCTCAGGCAGTTCCTTCTGTAGCTTTCCACTGAGCTGGAACCACGAACTATGTGAGTGCCAAGCTGCTATGAACACTTGCAGTGATTATAGCACTTGCTTCATTTCACTTAAGCTGCACTTTTTGACCCGGCTTGCCTCATCACCAGTGCCCAGGGGTAAGAGGAAAAGCCTGGCTGCAATTACACAGAGTTTCTGTGCGAGCTGCTGGTATCCTCCCCGTGCTGCAGCTGTCCTTTGGAGGCTGGTGAGTACAAGGAGAAGAAAGATCTTTGTTCCGCCTCTGTGTAATACGAAACTGCAGACCAAAAGCACTGTGTGTGCCTGATGAGAAAATGATGAAAGAAACCTTGAGTCTTCTTTATCAGAATCTTCTGCAATGCAGTGGGGAGGTTATCCATTGAATCAGCCCCTTAGAGGAAAAGCTGCGCTCTTGTGAATGGTAGAAGAGAAAGGGGACTTTTTTAATTACAATATCCAAACATTCCTTCTAGTCCATCCTGCAGAAGACCCAAAAAGTTCAGCCCTTTGTTACTGCAGTGAAAGTTTCCCTAGGTAGCGTAGGTATTAAAACATAAACGTAAACAGAAGGATGCAGCTGGAAATTTCCAAATGAATGCTTTCTTTTTTTCTACTTTATGTCTGCACACATCTCGAGCAGCCCATGTTTCTGTTTGCCTACCGTCAGGGTGACGTCCTGGGAGGATTTCAGCTATTTCATCACCTTATACCTGCAGCTCAACAGGAACATTCCCATCTCTTCAGGAGGCACTATACTCTCGACATTATACATCCCCTCAGCTGCCTATAGATGGAAAGAGATCCATAACTAATATAGCTGGTGTCACAAAGCTCCACCAGCACAGCAGTCAATACGAAATGCAGCACTAATTATGAACAGCACCAATCTGCTCAAATTACTGTTGTAACGCTAGCTTTGGGAAAAGGTATTTTTATGCATAAGCTTTTCTGTAAAAGAAATATTACTGGAAAGGAAACAACCAGTCTCTTGGTTATGACAATGAGCTCTGCTGTACTCTTGTTATAGCTGCTTTCTAGCAGGAAAATGATGTATATATCTTCACACCCTGAAGTTAACAAAAAGAAAACAGCAAGTGGCCATAGTGATATTCAGAGAGAAAAAATTTCCAGATCCTGCTTTTTTACAGAGCCATTGCTTTTTTGTTTTAGCAAGCAGAGAAATCCATTTGATCACTTTTCGATACATGTGTAACATACCCAAATGTAAGGTGAGAAAGATTCTCATTTGCACTGAAGCAAGTGTTGTTCATGGGGATCTTTCTATTTCGTGCTGTTTAACACAGAAAAAAAAGCTTCAGGACACAGAGACAAGTGTTTTCCAAACACATATCAACGAGGACTGGTTTCAGAATAGCCCTGTACCAAGATCCTAAACCTGCAAACCTTGATACGTGGGTATGGTTGAGTGTAGATTCGGTGCTTGACAGACACAGAAGTAGAAACAGGGTAACACTCTCTTCTACCAAAAGCAAGGCATGGTTTTCTACTTTTCTTCAAGAGGGCCTGGCTTTCATCCACAGTTCCCACTCTGAAAGTTCCTCAGCCTAATGAACGCCTACCCAGGGCAGCAGCTTGGGCCAGAGTGAGGAGGTGGCTTCTATCACCTGTCAGCAGACCCCAGTAAAGTATGAAGGGAATAAGTTGGTCCCATGCAATCTGAAAACTATGTAAATTTCCTTGGTGAGAAAGAGAGAGGGAAATAGAAAAGATGAAATGGAAGACTTCTTAGGTTCAGGGAAATCATTTCCATCATTTTTTTCACCACATAATGGGCTGTTTGTCATAGGTACCAGCACCATTCTTTTCAGCAAACTGTTGGCTAGGATTTATTCCTTCTCTCACAAAAGCCTCCCACCTAGGGTGGAGAAAGTGTTTTCAACTCATATCGTTCACCAGAATAGCTCCTTATTTCTCACTATGTCATTTCTATTGTAGGTACATGTTTTCCCTCTGCACTTGAGAACTATTCAATATTAAAACCCATCAGGAGTTATAAACTGAGATCTCACTAACAGATTGTTCTCATTTTTACTCATCCTGCTGTTTATTTCCTAAAAGGTGGTTAAATTACCATTCAATGCAGATGAATTTTCAAAAGGACATTAATTCTGTACTCATTTTCCAACAACAGGCAATCAGCTAAGTCACTTCTTTTTTCTTTATCTTTCATGCATTTCCTGAACTGCAGTTTCAGGTAGCTGTCAGTCCTTCACTACAGAGACCAGTAGCACAGTAGGTAAGGTGATGCACTGCGATGCCAAATGCACACATTCATCTTGCTCCACGCTCATGCTAAAACCCACTCCCTGCTGACCTAGCTTAAAATAGATGCCTGTCCACTAAAACTGCTAAATGTTCACATACAGTGGAAACTTTACATTTGTTCTGAAAGAGAGCATAGTTACAAGAAGCACAGGAAAAAAAGAGTCCTCAGAATATAAATGTCAGTTACAAGAAACTGTAAGAAAACACCTTTCACAATGCATAGAAATGCAGTAATCATAGAACCACCAAGGTTGGAGAAAATCTCCAAGATTACCACTCCAACTGTCCTCCTATCATCTATATTCCCCACTATTCCCCACTAAACCATGTCCAACATGCCCATGTACAACAGCTAAATGTTTCTTGAACACTCCAGGGACAATGACCCCATCTCCCTGGGCAGCCCATTCCAATGCCTGACCACTCTTTCAAAGAAGTATTTCCTAATGTCCAACCTGAATCTTCCCTGATGCAACTTGAGACACCTAATCCTATCTATTCCTGTCACTAGTTACATGGGAGAAAAGGCCAACCCCCACCTCAATCACAGGTAGCTGTAGAGAACAATAACGTCCCCCCTGAGCTTCCTTTTCTCCAGACTAAACAATCCCAATTCCCTCAGCCACTCCTCATAAAACTCGTGCTCCAAACCCCTCACTCATAACAACGCTTCTTAATATCACTTCTGCTTTGTTCTCGTGTTATTCGTTACCTAAGCAATCCACGTTGAAAATGAAACCTCAGTATCCACAGTCATGTGAGTAATAAACTGAGGTGCCAAAAACAACACTTAGCTGAGCCCAAACACTGGAGTGGTAAAGTTCAATTAGCAGTTACCTGGCAGCTCAATTAGCAGTTATCTTCAATTAGCATCACCTGGGCTGTTACAGCCCACTGACTGCAGTACAGTTCAGCAGTAGCTGGCTGGATTATTGAACTCTGTGCTGTTATTATGAGTAACAGAAGCTGTGCTAAAGTAATTTTTTCTTGTTCTTCAAGATGTAACAAAAGTGAGTGTTTTAATTTAATGAAACGTGGTAAGCCTCCATTAATATTGTCAATGGTTTTAATTTGTAAGATGATGAAACATTAAGATTTCTATAGCAGCTGCTGATTTCAGCTCCTAGGAACAGTGAACTTTTAAATACTATTGTTCAAATGAATGTATTCTAAAATGCTGTTCTTGGTAGTTTTTATAGGTTTTAAACTCAATTTTCTTTAAATTTAAGCAAGGTAATTATTTGAACTTGCCTTACTTTGAGGGCCTGACCATTATCGGCACTCCTGTAAACGCTGACTGGAACCTGTTTTGTTAGGGAATCAAGGTTAAGAGTCAAACAAAGCCTGGTTTGTTCAGAGCTGCACCTGGTCAGAGGAATGTGCCTCCAAAGAAAGTAGTGTTCAAGCAGCCCCATCCGCAGATGGTCTGTCACTATGAAAGCAGCTCCATCTGAGCATACCTCCCTCTGGTTCCCTCATTTCCAGGAAAGCAACTATATAGAAATTTTAAGTGAGTGAGATAGCTTTGTTTTTTCACTTGACAGGCCATTATTCAGTCAGAATATTTTTAGAAACCATTCTGCATTTAACAGGCAAATAATTCTGAATAAGCAGTTGCCGTCAGCTTACCCAGAAGACCTCATCAAAATATGAGCTGATTTCAACTGTCTGAGCTGTGTTAAACTACTGTTCTCCTCGTGAGTTTTGAAAGCAAAAGAAGAAACTGATTTCAAACAAGTGGGGGGAAAGAGCTTCCTCCTCACCTCCCACTGGAAAGAAGCACTGAAAATATTTTCCAACCCTGAACAACATATGTGTAGAAAAATGCATTTTTCCTCTTGCTAAGTACAGCAAGTCAATCAACAGAGTCAGCAACAGAATTTGTGTTGCCATTTTCAGCTTTTTACCATTTCAATCTCTCTAGGTTTTTTGTTTGTTTTTGTTTGTTTGTTTGTTTGTTTGTTTTTTCCCAGCCTTCAGTGGTAGTGGAAAAAGGAGGAGTAAGACAAGATAAAGGCCTATCCTCTGAATTTACCTAGAGCTGCTCTTCAAACCAAGTCAAAGAGTCTGGAGCATGTACATCCCAGGTCATGCCGAGATCTAGAGAGCACACTCATCCTATTCAGAGCTGGGAAAATTTGCACTGGAAAAACCTTAATTCTTTGTGGAATAACAAAGAGTTGCCCACACACCAGCCAGGAGGCTGAGTCATGCACAGACCTGCCCCTTCACATCCTTTTTTGGGTGCTGTGCTTCTGCTAATGTACTCATGTGTCAGTGGTCATGAAGGATGCCCTCATTCACAAAACTCAGAGAGTGATGCATGTCTCACAGAAGTCCTTGACAACAGGCTGGTGCATCAGACACAACGTATAGCAAAGAGAGAGCTACAGAATCAGAGACTAATTGATGCCAGTGACTATAGTGTAGTTGGAGACAGGTTTGAATCTCACGGTAGGAACCAAACTGTAGTAAAGATAACTGTGGAGACATTTTTCACTTGTATCTTTTACAAGATAAAGTATTGCAACACATTCTTGCTCTGGTACAACAGCAGTGTTGCGATATATGAATTGAGATTGACTTAATCAGTAGACATAAAGTGACTGTCAGAGAAAGGCCATGTGACAGGTAGGAATGTTGTTCAAAATTCAGATTTGTTTATACCCTTTGCTGGTATGGTATGAAAGCCTTAACAGTCATAAATTTGGCTGCAGAACAGCAGCTGAAGGCCATCAAACCATTGGACTACCCTTTCTCCTCAAGCCATTCTTCCAATATCAAGCTGCTGAGCTTAGTTGTTTCAGCTGCATATTTAAATTTCTTCACTAAGTAATTCGTTGTTTCTTAGTGCCGTGATACATATTAGGGCTTTTAGGCATGCCTTTTTCCACCTGGGATCTGCCTCTGTGTCCTCTCCATGTCCTGACCATAGCTGGAACACCAAATACTGCTTTACGATATTGGCTTTCCAAAATCTGGATCTTCAGAACTTATTTCTAACCCCTTCTCTTTGACAAGCTGGATTACATCCTTACTCAGCCATGCACCTTCACTGAACATGGAGTTTGCCCCCTCTTATAGTCCAGCTTATGTGGCTGCATGATCAGGGAGGATACAACAAGATAGTAAAGCATTCAGCCAATCAGCAACTTGAATCCAAAATACTCAATTAATAAAATATAATAATAATAAAATATAATAAAGTAGAGTTAAAGAGTATTTTAATTATAGAGCAGGAGTGCCAGGAGTAGTCTATACCTTGGGTATTTCTCTGTTCAGAAAAGTTAGCACTGACCAGCCAGCTACTGAAAATGGGTTCCATGGATTCAAACAGTTGTGCCTGGCATGGTGTAGCCCTGTCACCGATTGACTAGCTAAAACATTTCAAAAACTGACCCATAGTGTGTTTCTTGTATCTCCAAGCTACATCTGAAGGCTGCCAAGATCTACTCCCACATAACTGTAGGCTTTTCTTTTTCATTTATTTATTTGGGCATGATCAACATATCTTGATCTGATCCTGTTCTGTTTAAGTATCCACATGTAGGACTGGGAGAGGTTTAGATATGAAATGCACTGAATTATTTACATTTAGATATGTTGGACATAGGTAACTCCCTTATGCAATTGGCAAAACACAGTATGGTGTCAAACACAACTCGGCTTTCCTTTCTCTCAACATAGAACAGTGTGGAGAGCTTAATCTCATACTAACAGAATTTGTATCACTATTTGGTATGCATATTAACAGTAGTGGGTTTGCTTGCTGTGGCAGGATTCTCAGCTGTCCTATACAGGACAGATAGGCACACTGTCTTTTCTGCACTTCAAGATGTTTGCTAATCAAATTATTGGCTTACTGTACCAGCAGGAGCGCCCTACATAGCTCCTGCACTTTATGATAAGAGCTGATATAAGCAGGACATCAGGAATTTGGTAGAGAGGCATGAGTATGATGCCCCTATGTGCATTGACACAGAACCTCAACTACTAAAATATGTGAAGAAAGTAAAGTCAAGTGAAGAAGGCAGGGTGTGAAACCTGAGGTTCAGCGAATAGAAGGGATACCTGATATGTATGTGGAACAGGTTTGATCATCACTGGTTGAGGCAGCAGGGAGGATCATGGCTGGAGAACACTGAGGTGTAAACGTATTACAGTGTGGTTACTTGACTGTAATTTTGTGTCTTCTACAGAGATTTGTCTGGTGTCTCTGTCCCTGCTCCTTCACATTCTTTTCAATGGCCTCCATCTTTTGCAGTGTCTCTGTAATGAGCAAGGCCTGGCCTGTCAGCCAACAGCCTGCTTGAGACTTAGTGGTAACTGTGGTAATCCTCAGGGGTCTTCCTTATTTATTTTAATTTGTAAATAATGCATTTAACTCATTCTAATAAATCAGAAGAGTAACAGCTTTCTTCTACCTTGGTAGGGTGTGCATGCCATGATGTGACACTGTCCTTTTGAGCAATAGTGTCTCCTAGATACATACTCACTATTATTTTGAATAGTGAAAGCTGAAACATATTCATTTGTACTTCATGGAAATTAAACTTGCCAGACACCTTAATCAAGGACAAATTTAGACACAAAGCAAACAGTGTTTTTTTTTTCTTCTCACCTTAATTTTGTATTGAAGTGCACGGCCACGTAATTTCTAGAAACCATTTGGAAGTGGTAAAGATAGATCCTTGATTGCTAATTTTAGTGGGATCATCATGGTTTTTGTAGTCTCTCTCACCCACTTGCTGTCAGGAACACAAATTCCCCACTTAGCACTCTCCATGCTGATGATTCCATTTACGTGGAGATTTGCAATCATGAAAGACTCAACGTTTTTACCTCCCCAGGAGTGGATGCTGGGTACCAGACTCAAACCCCAACCTAATGCGTCAGCTGCAGACCTCAGTACCTTATTACAGCCATGCTCAGCTGCCCATTAATGTTGCTTTGATTTCCAGGCTTTTCTAGGGCAGGTAGTTATTCGTCATGTGCTTCTTCAACCTTAACTCCTTCTGCTCCACAGAAAAAGAGTGATGCCAATTATCTTTGGTCATTGCTGGGTGAGTTTATTCTCTCACAGGGTGCAAAGGTAAAAGTGAAATCTCTCAGCTGCAAAGTGAGTTTCTCCAGCAGGATCAGTTGGTTATTCATAAAGCAGCAGTGATCTTGCTGTCTGTAATAATAACTCAATCACACTTAAATAGCACTTCACGTTTGAGACCAAACACCTTTTTATTAACCAGGAGGGGTGATCATTCTAGGTCAGTGTTGAAACAGCCAGCATTCTGTAAATAAGCTCTTCTGTGACCCATACAAAAGCTTTCTGAGGATTAAAATGATTCAGTGTTTGGCACTATCAGGCTATACTCACAAACATTCATTTAATCCTTTCCTCTCCATTTCCTTGTTGCATGAAGGGAAAGACAAATGGAAGAACATTGAAATAGGATGTTTTGAGATCACAGATCTGGGCAAGTGCAGTTTCTCACTTAAGCTTCTATTCCTCTTGATTACACATAAGCCATTCAGCTGCTCAGTATATCATATCTGGTCTTAAAGTCTAGGCTCACAGCTCCCCAAACTCTAATAGACTTTGGGAGAAATACAAGCAAAACTTTATACTCCATCTCAGCGGTTTCCAGAAACCAAGAAACTGTTGCAATAAAGAGAGGAAAAATTAGTTTAAAAGGAGAAAATAAATTGAATCTGTCAAACCAAATAGCAAGTGGGCTGGCTGGTTAGGTAAATAATTTTTATTGGCTTTTTCCAACTAATCTGCCTGCAGGATTTATTGGTCTTCTACTGTATCTTCAAACAAAGCAACTGACTACAGTCCCAGTTTATGCTTTATCCATTAATAATTTTGTGTATCTTGAACAGCATTTATATTATTTATTAATTTTATCTAACTGTAATTACAATCATTGCAGCTGTTTAATAAGAAGGTACTCCAGGCCAGCTTGCTAGAATTCAAGTTGCATTTCATCATTCTCAAGGGGATGGCTTTTAGAACATTTACTTCCTAACCCAAGTGCTTCCCCCTGGCCAGCAAACATTATGAAGTAGGGATAACTAAGACTGGGTTGTATTTGTACTCCCTGCAAAAGAGAAATACTGTTGTATCTTATTATTCTATTCACATAATTAATAAGGCCAATAACATAAAGCCAGAGTGTAACCATTTAAAGCTGTGTCTGCACAAACTTCCACGTACACTTCTCATCATTGCTGAATGGGGGCAGACAAGCAGAGAGGAGGCAGGAAGCCATTTGAGATTAAAACTTCCATTTTCAATGAGATAGATGCCCTTGCATCTCCATGTATATAGTAATGAGTCAACAAGTATGCCTTTACACAGCCCACTTCTGAGTTGCTCCATGGCTGTGAAAACGAGAGGCTTGAGTTACATAAAAATACGTCTTCCCTAATTTTCTTTTAGTTTTCTCATGTGGATCTGTTGTTTTGCTGAAGAACAGAAAATACTTGTGTCTCAGTCCTCAAGGTCATTTTTTTCATAGTGAAGTTTTGGCCTTTCAAAGTAGCATGTGCAAACTCCACCCACACAGAACAGGGCAACAGGGCACCGAATGAATCTCTTCTGTTATTATTGAATCCAGAGCTTCACTATTTCAAAGCTAAGTGGGCAGTAGAAAGATTTCTCCATCTCCATATGCTACAGGAAGAGTTTTGATGAGCTGACACTCTTCAGATTAGAAATGATGCAATGGAAGACTAAAGAGCAGGGAGTATTCATATGGTACTTTGGCTGATTCTCTTGCAGGTTGGCCTGTGTGGCAGGAAAGAAATCTGACCTAGCTTATCACAGGAAGGTTGAGGTTGCAAGGTACTTCTGGATGTCATCTGGTCCATCTAAACACAGAGAGTCTGCTTCAAAGTTGATCTCAGAGTATCTCTACATACCAAGCTTAGTACGGCATGCATATATCTGAGAGAGAGAATTTTCCACTAATAAATGTCATATTAATCTGTATAAGGTAACCAGACAGCACTGATACAAGATTACGTTACTCTACATAAGCTAAATGAATACATCCCTTTGCTGTTGGTGAATAAGATGGCTTTCTTACTCTTGATGATATGAAATCTTGAAGGATATTTTTTATATATATAATCCCACATTCTCCAGCTTTTTAATGTAATGTCAGCCTACAGTGTTTCTACTCCTTCAGCAGCAAATTGTTCCCTGTATTATGGCCCTCCATGATATTCCTAATTACTTTCTCAGATAGATATTTTCATGCATTAAGAAAAACACAATGAGTAAAATCTAAATTTAAAACTTAGGCATTTAATATCCAAACCACAAATCTGGCCACATCATGCATCTGGATTTCCCTCCCAGAAAACCTGGAGTGCCAGGATGTGTCTCTGCTCCATGCTGGGCAGGGGCATGGAAACCCTGGACTAAGAAAGTGGGAGATGCTTTGGGATCACAGTAGCTGTGGGCTGACACCTAGGAAGGTCTTGAAAATAATTCTGTTGAATGTGCTGATTTAGACATTTTGAAAGTGATGGACAGTAACAGTTAAGGCCAAGGAAAGAGATTAGTATGGAAGAAATAGATAACAGAAGTGGTGGGTCCACAGTGTCTGGCCTGGCTACTCATAACGAGGTGCATAGACTTTGTTGCTTGGTCTGAAGTCCTGAGTGAGATTCAGAATGTTCATATGAGGCCACAGCCCAAACAGATGGGGAAAGCTGGAGAGCAGGGTGCAAATCCTGGAAGAGAGCAACAAGCAAATATTTCCAGCCTCAAATAGTACTGTTTACAGGATCCTGTGGTCCATCATCTTTTGCCCTCTATAAACCTCAGAATTGTTAGCTCAAGAGCAGATGAGCTACAATAAGAGGTGTACATGCAGATTACTGTTGTATGTCAAACAGCATAAACACAAGTCCTGGAATCTTTTGTGTCTTAAGTTTATCTTATGCTACAGAGCAGCTGACATCATAGTGCAAAGGGGCACCCACAGCTTCGGAGGGCTGGCGTACTAAGGACTGCAGGCTGGGCACTGCTGCAGGACAGAGGGATCATGAGAAGAAAGGGAAGGACAGCACAGGCAGGATGGAAAAGTTAATTATAAGTTAATTATTTGCAGGAAGGAATGTGTTACAAAAGGCTTTGTTGTTATTGTTTGCGTTAACATTTTTATATTTCAAGAAACCAAGGCAAAAAAAAAAAAAAAAAAGAAAGAAAGAATCATCAAGGATGCCAGCATTAAAACTGGAAAAAGAGATAGCAGCATTTAAAATAAAGCATATATAAAAACTGTAACAAAGGTACCCAATTTCTATAACATTTGTCATGTTATAGATAGAGTCATAAACACTCTACAAAGAACTAAGAACTTGAACAGAACACTGTAGTTCCCTCGTGCTCTCAACTGCTTGGCTCTCTCTCGTGCCTGTTTTAAAGTCTGTTTCAACAATATTTAAGCTGTCCTAATGAAATCAGCAGCACAAAGGGTCCTTTATGCAAAAAACTGCTTTTCCACATGAGCACACTGCATGAAATTTGAGACTATCAAAAATAAATACACAAGTACGATATATATTAACACAAATTATAATATAACTGTGTAAGTCCTATAAGTGCTTAAGTAATTATTTTACTAAATGCAGACAAAAAGCTATTGTTTTTTAGTTAAAACGAAGCAGCGGCTTACAAATTACTGATAATCAGAAGGCAAACATAAAATGATAACTGTTAAGGCATTCAAATTCCATGCTTATGGACAGAAAGTGCTGGATGAGCAGGAGAAAATCCCAATACATAGCTTGCAAAAGACAGAGAGAAAGAGGGAGAACAGGGAGCTGCTTATCTGGGAAATGAAATAGCAGCTGACGCAGCTGTGAACAGGCTTATATTGTTTTATTCCAATGTACAAACGAAGTGCTTAACAAACATTTCCTGAGATTTGTGGCTCTGTCCCTAGAGCATCACACACAGGACATATCCACCACCTCCCTGTGCATCTCAAGGTTATTAACAGAATGAAGCTGTAGACATAGACTTCCTACTGCCAGAGTTTGATCAGTCTTGTGGACCAAACCATCCAGAGTCAGAGTGAGACCTCTTATTTTTCATCCAGGAATTCTACATCAGTGTCTTCTTCCATAGCTGGAGCTGTGAGCTGTGAGCTGTCCCACAGACATCCACTCCTATAGCACCCTGTGCAGGTCCGCAGCTCTGGTCTTAGCCTCTGGCTGCACCACTGCTGCCATCTCAGGGACTCACGTCAAGAGAGAACTCTTCTAATTGATTTATTCATTAGTCTTTTCCCATCCACGTCTGCTGCTAACACCATGAAGAGAGGTCAGGAACCTCCACAGACTCCACTGGCCCTCACAGAAACCCATCAGCCAGTAGGCACGTAATATGGTGGGTTTTAGAATATGAGGTGCAGTGTTGTTGGTGCCCTGCCTGCAAGCAAGGCCATTCCTGGAGTTTGACAGCCATGAGCATGGTTGAAAACCAAGGTGAATGAAGGAGCATGGCTAATCTCTTCAGGAAGTGCACAATGCCAATGGGCATTCAATCATTGCAGATTCCTGTCTTCATCATGTCTTCTTTGTCTTAGGCGTGGCTGCTGTTCTCATTCCTCATGCTTGTCCCCACCTTCCCTCTCACAGACTGTAAAACCTCTTGTTGAGCAGCTTTCCCACCTGCAGGTTTTCTTGCCATCTCTCCCACAACACGGTGATCTTCTCTTTCCTTTCTTGTTCTTTTTCCCTTTCTTTGCTATCAGAGGCAGAACATCTTCTTGCAGTACAAGATTTTCCTCTTCTCTTCCTCTTCAGCCAGTGCTATTGTTCCAGAGCCTTCATTCCTTGGTTCCACATCAATTTTCCCCATTCCACACATTCTATGTGTTCACCATCTCACCATACCTCACAGCCCCCATTTAAATGGGGATGGACCCAACCTTGCACTGCTTAAAAGATCCACAAGTTCTGTTTTGTTAAATAAAATATTTCAAAGGATCTGCAACAGCATTTTATCACACACACTTGCAAACAGTCTGCCTTCCCCTTCCCTTTGCTAGACTTTCATGGTTTCCTCCTCTTTATCTGACTTCCTTACTGTTCGCCTCACATTCTTCCCTTGACAGTTAATGATTAAACTTTTCATCTTTGTGGCCTGTCGTCTCATATATTGTGGTCTCTGATCTGTCTCTCTCCTCAGAGAAAATCAAACTCAGAAAAAGCATGCTTTTGAATCCTGTATTTCCATGTGCCATTTTACTACATTTCTTCCCTAGATCATGAAATTAATTGAACCCTCAGCTGTTACCCTAGCCTACAATTATAATTTCCAGCTTTGGTCTGGACCTCTCCCAATCTGCTTTTTATTATTGCACAAACTGCATTCAAAGTTTTAAGCCTCTCCATGGCTGTTTGCCAGCGCCAGACAGTCCCTTGGTCCTTCTGCTGCTTTGGCACTGTGGTATACATCTTCCCCCATCCAGGCTGCTTCTGGAACACACACATGTGGAGCATGTTCCGTGGTGCTTGTGTCTCTCCTTGCTCTCCTCCCTCTTCCAGTTGGTCCTCATTCATCTTCCTGCTTTTCTCCTTCTCTGTCCTCCGTCCTGAGTCATCCATGCCTCACAGGAGGCTGCATCTTTCATTCAAAGACCTCCAGCTCTCTGTAACCCTCTCCATTTTCTATCACTGCCAATGAGCAAAGGGGAAGTAGGGGAACAGCAGTTTAATGCAAAGCAGGCAGCGATTTGAAATGTGTGAAAACTGCTCCCTGCTCAGTCTGTACTTCTTTGGCCTCTGGATGTTGATTAGAGTCTGTATTTCCCAGCAGCTGGAGTGTGATGGGGACTTCTTGCTGCTGTGGTTGAGTAAATAGCTCCTGGCATGTGAGGTGAGGCAGCCTTGGGGGCAGAGTTAGGGCAGTACTGTACCCTGTTGCCTCTGAAGGGAAAATCAGCAAGAATCCAAAATGGAAAGCAGGACACACACAGTGAAAACGCATGTGCTCTCAACTTTTCCCGTAGACGAAATCTAACACCAGAATGGGAGAACAAACTGTTGATAAGCAAAAAGCAACAGCAGTCTGCGGTCTCTGATATTATACTATAGCATTGTATCAGTGGCAAGGAAGGATTAATTTATGGGAGCATATACTATGAGTCCTGCAGCACCAGCAGGGCTCTTCTTTGGTGCTTAAAGGGGAGAGATGACATTTGTTTGGGAGAAGAGTGTGGCAAGCATCACCCTGTTCCTCAGGCATGACTCCCAATGCCTTGCAGAGCTGACAATGTGGAAATCAGTGTTTTTCTCTGTGTTATGCAATGGATCCTTTTACTGCCAGGATTTTGGCAAGAATCATCAGCAGAGGCCCAAAAGGTGTCCCATGGGAGCAGTCTGTAGGGAATATTCTAAACAGAAGCAAAAAAAATCTCCTAACAGCTCTGCTTTTTTTTCACTCAAATACTGATCAACAGGATACAAGGTTCTTAAAGAAAAATAATAATAAAAATAAAATATATATATATACACATACATATTTTCCAGGAATATCTGTGCAACATGCTCTTTCCCCTCTTCTGTGAATGAAAAAAAAAAAAAAAAAAAGGCCAGGGACTAAAAAAATTAATGAAAAAATGAAAATTGCCTTATTTAAGTCTGTTGGAAGTATCTGTTCCAAGATGCAAACAGGAAGTGGGCACTGTCTGGAGTTTAGATAATATCCATTAATGTTACAGATAAAAGATGCTTCTAGAAGGAAGTAACAGGGTGCAGTGTGATGTTCAGCTTCTTGGCTGTGCAGTATAGATTTACCCCCTTTTTTCCATTAAACAAAACTCGAATGACTGTAGCATTTCCCACCTGCTCTCCCCCTGAATCATGTTAATATGCAAATTTTCTGTGGTTTTGCAGCCATTTCAACTTCATTCTTGCTGAGACCATGGCCTCAGGGCCACATTGCAGATCCAAAGACCATGTTGGACAAACCCCATCACCACTTTTTCTGATACTTTCTTCTTCCATCATCACTTCTTCTCCAGTTTCCAGTTCTCATATTCAAACCCAAACCTCCTCTCCAGATGGCTTGATTCACAGTTTTGTATTTGCCTTTCTGTGGACAAAGGTGACCAAGCACAGAGTGACAGCATGGCTGAAGAAGCTGCAGGCACTCAGCAGTGGCTGCTCCCTCAGCACAAGAGATGCTCACAGCTGCCCTGAAGCCACTCCTAAAGACACATCCTTGTGCTGTAGAGTCTGCACTGGCACAGCCCCCTGCTTTCAGAAACCAGCTTAGAGAATTAATTAAATTTATTTTAAAAGAAGCATGCCAGGTAAATCCAACAGCTTTGGTATGTCATAATGATATTGGTATTTCCCGTTTATTCCCCTGGCTTATTAGTAATAACAAAATGACACAATTTGATGAGTGTATCACAGCCAGATATGTTCAGCCTAAAGCCCACAGATGTGGCATGGGGAATTTCAGCCTGGATGAAAATTTGCCAAAGCTAAAAGTGCCTGAGAGCAGGGTTTTTTAATGGAAAACAGATTTTTAAGCTGCATAACTGAAGGTACTGCTACAATTATGCCACCCGGAACCAGCTTTTTCTCTATTCATGCCAGGGGCAGTATTTTGGGCATTCCTTGTTCAGACAGAGACTTCTATCTGTGGCTCAGAATCAGGTGATCAGCCCTCTGAACCAGGCAGCATCTGTGGGAAGATACAGGACAGAGGAGGGTAGTTAACTTTCGTCCTTCATGATTGCCCCTTCCAGCAGATGAAGGCATCCTGGAGAGGGGCTGGGGAAGCCTAGGAGAGGGGCAGACCCTCACCTGACACAGGGCAGCATCCGCACTTTCGTAATTTGGCAGGAGTTTCTGCTGCAACTCTTGAGCTGCTCGATTCCCTGAGGTGCAGGTGATATTTGTGCGGATGCAGATTTTAACCTTTTTAATCTTTACTTTGTTTCCATTTTCAAAAGGCCACTAGATTATTTGTATGATTAGTCAATTTGACTAGAACAAAGAGCAGGCACACACAAAATGAGAAGGAAAAACAAGGAGTTACCCCAGGACTGTGCCTGACGTCCTGCAGCACTGTATATGACAACAAAACAGGAGGGAAGAAGGTGAAAGAAAGCATTGCTTTCTGATAAGATTGCTACATTCTGCAGCACTGAATTTTCCTTTGCAGAGGAAAGGAAAGCACTAGTGGAGCTAAACACTTTCTTGCTTTTTAACCCTTCTCTGCCTATTTGGTGGTAATTTCAAAAATGCAGCCTGCTGTGGGGATGATTCCTTGATGCCAGGCTGAATTTTGCTCCCTGGTCTCATTGGTGTCATTACTATGGCAGGTTTACAAAGAGCAGAGATGAGGACAGACTTTCCTGCAAGGCCTCAGAGTTTCTCTGTCTCCCCCTGTGTTAAAGAGCTCCTTGCAAGGTTACATATAGATGTTACTCTCAAAGATTTCTCAGCCTTTTTTGGCAGTTTTATATTTTTCAGTAAGAACTGTATATATCCAACATCCAAACACTTGATTGCTGTGCTGCACCGCTAACAAAGTAGCTTTCCCTACATCCCAGCATTACACAGATGGGAGGAGGTGTGAGATCACCACCACTACTCCTCATGGCCAGTGAGTAAGTTTCCCTGGCATTTACCCGCATGCTGGTAACAATCCTGCAACTTCACTTTCTTGTCTAAAATCAATAACTTTCAATACTAATGTGTTAGACTGCTAAAAAGGAAGCATATCCCTTAAAAGAAAAGGATGCTTGATTGAGAGGCTCCCAGAGAAGCGGCGAGTTTGTTAAACACAGTGCTTTTAGGTGAGTCCAAATAAGAATCAAAGCAAATAATCCCTACAGAAATTTTACAAATGAAAATATGAAACCACAGGCTGTCAAAACAGGGGACTAGAAATGCATAACCCTAAATCAGTTCAGTTTGACTGATAAGTGGAACAGCAGAATTTCTCCCCCTCCTTATTTTGTATAACTCATAGCGTTGCACAGTAATTTAAATGCAGAGCTAATGCTACATCTGCCAGGATGTAGAATGATGAAGACAGATAACACAGTGATGTAGTGTTGATTCACTAGAGGTTTTTCTCAATTCTGAACACCCAGCAAAAGGGTCCTATTGAGTAATGGCAGCAAACATTCCTCCATATTCATTTAATTGTAAAGCTGACAGCTTTGTTTGCATGTACTGTAGTTCAAAGCCAGAATATTTGTGGTACCAAGAACTTTCGGTCTCTTACACTGAGCACAAAGGAGAAGCAGAGCTCCAGATTCCTACTGGCCTTATATCTCCTGCGTTCAGCAGGAGTTTGAGCACTGGCTTTAAAGAAAAAAAAAAACTTGCAGATCTTGTTGACTTTTTAAACTTTCTGTTAGCTGCTATAAACTGGACAGCAGCTGAACATTCTTGAAATGAAATAGCAACAGGAGTAAATGGGCTTTTTTTTTCTTTGTCTGCTCCCACTGAACTCACAGCACAAATTTAGAAGCAGGACTGTCACATATAGCATAATATGTGTAATGTACAGCAAAGAAACCATAGTTTTACTCCCTAATTGTGCAGCTCATTGTGCTATATATACAGCAGTGAGTGCTGCTTCAGCATGTCCCAAAGATGATACATAAGCTGTGGCTGAAGACATGGTGATAGCCCCTGTGATTTCATTTTTTTTGGCTGTGGATCAGATTTCCAAAGATAATCAGTGATTTCGTTAAACACAGAGCATATAGGAATGGTTTTACTCAGTGGAAGTCCACCCAGCTCAGATTCTTGTACCCAAGAAGTGAGTAAAGGAAAATTCCTAGAATATAAAAGGTAGGAAAGCGCATCCAAAAATATTCCCTCATCCCCCCAGACTTCCATGCCTTAAAGCTCTGGGACTGCCACACCCAGTGTATGTTTGGCGTACCTCTTCTGTGATCTTGGTTCATTTTTGGTGTAAACTCCTCTGATATTTTCTCTGCTGTTTGATTGATACAGAACCAACTCCTTTGGTTTTTCTTGCTCCTCCTAGCATCATCTGGTTCCTCTTCATTCTTCATAGGGATAGGAAACGGTCCATCCCTTTCCACTCATTCTCCATCAGGCCTCTTGCATTTGAACAGACCTCTGCTGTACTGTCCTTACTGTTTCCCCAGTTGACAATCCCCATTCACTTAGCTGTTCCTCATGCAGAGGCTGTGTCCTTTGTCTCTTGAACCTTTCCAGCCCTCTGAGCAGCAGCAGAGCAGCAGCTGAGACCGTTAAAAATGCACCATGACTGGTGCCATTGGCACCTCTTGTTCTCACCTCTTTGTCCCTTATACAATCCAGCTATGATTTAGGGCATTCTGAAGCCTTCCATTCCATGATTCTCCCCTTATACATATCCCTGAATCACAGCTTGCAAAGCAGGCAGCATTTCAGCTTGAATTCTCAGTGCTTCTTCCTCCAACATACACACTCTCAGTCCTCAGATGACATGGTTGGGATGAAGATCCCGCCTTGCTTTGCTGCTCAGGACATGGCACTGCCAGGCTGAGGTCCCACTGCTGCCCTGGAAGTTGTATTTCCATGAGTCAACTTCTCAGCCAAGCAGAGCAGCAGCCTCCTCCAAAACCATCATGGTGTTTTGGCTGCAGTAGGAAGTTTGAACTCCTATAAGTGGCAGTGCCCTGTTGTCGTCCTCCCACAAAGTGCCTGTAAAGCATTTTAAGTAAGAAATGAACGATGGTGCTGGTGTTCTGCGTGAGCAGATCTGTGTGCTTAGCACTGCCATAAATCACCTGCTCACACAGTGAGGGTAGTGCTGAGCAGGGAGGGAGCTTAGCAGGCCGGGGAGAGAATGAGGTTTTCTGGAGTGTTAAGGAGGACAAAATCCCTTTGGGGAAAGGGAGGAAAAGAAGGTGAAAACAGGAAGAATAATTATAGGCCCTACATCTTCCTGATGAAGGAGGAGATTTTCAATGTTTCAGCTATACTTGTGTTAATTAGAAATATATTGGTAGCAGAGAATTGAAGCAGGTTTGTAACTAGGCAGTCAGTGTAGGCATCATAGCATGAAATCATGCTACAAGACCCAAAATGTGTTTTGCTAACCATCCATTAAATCTTAATCTCAAGTTTTGCAAGCCATTAAGATTTTCAAGTAAACTTTCCAATACAGCCAAGCAAATCAGGAGCAATATAGTTGCTTTGCTCACAGAAAAAAAAATTAGGCAAAACAATCAGCTCAGACATTAATATAAGCTCCCCCTCCTTTTATAAGTTTCATATTTCTCATATCAATCATTTTATTTTAACATGAATATGATTGTTATGAAATATGTCAGGCTGGAAGAGCCAGTAAAAAAGCTCAGGAACAGTAGAGAACTGGTTTCCACTTCACGGAATGTGATACACAATTGATGAACCCCTCTCAATGTGAATTTGGCTTGACTTTTGCCTCACATTGAAGTAACTCAGTTTTCCACTTCTCTAAACTCTGTTCTCCCTTCTGAGATCTCTGATGCTACCTTAATACAGATGGATCAGACAGATGGCAAAAATGTAATGTCAGTTTTCACCAGCTCTCAAGTCCAGAAGTATTCTGGCCTTTGGGTAAAAATTGAGCCACTGAGATACTGATAATCTGCCTTTGCTTCTGTAGAGAACCAACAGAGTGGAGGACTACAAGATTACAAGTGCTAGTGGATGAATAAGGCTTGGAGATACCTACCGCCTACGTGTGGATGTGCTAGTGACAGTTTTCCAAGCCCTGCACATCCAGCCACTTCTGCAGAACAGAGGTCTAACTTTTTAGGCAACCATTTTTTAAAGCTTTTGCCAAGGATCTGTTTCACACCCACCTCCATTGCCTTCAGTTAGCGAAGTGTGAGAACCTGACATGTAAATGACAACGGATCCAAGCTACAGCTGAAATCATTTGTTTAATTCACTGACATTTCTGGGACAGTGAAACTAAAAATGTCTGAACACTCAGAAGAAGAGCTTTTGTTTCATACACTAATAGCTCCCCTTGTTCTGCTTATGCAATTGTCATCATTTATTCTGATTCCCAGCCCAGCAGTTTGGGGTATCAAGCAGATACCAAGGATAAGGGAGGCTTGTAGTAGCTGCCCTTTTCTCTGCTCCCCACATAAAAAGAACTATATGCATTGCCTGCAGCCCGTTCAGTGCTCGCCTCCCCAGACCAAGCACTCATTCCTGTTGATGGCATGCTGACAGGGCCATTAGCAGAGAGGAGACCTGAGGCACAGAATGGGTGAGTGGATCTACTCTGCCAGCACCTCCTCCTTGCTATCTGCAGCACTCCTGGTCCTCATCCACTGCTGTACATGGACATAATCTGACCAGTCAGTGTGGACTGGGTCCTGTAGTCACAGAATCATAGAATCACTAAGCTTAGAAAAGATTACTAAATCTTCCATTACTTGAAAGGAGCTCACAAGAAGGAGGGAGACTGACTTTTTATGCAGATAGATAGTGATAGGACAAGGGGAAACAGATTTAAACTAAAAGAGGGGAGGTTTAGGTTAGTTGTTAGGAAGAAATTTTTCACTCAGAGGGTGGTGAGGTGCTGGCACAGCTGCCCAGAGAGTTTGTGGATGTTCCATCCCTGGAGGTGTTCAAGGCCAGGTTGGATGGGGCCCTGGGCAGTTTGATCTAGTGGATGGCAGCCCTACCAACAGCGAGTGGGGGGGGTGTGGAACTAGATAATCACTGAGGTGCCTTCCAACCCAAGCCATTCTATAAGTCTATGATACTAGTCCAAATGTCAGCCCATTGTCACCATGCCACTAAGCCATGTCCCTCAGTGCCACATCTACACTTTTCTTGAAAACTTCCCCAAAGGTCGACTCCACCACTTCCCTGAGCAGCCTTTTTCTGCAAAGCTAACTAAAGAAGATACTCATTGGAAAAGCAAGACTCCAAGCTACAGCTGTGAGAATCTCTCCCTCAGCTAAGCTGCAGACCATGCATGTAAATACGTGAAATTCCAAGAGTTCCATGCGAAACGAGAGTATAGGAAATGCTTCTAGAAATGTAAGTATGTGAAGAAAAAATGGAAAAGAAAAGAAAAAACCATCACACAGATTTAAAAAAATATATATGCTGGATGCTCTGTGAGCCCAGAGCAAGCCAGGCGTAGGCTGAGCCATGGGACAGGGCTAGCTCAGTGCCACCAGGTCCCTCACCTTTCCTCCTTCCTTTAATTTCTTTGATTGTATGGTGGGAGTCAGGTATTTGTTAAGCATTGAGTGCTAGCAATTTGTCACCTACTCCTGCTCCCACTCACAAAAAATCCTATTGATTTATCAGCACTTTGGGATCCTTTTAAAATTAGGTTAGAAATCCGTAGTTCAATACATGAGAGAGATCTGGAAAAGGTGAAGTGTACGACAGGCTAGATGCATGCTGTGTCACAAGTACTACAGGATACAAAATGACTTCCAATTGAAGAAGTTGTGTTACTTCATTTAGGACATCATATCACATCCACACACGCATGGCCAGCAACTCCAATGACCTGGCGAGAAAGGCTTCATGAAAGTATGATCCTAGCTGCTTCAGGAGACTGTGGTGGGGAATCAGAGATGGAGAATTACTGCTGTGGGGGATTCAGGATGTGGAGTCTGGGTTACGAGTCTACTTCTACTTACACTGCTGGCCCTTACGCTGCTCCATCACTGAGTGAGGGGGAGCTTGCAGACATCCTTCAGGGAATGCACATGAAAATAACGTGGAGTGTGTGTATATTCAGAAGGAGACCTGGAAAAATGTAACTCATGATCTCAGTTGAGCTGAAAGTGAACGGAACCAGTTTTAGTTCTCACCTTCTCTAGCACAGATTAAAAGTGAATGTCTGGCTAGTAAAGGCCAGTTTTTTCATTCAGTATATTTGCAAAATTATAATTAAAAGCACCCAACTTATTGCCTGCTTATGCAAAAGGCCTCAACAGTCCTGAGATGAGGAGTTGTGAGCCATGTGCCATTTTCTACCTGTTCTCTTTTGGCCAAAACAGAACTGGTTACATCCCCTGCCTGGGTCAGTGTGTGCCAGGTGACATTCTCTGATCAGTCAGCATCTAGGGGGAGTGTGTTTGTTAGGTTACACACAACACCTTTTTTGTGAATGATGTTTAAAGATGCAAAATAATAACTTGATTCTGCTGTGGGAAAATGTTAAACTTTTAATTGGAATACTGGAAATAGTTGCTAAAGGAAAACAAGAATATGGAGAAAAAGTATGAACAAATAAAAGAACCTTGCAAGGTATGCCATTAAAAATTGTCTACAGCTTTCATCTTCCGCTCATGAAAGGCAACTGCTCTTTTTCAAGTGCAAGGGGACACAGGCAGCAGATGAAGACCAAGGGGCCTCCATTCCCTTTCCTCTTTGTTCCCGAGACTTAGCAGCACAAGCTTGGTTAGTCACTCAGACCAAGGACAAGAGCACTGTGCAGTACATGGAGAGCAAGGTAGAAGTGTAGTTGTTTCCAATTGGAAAACTTTTTATTTATCCAGTAGGTTAGCAATGATAGAAATTCAGATGTTAAGACAAGGATCTGCACTTCAAGTTTAACACACAGATATTCACATGGAAGATAATGTGATCTATGATAAAGAATTCAAATGAATTTTTAAAGAATAAATCATGCCAGAAATCTAAGCACTCTGCTTGATGGAACTATGAAAATAAATGGAAAATGGGAATAAGGTAGATGGGTTATTTTGATTTGCAAAGCATGTGAAAAAGTGGTATGCAATCTACAAAAAGATTATGTCAAATAGGCTGGAAAGTGAACAAATGGTTTGCTAAGAGATGAAAGAACTGTAACAAGGGATAACAAATAGTTTTCATGATAAAATCTCAGGAGCTATGCTATGAGGTACAGAAAAAATGACTGTTAGTTATGATAATATTTCCAAGAAAACATGAGTCTTTAAAGTCCAGATTTTGATTCTTTTATGGACCAAAACCAAAGAAAATCTCAGGAGACACCTCTGAATCTTAAAGCAAAATAATCATATTTCAAATCCAATGGGATGAGAACAGTTATTGGGAAAGCAAATATAGTCCAGTCAAAAAGTCAGTTTAATTTTCTAGGTCATCCAGACACCTCTGTAAATAATAGCAATGCTTTGTGAAGAATTTCCACTGATGATTTGGGAGATACACAACATGTATATGTGGTGCTAAAATGGGAGGCCAAGAGAACCATGCAATGCTGAATTATTTTATGATGAGAAATAGAAAGATTAGAGCATAGATATTAATGAAATGAAATCTACATTGAAGAAAAAATGTATGTTACTTGAAGCAGGCAAGAGATTAAATTATAAACCACACACAGAGTTAGAAGCACAGTGAAATGAAGGAGTAAAGGACTGGTGTGAGCTGTGGCCATGCATACAGGTACAGGTAGCTTGGGGTGAGCCAGAGTTTTGCATGCCAGCTGCACAGCTCTGAAACTTAATATTTGAACGGTGTCCACAAGTACCATTAAGTCCTGAAAAGAGCAACTGACGCAAGAGTCTGGAGGGATTACATTAAAACTGCATTAAAGGAGCCAAAACCTAAGGTCCATTGCATAGCAGAGGCTCTCTGCTTCTATCAACATGCATCTAAACAAGTTTACATCTTCAAGGGATAGGCTAATTTTGCTTCTTTTGGTTACTACTTTTGTATCAACACTATAAATACTTACTTGATACCACTTGAGAAGTGTTTTAATGCTTTTACTTGAATTTCTTGTCCACAACCAGAGAATGCAGAAAAATAAATCAGTAAAAGAAATGGCATCTTCCCAAAATTCAAGACGGATTTAATCTGAGAAGAGGACAAGATTCTCACTCTATTTTTATTTTAGTTAGAAACATCTGCTGACCCTTAATTGTGATGCTGATAAAAACAGACAAGCATGACCTGTTGAACACAATTGGTCCTATAGTAATTTCCAGGTCCTGCAATTAGTAATATGTCAACCAATAAGATATGAGTGCATAAAGGGGAGATGCAAACAATACTTCCACACAGTAGGTGACTGCCTGCAGGGTGATTTGATTTACTGAATTGAGAAGATGACACTTGTCAGAACCTTTTCACTGTTAGAAAAACTTCTATACCTAGATCATCAAAAAAAATCTCCTATTTGAGAAAAAGAAACCCCCTAAGGCAGGGATACAAAAATAATAGATATTAGCCATTCGCATGCAATCGTGGGTTTTGGAGTTAAGTGAGAGCCTCAACAGCACTGGGAAGGAATATTCAGTTTTTGGAGACAGACAAGAGTGTGTTTCATGCTCATAAATGCATGGATGGGAAGAAAGAAGAGCGGAGAGTTCCAGCAGGAGCTGAACAGAGGAAGATAGTTGTTAGCAAAGGAAAAGTAGATTCCCAGTGTACCAGTGGTCTTACCATTGTTCCTCAAGTAAATAAAAAAACAGCGCAGCCTTGGAAAATTCCCAAATTAGATCTATTAATAAAAATAATTACTATTAGTCACTGGTGGAAACTAAGGCTATGTTTCTGCTACCAAATTCAGTGTGCGTTGGACCATTTTCCAGTTCTTGATATCCTTTAGCATGGCACATCATTTCTAAACTAGGGTGGTTGCATCCAAATTACTGAACCACACTGGTTTCCCAAACATGGCATATAGCATTCATTTATAAATATATAAAAATATGTATGTTTCTTAGATAGACTCAGCTGAAGTGAAATAGTCTGATAATTTTTCCAATTATATCAAATGCAATTATAGCATGAAAGTTAAACTACATTAATTCTTCTGTGACAAATAACATTTTTATGTTAAAACATATGCCTCATTCTTTTATTTGTTCTCCTCCCAAGTCTTCATAAATTTCTATAAGGTCAAACAGTTCCTAGGCTTCCATTACTAATGTATAGGAGTTCGATAATTAAATTACCTACAGGATGATTCATATGAACCAAACACTTGTAAATCCTCCTCTCAATGCCAATATATATAACAAGACCTTATACATTTTCTGGAGATATATAGTTATAGACATGACATAAATATGATGACAGCATTCACAATAAAGCAGAGAATGTAAGTCTAATATTTTGTAGATCCAAGGGACACATTAAATAATCTTGGCTTATTTCTCAAACAGCTGTTAATAAGTGCTTAACTTGTTAATTAAAAATTTGCCACTAATTACAGCTGCAGCTTCCCACCCAGCATGACTCAAATTTCAACTGGTAATTAATTATTTGAATGTGAAAACGAGTGCCATGGTCATTCTGGAACACAGAAGGGTGCAGTACCACGCTCTCGATGCTGATGCAGTTGGCCTCAGTGGAAATGGTGAACGACTCCATGATTCTTGGCAAATCCATTCCCATCTGGCAGCACACAGGGCTCAGTAACAGCAGGTCCAATTACTTCTGCTGTTTCTGCTGACAAGGCACTCTCACCATCACTTGCACCTGCTTTGGGAAGCTATTTAAAATATGCAAGAGTACTATCCTGTTTTCAAGCAAAGCAACCTGAGAAAATGTTATCTTCTTGCTCAATTTAAAGAATTTGCATATGGGTAATTCTACTGGAGTGAAGGAGTGGCTTTTGGATTCAGCCGAAGTGATAAAGGTCAGGAGAAGCCACTGAAAAAGATAGAAGTGACTAACAAATACATACTAGGCAACAGTCTTGTTATGTATTTTACATGGGATCACATTCTCAACCATGAAAATTGTCAGGTGGAGAAGTGCTGGCTTAAAAATATCACCAAGAGAAGATGATCTAAAGATCAACCCTGTCAGCCTTTTGGATGATATTAAGGATGGAGACTGGGAGAAAGGGGTTAATATGAGGATAAAGGGAAACAGCTGTGAAATACAGAAACTGCTGTTATCCGTGGTGGGCTGGTTTTGTTTGTTTTTAAATGTTTCTGTTTCTCTAAAGATGAAGCAAGACACAAAAAAGAGCAGAAAGAGCAACATCAAAGACAAATCTTCATTTTAGATAGTTTTTCCTTCCAGAGAAAGACTTACTCCTGGAAGAAGACAAGCCCAGGACTCAGGTCATCATCCTTTCTGAGTCCAGGAAGGCTCGTGTCAGCTCTGGGACACAAAAGACTTATCAGATGCACCTTTGGAAATAAGAAACTGAAAGCAGATAAGCAGATTTGGTCCTTAGATCACAAAAAGAACTGGAGCCTTACAGTTGCTAAACTGTCTTGAAACTTTTGCTCCCAATTTAGTGACTATCACACAGGTCCTTCTCTGGCTCTGAGGCATGTCTTAAAAGGGCATTGGAGACCCCATAATGCATTGGGCCAGGCAACCTCAATCTCTTTGCTCACTCTTTTTAGCAGGCAGACTGAGTTTCCTTTTGTTTAATTCACCAGTTAACTCTGCATTTAGCCATTTTTGTCTTTACAGTCCTTTTTATTAGCCACAGAACTCAAGTACAGTAAAAGGAGTTCTTTCTGTATGGATTAATTAGTTCTTTTCTATTTAATTTTCTCTGAAATTCATAAACTACTTTATAAAACAGGCAGAGCTACTTTCAACAAGGAAAGCAAGTCCTCATCCACCTGCTGACTCAATCAATATTCACAAGGAAGTAAATGTTACATGGGAGCCTGCCTGAGGCTTGGATTATTGGTATTTTCCAAAGAAGATTGACTGAAAGGAGCTAAAAATCTCTCAGATCTTTCTTCCATTTGTTCTGGAATCAGTGTTTTTTTTTTGTTCCCTTGTGTTGGCCACCATCTTTCCTTCTCTCTGGTGGGTGACAGAGCACTCCCAACATCTGGAGATCTTGTGCTAAGGCAGGAGATTTTCTACATAAAAGGCATCCTCCAAAAGCTCGGTCACTTCAAGAATTTGGTTTGTAGGTAGGCTTATTAGATTGTTAGTAAGGGGAGTAAATAATTACAGAGGAATTATAAGAGAATCCTGACCACACGTTCTAAGAAAGCACAGGTAGAACATGTTACCAAGTTATACAGCAGTGTAACAGGCCAGATGGAAACTACTACTGAAAGTCCAAATCTCAAGAGGCAAGTAAAGACACAGCCAGAAGATGAGCTCTCTTACAATCAGGGTACTGTGTGGTCCCTCAGAATTGTTTTTTTGGCAAAGCTATTTTGCTCAATACTGTTCACTTTAATTGTTGAAACTGTTGCTGTAGTGCTCTTATGGGAATTTTTACTTTAAAAAGGTAGTGATGAGTCACCTGGTCAATTTAGCACAAATGGGAATTCACTATAGGCTTTCTGAATGGGTAATGCCTTCCTAAACTCAGAGCTCAATTAAGCAACTAAAGAGTTATTTCCTTTAGGAGATCTTAGGCACTGCTGGAAGTAAGAAGTAAGGAAATTCCAGCCCAGAAATTGTATTGCTGATCCAAAGTTTAGTAGGGAACTGTGATCAGTTGGGAGTCATTTGTTTTTACGCACTGAAAATAAAAAATAACTTTCAGTGCAATCTTCAGAAGCAAGACCAGCATATCCCTCGCAGAGCATGTGTTTGGGCACTCAGTCCCACTACAAGGGAGATACTCCTCAGGCTATTAGGATGTACTCAACCTCTGGTCAGAAGTGAGGAGTGGGATCTGCTACTCATATCCTCACATTTCTCCAGGGGCAGTGAAAGGCAAATGGTGTCCACTTACCGCTCCAATCATGGGAAGAGCTGCTGCTGCTAGGGCTGCTGGGGGCTTGTCTCGCTCCAATTTATAGGAGGGAGATGAGGTTCTTTAATATCTGTATACCCGGTGTGAGATTAAGAAACAATGGTTCATATGTTGTTGCATCCAGTTTATTACTAAGACCTAATCAGGGAGACGGGGAAGGGAAGGAGGGCGATAGAAAAGATGGAAAAGAAGCAGGAGTTGTGTAAAGCGGGGATAGTCACCAGCAGGATCCAGCAGCGGTCCCGTTGAAGGTCCCGGGCAGAACGCAGCAGAAGACGGGGAGCAGCAGCGTGGCCGGCACTGGGCAGCAGGCAGGTAGACGAGGAAGTCGAGGAGCCAATTCTTGAAGCAGCAACAGCGGTCAGGCAGCAGGCTCAGGAGAGTTCGACAGTATGCAGGAATCACCTCAATCTTCAGGAATCCCTCTATCTTCAGGAATTCCTCTCTCTCTGTTCTTCTTCATGATGGATCTCTTGTCAGAAAACCCTCCATTCTTCACGAGGAATCTGTTGTCAGAAACCTTCCGTTCTTCGTGAGGAATCTGTTGTCAGAAACCCCCGTTCTTCATGAGGAACCTGTTGTCAGAAACCTCTGTTCTTCTTCATGAGGAATCTGTTGTCAGAAACCTCCCGTTCTTCATGAGGAATCTGTTGTCAGAAACCTATCCTCATGGTTTTCAGTTCCTCTTTTATCCTCCTTATTCTCCTGCCTACGTGACAAGGATGGGCATTGAGCAAGAGTCATTGAGTACCCCCTGAGATGGCCATCATCCGGAGATAGGTCCACACAAAGGAGCACTTCACAGCTATTTAGCTGCAGCTCATCTCGCTCTGGTTGCCCCTGGCCTTGTCCATCTGCGTTCCCCCAAAGGATTTCACAATCCTTGCTCAGGACTTGTCTGGACTTGAACAAGTCCATCTGTGTCCCCAGCAAGCTTTGAGACACAGAAGTTAACAGAATAGTTTCTTACAGGGCTGCCGAGAAGTCATGCCAGCAGAGCTCTGTCCCAATTATTTGGAACATTGCTTTGAAGGAGAGGTGAAGTTCTAGACACCCTGCCTGTCTCACACCAGTCTGCTGTCCCAAAAAAGTAAATTTGCTTTCTGAATAGGCTATGCTGAGATTGTGGACGCCCATGTGAAGTACTTTAAAGAAAGCTAGATTTTAGTCACAATTTTAAAAGTCATATTTATGCAGCATTCTCTCATCAGATCTTGGAAGCTTTATAAGCCTTAACACTTTATCAGTGTTAGTTAGTAGTTAGTTAGTGTTATGCAAAATTAACCTTCTTCTGCTTCTTGTTTTCTTATTTTATGTCAGTTGGATGAAATCACACAGTTTATAAAATGTATTGGCTGTAGCTATTTCCAAACAGGGCACAGCAGGCTTCTAGAAGAATCTGTTCTGGAGATGCAAGAAGAGAATTAGCAGTGGGTCTATCGTGCTAGCAAAAACAGTACCTTGCAGCTGAGAGGCCAACCTTAATAAGTTGCCCTTGCTCCACTAGGAAGGCAGCTGGACATCAAAAGAAGCAAAGACCAAGACTGGAAAAGCAATTAATCCTTGACAGTTACCTTTTTGGAGCAGCATATTCCCTGGTGTCACTACCTCTGCATGAGTTGATGTAAAAAAAGATTCAGTATTATTATTATACATTGTTACTCTCGGCAGATGCTAAAATACGGTCTCATAGGAGCTGCAGAACATGTGCCCGATTCCATTTTGAAGAAGGGACTTAAAGCATCTACAGTGTGAATGTTAGACCAAGGAACAACTTTTGGAATAACATTAGGTGTAATGGAAATGGAAACTTTAGTTAGAATGAAGAAACTAAAATAGCTTGTGAGAATAAGGGGGCTATTTTTACACTTCAGTGCACACGGAGTGCCCATTAATTTTAATAGGAGCTTTACACTGCAATTATTAATGGAAGAACGTGCCCTGTTGTATTCTTTTATGGGACTCTGGCCGTATTCTGTGACATTGCTAAAAGTACTATCAACTTTGGAGTAATGAGAGAAATGGGATATGGTTGTAGTAGAGAAAAGGCTTCTAAAGTTTGAATAAGAATAATTAGGAAGTGGGTCTGGGACTGAGGTCAGATGTGAGGAAGTCTCTGACAAGACACTGGCATTAAGGAGACAAGGTCAGGGAAGTGGAGTCTGCTGTTGCAAGTTAGTGCAGGAAGCTCTGACAAATTCTTGAGATACCAGAGTAATACACCTGAAGAGACCGTCTAGCTATATTGAAACACTTCAGTAACTTAGGCTGCCATTAGCCTGTTTGGGTGGCTGCATTCATTTGACTTTAAGCCCACTGGAAATGTTTAGAAAGCTCTAAATAGAGCTGATGGCTGCAGTAGTACTAACCTAATCTCCATCCAGGTCTGGTGGGGGATCAGCAGGATATCAGGATGTCAAACTCTGGCCTCCTCCTCTGGAGCCAGGAGATGCTCCTAACTGTCACCTTGGGCACCTTGTGTTTGCTAGGTGTTCTGAGCATTAACATTATGGCTATTGTTGACACGATGGCATGAACCATGGGCTCATAGAGCTACATGCAAAAAGTCATGCAAAAAGGTGAAGATATTGAGTATAGACAAGATTATGTGAAGTACAAGTGAGATAACTTGGGGTGACACATCAGGAAGTGTTTAGAACATGCTGCTAGCCTTACTGTTATCAATTGTCATTCCTACAATTTATGAAACATCAACACTTGCATAATGTTAAAAACTTGTTTTTACTTTGTGGAGATATTTGCCATTAAATTAAATGACAAAACCATCCATGTAGTTTTCCTCCATAACCTTCTGATAACAAAAGAAATAAAGAAACAGAAAGTAAATTATTTCTAAAATCTAGTCCCTTTTATGCCTGCTAACAATGGCTTTTCTGATTCAGAGAGAAGAAGTTAAGATTTATTGAGTGACATCTGGTTAATTAAATGTCTATTTCCTATGGTGTGTTAAAGGATTCATAATGCATAAAGTCAACATTGAGAGAGTAATTAAAGTGCACCTAAAGAGCAGAACTAACTATGTAGTTCACTGTAATTAGAAGCAAAATAGGAACAACACGTTTAGAGAATTACCTCCTTTATTAGGTTGCCATCAACAGAAACCTGTTATGTATTTGAAATCTCATTTTGCAAGCTTCCATTTTACTTTTACCCATCTGTGCAACTCAATACCTCAGCATGGATGGCTGTCTCAGGAGTAAGCAGAGCTCAGTTCTGCTTTCCAGAAATACGCTAGTTCAGAGCTACTGAAGTTATCTGGGAGAAGAGGATTTTTTTCCTGAAGTTTCAGTACATTTTCTTTGCCGGCAATGGATGCAGAACATTCAGAAAGTCAAGTCCTTGATAAAGGCCTGTTAGAAAATACAAAGCTAACATTCCAACCCAGAGAAGTCTGTGGAGAGACCTTGTTGAGGTCTTCCAGTATTTGAAATGAGCTTATAAACAGAAGGGAGATAGACTTTTTGCATGGTCTGATGGTAATAGGACTAAAGGGTATGGTTTTAAACTGAAAGAGAAGATTTGCACTGGATTTTAGGAAGAAGTTTTTCCACTCAGAGTGTGGTGGGGCGCTGGCACAGCTGCCCAGAGAAGCTTTGGATGCCCCATCCCTAGAGGCTCTCAAGGCCAGGCTGGATGGAGCCCTGGGCAGCCTGAGCTGGTGGAGGCAGCTCTGCCCATTGCAGGAGATAGAACAGGATCTCTAAGGTCCCTTCTATCCACATCATTCTATCATTTTATGATTTCACCAAAATATAAAGTAGTTTGCAATGTGCAAAATATGGCCAGTGGTTAAATAACATCTCAAAGCTTAGATAAATACTATCCAAGATAAAAAGAAACAGGAATAATAATAAAAGCACCTAAACACCGAAATCCATGTAGTCATCTTGAGGAAAAGTGTGAGCTGCTTTGATTTTCTTTTTGCCAATGAAGATAAACTTTTTTAAAGATGTTTGCTTTGAACCTTCTATTTAGCTATAATTCTCTTTGGCTTGTCACACTGGTTACAAAAGGAACAATTACAGTGTCTAATATTATGGCTTTAAGGAATGAAAAGCAGCAGCAAGTAAACATTTCTATATACAAGCTGCTTATTTGTTACATTGAATGAGAAGGATTGTATCTTATTTATAAGGAACAAGATTCAAGGAAAAAATGGTGACAACGCTGAAATTTGCATATGTGTATGGTATACAGCAACCTGGAAAAAAGGCTGTGATCAGGAGCAGCATGGGACTTCCAGCAAGAGCTTCCTTCTGGTGTAACTACTGCAGGCAGAATGAAGACTTCAGGGCAGAAACACCTGGATCATTAACTGCTGAGCTCTGAGAAGCATCTGGAGAATGAGAAATGAGGCAAATACAAGCCTCCCAACAGCCTAGGCTTACCTACCTCCAGTGCCTACCTCATAAAGAAAAAATCTGAGGCTGTAAACAAGTAAAAGAGAATATTTTCCCTATTCCAGCTAATGCCACCATGGCATATGCTTGCTCAGAAGGCTCCAAAGCTTCAGACACCGTATTTTGCTTCAGGAGGGCATCCATGCCTTCATTTTCATCTTCTAATCCCTTGTCAGATTGACTCATTCTCTCTCCAGTGAGATTTTTAGACGTCTTGGTGACAATTCCTCCATCTATCTCCAACAGGGTCTATCTACTGTTTGAAACTGCTAGGGCCCCGAACTCATTTTAACCAGAGGTTTTAATACATGAAAGAATGTCATGATTAGTGTTATAAAACTATTCTCAGCTCGTTTTTCTATGTTGTCTCACTCCTTTATATACACCAGCTTCAGGACTTCCCCTGGTCTTTCATTGCTCCCGAAAGTTTTGCCACTCACAGGATGTTCCTTATTTTTAATAACTATTATGGAATAGTATTTTAAACACAAATATAACAAACAACAGAAGGAAAAAAGACAAAACAAAAAGACATTTTGTGTCAGAACAGAATAAAGGCAATGAATTTGCTCACAATCAGATTTACAGAGTCTATTTGCAGGAAGTGAGTGCCATAT
The DNA here is from genome assembly GCF_019232065.1 of Centrocercus urophasianus. Taxonomy (NCBI): domain Eukaryota; kingdom Metazoa; phylum Chordata; class Aves; order Galliformes; family Phasianidae; genus Centrocercus; species Centrocercus urophasianus. The sequence continues at coordinate 26,691,384 of NW_024884142.1, forward strand.
GCTCTTTAGCCATTTGAACTCTATCTTCTCCTACTCGTCATTTTTACCTTGCTGCTTCCTTGTTGTGTTATTCACTCTAAATCAAGCTCCAAGTTGCCCCCCCCCTACTAGCTTCAAAGAGCTCTTAAATAAATCAGTCTCATAGTTAACTCTGTAAATCTTGTGCATTTCCACTTCAGGTAGAAGATAACGTATGCAACCCATTAACACTCTTTACAGAACCTTTCTTTCTAAACTGAACAAAACATAGAATATGTTTCGTTTCCCCCCTAACTCTTGCATTCTAATATCTTACTTAGCACTCTGTCACCATATTGTGCATTACTTTTATATTACCTTTTTTTGCAATTTTGTTTTCAAAATTACCATTCTGCCCTTTTCTCATTTCTTGGAAATGCTTGGTGCTCTCCTAGGAATTTATTCAAGTACACAATAAAGCTGATCCAAGCACCCATATAAAAAAATGCATATGAAACCAATAAGGTTTACTGCCAATCGTTTGTATCTTCTAAAACACAGCAGACCTCTCACCACCTCACAGCCCATCACAAAACAAGCAGCTTACAAGTTTATCTTGCCTGAATTCCATTCTGCCTTATTGCTCCACTGGTTCTACTTACATACATCCCAAATTTTATACCTGCAACTTTGTTAATATATACACTATATGAAAGATCGCCAGAGGCTTTTAACAGCTCCTTCATATCTGTTCATTTATGTTATCACTTCCACCATCAGCACTGCCTCTGCTCTTCTCCTCAGCAAAGCACTATGAGAAACCAACTCCATGTAGCAGGTATAAGACTGTAGAAGCTATTACCCTGGATAATTTCAGACCAATCTAGACCAGTGAGTATCAGAGGGAGAATTCAAAGAAATGCAAAGAAGTCCTCATATACTGCAACTGTATTTATTATTAACTAACAACAGTTCGAGCAGTCTGATCTGCTTAAATCATGTTGTGCTCAGACTACACAGCAACTCAGAACAGCAGGACCTGGAGCACTCAGAGGATTTCTCTCATTGTGGCATTTTCACTCTGATTGTCAGCTGAAATCCATTTGAATTAAAGCAGCAGAAAAGCTGCCACATACATAAGGATATTTGACTGATCAACTGGATTCCTACACCTCTTCTTTGTCTGAAATTACCTACATATTACCTCTTACCAGGCCAAAGTAGAGAATAGTTCAAGAGTTTTCTGTCATGAGAAGCCTTCCCAAGGAATGAGGAGCTACGTTATCCTGTGCTTTATGATCACCACCTCACTCATACCTCCTCTGCTGAGGCTTTTCTCAAACAGCCAGCAACACTTTGGTATATGAATACTTCTTGCTTCTACAGTGAAAAGCCTTGTAGTCAAGTACAGATTTATTAGAAATTAAAACAAATCATTAAACAGGAGATCGGTTTAGAGTGCTTTCTCAGTCTGCCCCTGGAATGCACCCTGACTGCTACTTTTGTGATGACAAGGAGAAAAAATCTTTTGCTGAACAACTGGGGAAATACTCAAGAGTTGAATGAGTTTGGCCCAAGCTTCCAGAATTATTTTGCTAAAGTTTTGTCTAATGTAAATGCTGATACATTTTACCTATAGCTGTCTGCTTGCCTAACTGGTAGACTAAATTATGATTTCTCATATCTATCTGACTGCTGCACTTCCAGTTGCACGCAGTGTTAATGCCAACAGAGCCTAGAAAGGTGCCTAGTTCAGGGTACATGAAGCACCTGCATGAAGATACAGATTCATTCCTCCTTGCAGGTTCAGCATTTCAGCTACCCAGATACTTTGCAAAAGGCACACAGGGTTCCTACTCTAGCCATGTCTTCAAGTTATGTACATTTAATTGCTTCTGAATCAAGGGTGACTTAGATGCCTGTAGACATATGCTGATTTTTTTTTTTATAGATACTATTGTAAACATTACTGATATTTTTAACTTCAAAGTTTTATTTTCATTCAGTATTAGGTATTGAAAACTAAACATGAAGTTCGGGTGTTTGTTTTTCCCTGTATTATCTGTTTTCTTTTTCTCTACATTCCCTGTTTTCATTATCACTGAATGCATATTGGTTTCTACTTCTGTCTTCCTCTGTTTCCCTGAGTGTCTGAAAACTTTCTCAAGCTTGAACATCCATTTTAAGAGTGTTAGAATTACAATCAATCTCTTTAGTTTTTCTCTGTCCCCCTATGATTCTCCAGAAGTTGCAGGAGTACTGAAGAAATAAGAATCGAAAAAAAAAAGACTGTGACAAAAGAGCAAACCCCTCTGAGTATAATTTACTTAATTCAATGAAAATGTGTGCAGTTTTGGACTGAGTAATTTGAGGCTGGAATAAATGAAAACAATATTGATTTAAAATATCTGGTGAAAAAATACCACCTGGAAGTTATTTGCATAATAAAAGCTATTCTACAATTCTTCAGAACATTATGTTCTCCTTTTTGAGTGAGTTTCCAATGCTATAATGGAACTATATCCTTCGAGAAGGCATAATCAGAAACAAATATTCACAAGTCATCCTCAAATTCTCCATTTTAATCTGGACTTTTTTTTTAAAAAAAAAAAAAAAAGCAATCCCAGCAAAAGGAACAAAAGAGTCACAAAAATATCAATTTGAGAAGAAAAACATAACTATGTACTCATGGTTACCAAAGGGAGCACAGACCTCCCTTGGAGCTGTTACATTTCACATACCTCAAAGTTTGTCATTGCGTTCTATTTGAATCCTTAAATTTTCAAAACATGTCCATTCCTAAATGAATTATCTTGTATTCCCGTCCCTTGCTAAAGTAAGTGAAATACTACAGTAGAAGTCCCAGTTTTATCAAAATACTACAGATGAAAACTGGAGGTGTCTGCAAATATTCAAGTGAGAGTACTACTACATCAGAAGCTAGCAGCATAGGCAAAGTGCCTGTGTATAATTCTAGGGTACAAGAGTCAGTAGTTGGAGCAGATTGGCTTTCACTGCTTTTTGTAAGGAGTTATCCCTCACAAAGATGCAAGCTACATTGCAGCTGTTATCTTCTGTGTGAAAAGAGGAAATTTTACAGACCTGAACATGAAAATACAACATCTGTTCAGTACAATTGGCAGATATTGAAGAAATAAATCAATTGGATTGTGTTGATTTAAATCCAAGCACAGAAAATAAATCGTTGTAACACCATAAGTAAAGGCTATTCTGGTTACAAATCCCAGTGATTTAGCTTTCTAGGAAGGAACTACATGAATCAAGCTGTATTATGAAAAAAGCATACCAGGCTTGAGGGTAACAATGAGTTAATCTGAAAGGTCTTTAACGAGTAGGCTAAACAGTCTGTATGATAAATTGTTGCTCCGACATGAGAGGGAATGATCTAGAAACAGCACAAATAAATCCAGTTCAATGTGAACAGTATTCTTAATACTCAAAAAAGAACACTCCTTGGATGCTTTAAATTTCTTTTGTAACCTGTGAAACACTTTCATCCACAGTCTGAAAGATGGCTACCTATACATGCATTCATTTTTTTGCTGAAGGCACATAGATAGATGGGAGCCTTACTTTTTGGCACTCTTCATTTATAGATGGCATATGGTGGCAGCATTATTTATTTATAATTCTGGGTACATAATTTGAATTCTGAGCTTGCAAAGTTGTATATCAACAAGCTGCTCTGGCCAACATCAGCCAGCAAAATCCCTACTGATTGCAGTTGTATCCATTAAAAAAAAAAAAAAAAAAGCTGTGACAGGTCACCAGGACAGGAGTGCTTATTCCACACTTCTGTGGCTACATTCATTGCTCCTCCCATTCACTGAAAGACTTTCATTTAGTTTAGGTGGATTTTAGATGACAAAGACCAGTAGAAATTATGTTGTATGCACACCTCTATATGCTGAAGGCAAAAACAATTAGCATTAGCATCAGTTGATAAGTTACTGTTTCTCATTTGACATTAAACCTCTTACTCCATCTACCTTACAGAATATAATAATATCTCTATAATTTGTCTAAATCAAATTAAGTAAACCAGTAAGTTGATTAATTGATACACTTTGAGAAGAGACGAGACCTTTCTGATTACATACTCTGGTCTTCATAACAAGACGTGACTGTTATCCAGTTATCGCTGGGTCATCAGTGCCATAGAGCAACACCAGTGAGGTGTTCTAGGAGGAGGTTCTAGAGGGACCCAAAGGCTTGACTGAAGATCTGAGGCCATGGCAATTCCCAGCAGACAAGTGCGTTGTGTAACTCTAACTGGCCACAGCACATTAAAAACAAGTATCTTGCTTCCACCTGGAGCTGGTTCAGCTCAAGGCATTCGCAAAGTCTTTCACTGTCTGACTGAGAGGATACCAAAACCCTTTTACCAGCATACATCATTTTAGACTAAGAAGGTGACCTCAGATGAAAAGAACAAAGGAAGATGTGTCTATTTCCTGAAGATAAGAACTAACAGCAATCCTAAGTGAGATGAACAAATTGATAGTAAATGCTTGCATGAAGCCAAACTAACATTCACTGCTATATCTGAAGGGGAAAAAAATCCCTCCTTTTTTCATACATACTACTATTAATGAATATTAAAATATTTAGATGTTGAATTCCTATTCCCCCCCATAAGGCATTATAAAGCAATATATATGCAAAATTTGAGAACAGAAATAGATTTGCCTACACATCAGCATTTCAAACACTCATTAACGCCAGGACAAACAAAACACTGTGTTCTGGTTCTCTTTACATCATCTGTCATTTGAATACGCAGAGTATAATGAGGCAGAACCTTAATGTTTGCGGGGGAGAAAAGTTGGTTTTTATCTTTCATTTACAACAAACATTAAACAAAGCCCATATGAGGGATGGAAAGTAAGTACCCTGGCAGAAAGCCCGAGGCCTGGATAATCAGGACATCGATCCCGAGGACACAGCTGTCCCTAACAAGTTACTTTCTGCACAGTCACCAGCACATCCTGATGCTTTCATGGCTGCTCTTAAACCATCCCCTTACTCTATTGTTTGCACAGCTTGGCTTCAGATCAAGATGCTGGGGAGGCCTATTGTTCCTCGAGGACTAATCTGAAGGGATTTGTGTAAATACTTCAGAGCCAGAAAAACTTCATTTCTTGTGCCAGTACTTTGCAACATTACACAGGCATTCTGTTCTTCCACTACAACCACAAATGTATAGACTGAGGCCAGAGGTGATCACCAATCAGTGATCAATTTAGTCAGCATAGCTTTGGAATTTTCAGTGTTAATATTCAGATGTGGACAGCACAGCAAAGACAAGATACATTTCACACAGAGCTACCCCTTGACACCACAATTTGGTTTTGCACATATTCAAGTACCAGCTTTTGCTAAGTGCTTTTCCTAGAATCCAGGGGGCTTGATCCCTTCAAGGGCGTAGCTACAGTAATTAGTACTTTTATCTAGTTACCAATTATAACTGAGAAATCCAGTATAGAGAGACATGGAGCTGCTGGAGAGCATCCAGTGACAGGGCTTCTTCGGAGCACTTATATGAGAGAACTGGGCTGTTCAACCTGGAGAAGGCTCAGGAGAGGATCTCAATGTCTGTAAATACCTGAAGGGAAGGTGTAAAGAGCTAGATTCTTTCCAGTGGTTCCCAGTGTTAGGACCAAAGGCAATGAGAACAAACTGAAGCAGAGCAGGTTCCTTGTGAACCTGGCAGCACTGCTGTGTTGTGCAGGTGATGGAGCACTGACGTAGCTTGCCCAGACAGGCTGTGAGTTCTCCCTCTTGGAGAACTTTAAAAGTTATCTGGGTGTGGTTCTGGGCAATCAGTACAGCACCAGTAACCAAGGTTATTTTGCTCTGTATAAGAAAAATAAATGAAGTATGTTTATGAAAAGTGAAATTAACCAGGCCATTTCTGCAGTGTCCTAAGTATGTTGACTAATGGCAGGTGGAAAAACTTAAGAAGCAATAATACAATGTATACTCAATTTCAAGTTACTCTTTGTGAAGAAGTTTCTGATCAGATAAAATGGGATTGGTGATAAAGCATTCTGGAAACACTGACTCTAACCTTAAATGTATGCTTTGTGAGAAAAAGCACCTGTTGTCCTCATGCAAAGGAATTCCCAAAAGATTTCTTTATGATGAAGTACTCTTTTGGAAAGTTATGACATCTTCCTTTTTTGCATGCATTAGAATAAACTATATCAGGAAAAAATAACAAAAAAATAGAGGCTGTTTTATTCCAAGAGAATAACACTAGGATTAAAGTTCCCAACTGCAAAAGCAACCAACTGAAGAGAACTGTCTGCAGAATATTATGGTAATTCACAGCAATTTAGTTTTAAAATATGTAATTAAATCACCTTTTCTCGCTTTTCAAGGTACATGAAGTACTTTATATGAGGTTCTTTGCTTATTGGATTCCTTTATTGTGTTGTAAGAGCGAAATTTTTAATGCTGCTTCTTGATACCAGGAAAATTTAGAACAGAATAATTAGCCCTATAAAAATTTCAGGTCAGTAATAAATGCATTGGAAAAATCTCATTTTTCCTTCTCTTCCTTTACCAAGATCTTGAGCAGCATTTAAATGTTTCTGCAGCTTCCCCTGCTTTCTGCATCTTATCTATTTAAGAAACAGAATTTTCATTGAAATCTGAATGCCATCAGAAAGGCTCAGCAACATACTACCAACTTAGAAGTGCCGTTGAGGCCTTCCCCCTCAGAAGGTGCCAGGCAGATGTATATGAATCTGGAAGTTGAGCATACATACCTACTGCTTTTGATTTGTAACCTTTTCTGCCTACTTTTAAATAGTTAACAAGGTAAGGGGCACAAAAAAAAAAAAAAAAAAAAAAAGTCCTTCTACTTAGATTTTCTCTGTTCCCTGAGTGCCAGCAGCAGATGGTGTTTAACTGAGGATAGTGTAATTTTAACTTGCAGAAAAGGCCATATAACAGAATAGTCATCAAAACAACCTGTTTCCCTTAAGAACCACATGAAGTAAAACTCCTGTATTGATAAAACATGCAGCTCCAGTGATAGCCAAAGATGATATTCCTACATGTCAAGGAAGATTCATGAGTATAAGGGACACCTTTGTTTGGTTGGTGCACTACCATTTTCCTAGGGGGTTTAGACAGAGTAGTAAGATTTTTGTCTTGACTTCAGAATTTCATTTTAAGGACTTATGACAACTTTTACACAGGTACATGAGCTCAGAGGCCAGCCATGAGTATTTATTTCTTGTGCACTCACTGGAAAGAACAAAAGCCTTTAAATTAACCTGCCTCCATCTCATCTGTGATAAGACTCTGGGGAAACTCCAGTCCCCAAGCATACTTGGCAAATCGAACCCAGCTAGGTACCACACACTGAATGATTTCTATCATTCCCACACAAAGAGAACTTCAAAGAGTTCCAAGGACCTGAGATCTCACCACCACCCCTCTTCCCCCCACCACTGGCATCAGTCTCTTTAACTCCTGTGGAAAAAAAAAAAGTCAACATGTGTTCCTCAGAGCAACTTGAGTTCTGCTTTGGGATTACCCTTTCAGGGATTGCAGTATAAAAAGCTGACAGCATCATTTTTCTTCACCTGCAATTACAGAATACAGAATCACAGCCTTTAAGCCACCTGCTATTGAAAAGCCAACAAAAAGAACTCACAACCCTTTCTTATTCCAGACATTTTCAAAGATTTGCTGGAAGAAATCTACATTTCCTAAGCTATCATCTTTCCTCTAGTACTACTTCTTCTACACCAGGCTCCACATATAAAACACACCTTATGCTTGTGTATGGCTTGGTGAAACCTAAATTGCCTCTTGGATAGATATTCCCCCATCTGATTACTTTTGCCCTTCCAGCACTTCAGGCTTTGAGTATTTATTATTTCCATTTAGAACACATCTGCCTTAGCCCCTCAATCCACACATCCCCAAAGGCCACTTTCACTGATAAATTCAGTTCTAATGACATTTGATGTACTCTTTGAATGCTGAATTTTACCAGTTAGAATTCATGAACACTCTGCTGACAGAGTGTTAGCCTATCTCTTCATGACCAGAAAATGGTTGCATTATTTTTTTTTTAAAAAAAGCATGAAAACATACCCACTAGTACTTATCTTTCCCCAGGAAAACGAGCTTTGCTGGCAAAGACAGTACAATATTCCAGTTGGTTTCTACATTGATTCCCTTGTGTTGGGAGTGGCTAAGGGACTCCTTTTTCCCTATTAAGTGTACCTACTGCCAGGACAGAACTAAATAGGGAAGAGGTGATTCAATAACAGCAAAGGTGGGCCAAGAAAGAGTGCAGGAAGAAGAGGTCTTTGCAGTCAGATGCACAAGTTACTGAGCCCCATAAATATCTGAATACTATATTACTAGTTGAAACAGTTCCCAAAGTATTTTTTTTTCCAGGATATGGGCTACACACAAACACTGAGGCAGAGCCGTCTGGATGTAGGCATGTAAGCTCTGGAGAAGTAAGTGGATGTGGAAGCCATCTCTGCAACAGCACTCTTCAAGCAACTCTCATTGGAAAGGGCTCATTTGCACCCAATGGCCCCTGCTCACAGGAGTCACAACAACCAGAAGTAGACTGTAGTTAGAGCAGAAAATAAAAATGCCAACATCTGATTAGCATAACAAGGCCACTGAAATATTCACTGCTAATTAGTACAGATTCTAGATGGCAGTAAGAACGCTGTCAAACAGCCAAAGAAAAAGCATCCTAGTTTAAAATAATCTTGCTTTTTTTTTTTTTTCTCTAAACTCTGAAAGAAGCAACATGATTTGCAAAGACTTGTGTTAATGTGAAAAGGGGGGTGGAAGTATGTGTTATTTCTCCAGAAACTTCAAAAAAATTCATTCTCTGTATCTCTTCCAGAGATGAATGAGGCCTTGCATGAATAAGAATCAGACCCCTGGTTGTCCTTTGCTGTGCAGCATCTCAGTACCCCTCCTGCTGACTCTGGTAATACACACCACTTAATGGATACCCGGACACAACACTAAGTGAATGGTCCATTCAGTAGCCTTTGTAATGGTATGGTTTTGTCAGAAATCTGTAGCTGCTTAAATATGCAAATTGAAAGCCTGTTTTAATAAAAGCAATCTCCTATTCCAGCCATTTAAGGCCACAACCACAAAGACTCACATGCCATAATTAGAACCTGTTCTCTAGGAACTTCAAATATAACAGTCTGGGTCAAACAAAGGGCAAGTTTGTGGTCTGCTTAGGATAAGGCTCAACGTGAACTTGTTTATGCCAGGCTGCAGAATGAATGGAGTGCAGTATGACAAAACAACAATGGCAATGTTTTCTCTTGGCTAGAACCTGATAATAAAGTTATTGGAGAACTTGGGATGGTGGAGCTGACAATACAGCTCACCTTAATAAATCCTATTCTATTAAATATATGTCAGGGCTCCTTCCAGTGAACTACATCATCTCTTTCTAATCCCCAAAGAAAGGCAGTAGAGTATTATACACCTATATACATACATATGCACACCCCCATATATACATATCTACACTCTTAAAAGCAGCACAAGATGCCACTTCTGCTTTCCTCCTCTCAGCCCTCCTCCTGGCTCATCACTCCAGCTTTCTGTCAAATGCCTCTTCTACACCACTTATTTAAACATGTCAACTGTGTTTTGTATGTAAATATATATAGAGTCTGTAATCCTAAGTATTCTAGCTCTCTGTCAACTGCTCTTCCACTGATACATACACAGAAACTCATGTTTAAAGGTTGTGTTTCCTCACTACCTTTAATATTCAGAACTTCCTCTAGCCCTTACTAGATAGTTGTTAACATGTGATAGGTAGTCACAACATGCTAACCAGTAAATACATCATGCTTAGGGGATATTTTTTCTTCTATTCATAGGTACAATCAAAGGTAGTAAAATCAAATTCCATAACATTTTGGGAAAAAAGGAGAAAAAATATGAGTACGACATTTTCAGCTGAGTCAAATATTTTAAAAAGACATAGGAAGAACACCAACACTATTTGGATAGAGCAAATTCTCAGCTATAATATGCTATTTTTCAACACAGTCACCAACACTAGCAATGTATTTTTGCCAGCAATGAAAAAACCTGCATGACATGCTGGTAAACATTTGTACCAGTGGAGATGATCCACTGTCACTTTTACCACTGCAGAAAACATGCTACCCAACGCCTCACTGTGCTCACATCCTGTTTAGCCTCCATAGACATTCAGCAAGCATCAGTGAATGTCCGCGGGTGTCAATCCCCCTCCCCCCGATGGAGGAATTCAATGTCACACCTTCACTTCATCCACACTTCCATGTCAGATGCCATTTTGTCATACTGCCCCTCAGCTGCCATCTGTCACACAGCAACAACGTGAAATAGAATATTGATGGGAAGGCTCAGCCTCTACCGCCATACCATCAACATCTACTGCAGACAACATGGGCCTATAGAGTAAAACAAGAGGCATTACTTTCAAAGTAGCCCTCATAGTTCATCTGGATTTGGAGAATGCCAGAAAGAAGAAAGAAGAGAAAGGTGTTGGTGGTAAAAAAAAGATGTGGGCTCTGATTTGTGCAGGAGCAAGAACTGGTCATGAGTCAGGACAACTACAGTTGTTATACTTCACATAAACCTTTGAAAAACATCAGCTATTGCTGAAATATTTTTGCTGGTGTGTCATTAACATACTAGGAGCAAAACCAAGTCTGGGCAGAAATACTGAAACTACTTCCTTGATTTCTCACAGAGTAATTTGCCATGCTAAATTTTAGGAGTAAGAGGAGAATACATTAAAACAACAAGTTTTAAAAGCCCCATATTCTGTTGCATTTATTCTCGAAATATTGCAGCTGAATTTCTGATAGCAATAGAAGACAACAAGTATAAATAGATATTAATATATTTCTTAAGGGAACTAAAAAAAAAAAAAAAAAAGAACTTAAAAACAAAAATCCTCTTTCAAGAAGAGAAAAGTATACCAAAAACAGGAACATTTCTAGGAAACAATTTTTTAATAGCAAGCCAAAAATGACATTGACTGGATAAAGACACTTCTGCCAGTCACAAAAAATATCTAGGTTAGTAAAAACACTGGGCACAGAGGGACTGTTTATTTTTTGTCAGTTTGTAAGGAATGACTTAGGATAGAAGCATTTGATATTCTAACACTCCTGGAGACTGCTTCCTTTTGTTACAAAATGTGAGCAAAGCCCTGCTCACACAACTGGCCAGCACAGAAAACAGCCTTTTGAATAGGAAACCAAGAGAGTCACAGAGGTGGGCACTGTGCTCCTCGCTAAAGATCTAACAGGTCAGGAAGGCTGCAATAGTCAGGAGGGCTTGGTAGGTCACTGTGGATGCTGGGAGCTGGCAGGGTGCCTCACACCTTGCTGAAAGCCTCTGCAATTCCCCAGAGCTCCAGCTGGATGGTGAATCAAGAACAGGACTAATTGCTGCTCAGGAAGGACTATGACAGAAATGTCTACATAACAGTGTTTAACTTCCTTTCAACTTTTTTTTTTCCCCCCTAATAGAGGGGCTATTAAAAAAGATGTTTTGAACATCACTGAAAGTTCCAACTCCACATCAGATTTTCAGCTCTGTTTTCTGTTCAATTAGGGTTATTAAAATTATCTCAATGCTTTAGAAGTTAAGATTATTTACAGAGTACATAAGTTTAAGTTCAGCAGAGAAAAACTGCTTTTTCTTTGTGAGCCTTATGTATTTGATACTAAAAAAAGGCAGCATGTCCTGCTCAAATATTCCCTGTTGCAATGCCAGATGGGAATCTGGCACTGGAAGCTGGAGCTGGCAGTAGGCAGAAGCCCTGATTTGTAGTGTGAAAGGCTAAATAATACTCCAAAATAACTGTCAATCACTGATGGAGATGGAACCATTTCAGCAAAATGAAGTCTAAGTAGCACATCTGAATAAGTTTTTGTGGCAGCATAATCTGCAGATTTCAGCTGTGATTACAATATAAGACTATTAAGGACTAAAAAGTACAGAGAATAAAGCTCAGAATAAATCAGAATCATAAAGCCACTGTCAGCAAGAGGAGAGAAAAAGTTCACAATAGAAACTGGTGAGAGCTGCATGCTGCTGAATTTGTTTCAGCAGTCAACAAGAGTTTTGTCTGGCTGAGAAGTTGAACACCTAACTGTTTCTAGACAGACGCTGAAATTCCTCATGAAGCTAATGCAAGATGGGACATCAGTGTTTCTGACAATCTAACTGAACAGCAATATAACTTTCATCTTTGTTTCTCCAGCATTCAGCAGTTAGACGTTGCCACAAAGACACCTGGGTACTACTGAGGAAAGATGTCATCTCTACAGGCTGTGACTGTTTGGTGTTGTTGTATAGAACAAACATAAGACCTACCCCTCACTTCTTCCTCTAAACACTACTATATTTTCAATATTAGGTTAGACACTAAAAATACTGAAAATATTTGGTTTCTAAATGGAGCACAATCAATTTGTTGGCCTCCTTTCTCTGTCATTACAGACAAGAGATTATTTTCACCTCAGCAACTACTTTGAGGGACAAGACCTAACTTATCCTGGACTGCCTCTTATGAACCAGGCAGCCATACACAGCATATTGATTTTTACTTATAGTTTGGAAGGCACAAGTTCTTTCAAGCCCAATCCTAAAATAAACCTTTCGAGACCTCAGCTGCCTCTTGCCTCCCACTCAATGGGGTCTCAGTCAATGACAGTGGCTTCTGGGCAGTTTATATGATGAGAACAAAGAAATCAGAACTTGCTGTACAAGCCCTGAGAAACATAAGACAGAAGGAAGAGTGGAAAAAGCAGTGGTCCAGATTGAATCCTGATCGATAGAAATGCAGGAATGATGTTTGCACAGATGTCTCCCAGAGGAGTTTGTCTCTGGTTTCTCACTGTTAAGGGTGTGATGAATGACAAGGAAGGAACACAGACTGGACTGTGCTTTAGATTCAGCAAGGAGAGGATGCAAACTTGCTTTAAAATTAAAGCAAAACCTAAAATTGTGCTTTCCTTAGCAAAAAGTGATAACTAAATTAAACCTCCCACTGAGAACAGCTCTAAATAGAGGAAAGGGAACTGTCAACAAAGTGGGCTCTTGCAATCCTATTCACATCTATGGCTATTGTTGAATCTCCAAAGATTTCTAAGAAAATAGACAGAAACATATTCTGGTATAGACAAAGGCAGCTGGAAGATAACGCAGCACAATTTGACACAAGTTAAACTGCCTTGCTGAGTTTCTTAATGAGCCATGGTTACTAACCATGTGAAGATATATGCAAAATGAAAAGAAAATAACTTGAAAAGAACTCCTTGTTGCAATTCACAACAAAAAAAAAGCATATCTGTATAAAATTGTGTTAAGTAAACAGTCAAGATTCAGAGGAAGCCCATGTATGTATTTGGAAATGTTCTTTTCTACCACACAATTTCAGACTCTCATCCTCCATGCTGATAAGTCCAGTTCCCTCTCCTGCACACCGTGAAGACATCACAAAGCCTTCTGTGGAGGCACCTGCAGCACATGCAGCATCTTTTCCATTTTCCACATTTAAGGACATAATGCTCTGCTGACTTTGACCAGTGGTGCAACCAGTCCATTGATGGCCATAGAAGCTCCTCATGGCAGCCTGTGATACTTGACAATGCTAGGATCTTTTTAGATACTTCTTGGCCATAAGGTGTCTAAACCCTTTTTGAACCTGCAGACATCTCCAACTCATTCACTGGTAACACTACCCAAAGCTCAGCACCTGCCTTCAGAACAGCCCTGTACAGCTGCTTTCAACTGATCTGTTTGTTTCAGCCATACCTCTGTCAAGGATATTTGGTAGCTCTCAGTGCTGCATTTGGAATGCTTGACACCTTCATGGTTCTGTAAAATCTCTGCCAACACACGCCTGAGCTTTCTCCTCCCCTAACTGAGGAGGGGGCTTTCCAGTATTTTGCTTTAGAAAAAAAAAGTTTTCATTAATCAAATGCTATTTGTCAAAACTGGCAGCAGTTATACAGCAATGAGAGTCCTTGGAAAGTACAGCAGTCAGCACTGTGAAGTGGCATTTATCAACAAGAATTACTATATTTCTATCCCTCTGCTTAGGCAAAGAAAATAGATGAGACAATGGTTGGCAAACCAAATCCTTATGATATATTTCACTTCACCAGCAAGCGTGTGTTTATTTTGGCATCACTTGGCTGCACAGCACAAGTGAAGCTTGCTCTAGTGTGCAGCAGTTGGTAATTTATCTATCATCAAAGGTATTTATAGAGCACTAGTTACCAGAGTATTCTGGTTCTCTCTACTAAGATGTTAGAGGAGAGGGAAGAGGGCTTGTTACAGGGATTTATAAAGTGTGTTTTTTTTCTGGTAAGCAGCAGATTTTATAAAGCTTCCTTTGGAAAGGAAAGTACTAAGTAAACATCATTAAAGGAAAAGTTGCAGCCTTGGATGCACAGATGAATGAAGAGACAACGCCCTAAGCTGAACAAAAAAATTATTCTTTATGAAATAAAAAATGTAAATATAGTTCAGAAACCAAGAAACGCTTTGAAAGAGAAATCTTTCATATTATTTCAGTTATTTCACAACTGTTCCAGATTGCTGCTTCCCTAACTAAAGTACCAAGGTTCCAACAGACCAAGATCACATACACTGAAAAGTTTTCCTGCTCAGCCAAACCATGGTTCCAGCAGCAGCACTGCTTATAATGCAGACTTTCCTACAACCATGATGCAGGATAAGGTTAAAGGTATTGAAGTACAGTGAGGGACATGAAGAGTTTTTACAGTCCACCCTTTAGATGCCTTCTACCTATCATCTCTATATTCACTTTCCTTGGGAAGATGTGAAAAAGAAACAAGCCTGTCAGATTGCATAGGGCTGGAAAAACTCTGTTTTTAGACATCTTCAAGGCTCAACAAGTCATCACAGCTGTCTTTACTGGGAAGCTTCCCATAGTAAATCAGCTGTGGTCTTCCTGCTGCTCAAGGACCACCTCATACATGTTTGGTACAATGCTTTGGTACACTCTTCTGCTTTCCGGAAAAGTGGCAGAAAAAAAAAAAAAAGCAACATCACAGGTTATATCTCAGCTAAGTGTAAATGAATTTTCATGTGCAGAAGTAGAGAGAAAAGAGCATACCTATCCTAATGATTCTTATTCAGATGAGACTTTCAGAAGCTGAACATCAACAACAGCAGGGTGTATCTGACTTTCTTATAAATGCTAGCATGTAACACTCAACCTGAACATTGGCTTAGCACTAGTTTTCCTAAAAACAGACAAGTGTAACAAGCAGTACTTGATTTGAAAAAACCTGAATATTTAAACTGCTTGCTCTTAAGACATTTCCTCACAAATGATCTTTGTTAATAGAAATCATAAGATAAATGGAATTTACATTGGGCTTTAATGCTGCTCAGACACCTCCCATGATTTCCTTCTTTCACTTGCAAGAATTTTATGTGGAAAAAAAAAAGAGGAATAACTGACTTAGAAACCCCCCACAGGAAACACTGCAATTGCAGCTCCTGAAACTGAGTCAGAAAGGACCAAGAAGGGCAGTGCTAATCCTGAGATTAAAAGAAATGAGTTATGAGAACAAGTTAGAAAACTATGTTTATAAGGAGAGATTTAATAGAACTGACCAAAATCATAAATAACTGAGATAAGAGAAGGTTCCTTTTTAGCTCCAGTGCTGAAGATTGGATAAGGAGCATCCAAATTGAAGTTAAAGGAAAATAATTTGAAGTAAGCATTAAAAAACCACTTTCCATCTCTGATAGCAGTAAGCAGGTGAAGTGACCTGCTGCTCAAAGATGTGAGGTGCTGACCTTGGGATTACATGGGAAGGAAACTGGAGTGGGAAGTGCTGTAAAAATAAGCGCTGCACTGAGTGCAAAAGCTGTTATTTGCAGGTTCCCCACATGTTGTGTTTTTACAAATGTTTATCCTTTGACTACCACACACCCACACTCATAAATCCAACAGTCTATACTGAGCTTTCCTGAAAGTGTAAAAACATTAAGTATTTATTAGATCAAGGAAGTGACAGGCTTCTGTAAGAACCAAAGATCTAAGTAACCTTTCATTTAGGATGCAGCACAGCATCTAAGCATCCTTCTGGTGCTTCAGATGCACGAGAAAACAGATACTGATGTCTGAACGCGTGCACATGTCATCATGCTTGCTGAACAGGAATCATAATCGAATGTTTAGAAATAAACCAATCCTTTTAACTCCTTTTATGTTCATGTTAAAGTTTCCTTTACACTGAGAACAAAATATGACAGCTTCCGTGCTGTCAGCAGTAGATACAAGACTGGAAGTCTCATGCATTAGCACCTATTGGTTGCACTGGGAGCCTCACACATCCTGTACAAAAACCCAGGTAATTCTCTTCCTTCCATATCATGAAGTCAGGTTTGCAATCCTACTGAAACAGGAACTGCAATAAAGCCACATCAAATCAGTGACTTCCTTGGATTTTGGATCAGAGTGCTTTCCCAGACCAAAGCTTTTTTTTTTCCCCTCTCCATTTTCCACTACTTTTCCTTTGTTGCATTGCAGCAATCTACAACTTTGCATTTGAAGTAGAACAAAAGGACCTGAGCAACAATGGAAGTAGCAAGCCAGAAATGGACCCACAACTGGAATAAGCCTCATGGAGCCCACCATGATGGGGGTGAAGCATATATGGAAACAGAAAGTCTATCATTGAGCTCTAATTATACAAGTCTCTGTTCTGCTCACAAAGAAGCAAAACTGCTTCTGACAAGTCCTTGGCAATATCAGACAAAGTATTCACAGGCAGGCCAACAGTCCCTTACAGAAAGGAGAATGGTACTCACTCCACTGGTGGGAGGGCTCTCTAGTGATACAGCATCCCTCCCCAGAAAGCAGCCGAGGCCCAAGAGACACCTTCCTTTCCATGGTTGTCCTTGTATGAGGCAAAGTGGCTTTACTCTGAGTCCACCCCTTCTGGCCAGGCTGGGAGCACAGGGCTAACAATGTGCCTGTGCTCCTTGAGCCAACCACATCCCTTCACCAGGTGCTCAATCACCAGTTCAAGCCCCAACCTAACAGCTACCCTACAACCTCCATTACACTGCAACCGGGATTTCAACCTTAAGTTGGTGAAGGGGAATCTCAGAAACACCGAGAGTAGTTTCCCAAACATACATGATTCTCACTGTACAGATAAAGTAGTTTGAAGGCTGAAATGGCAATGACGGTCCTGAGCAGATGTGATATAAACAGTCCATACTCCTGAACATTTGCTATGCTTAGATCAAATCACATATGTACACTTCGAAGGAATGTAAGAATAGAAATGTATACTATGTCTGCCTTAGTGAAATACTTCCTCCATAATTTAAGTTATTGACTCTTGCAATACAGCTTTTCACTATAGTAAGAGGGTTGAATTTTGACATTGCAGAAAACCTGAATACTACTTACCCCTACTTATATAAGTTTTTCTCATCAGTAGGATCCAAAGAATTAACCAGTCCGCTGGCATTATATGCCCCAGATGGCCAGCAAACACACCTTTAACGTCTTTGATTTTTAGAATAGTTCTTCTCTCACAGCTGACTTATGCATTAGCCCTTGAAAATGAAATGTGCCTTGTGGCTGATCTCATAATTCCCGAGCAATCTTGACTAGATGTTTTTAAGAAAAGCATTTTGGGGGGATTTTCCTTTTTAGTAAAACTGCAAAGATTTCTTGCTTAATCTGCTCTGAATTGTTCAGGCAGAAAGCAAGAATTTTGTCACCAGAGGAAGCACTTCTAGGAGCTGTTCCACCACAGCACCTCCCTTGCCATTCTTCCGTGCTCCATCCTACCAGCTTCATCCAGGCATCTTGATGCCCTTCTCAAGGATAAGGCAGGCCACTTTCCCTTACGAGACATGCCTACATGTTGCAGAAACTAAAGTAAGTGTCTGTCAGCCAGAAGTGCTCACATACACTGATGGGATTAAAACATGGTCAGGATTTCCTTACATGTGTCAACATGAACAAGAACAGTATGAATAAACTCAGCTCAATAACAGGTAGAACTGCTGTAATGCAATTCTTCAAGCACTATATTTTTAAATATGGGAACTTCTGAGGATTTTCTAATTGTCTGAAGGTTTTTTTTTTTGTTTGTTTGTTTTTTAGTTTGTTTTTCTTTTTTGGGAGGGAAAGGGGCTGTATATGTGCTATTATGGAGATGGTCTTATTAAAACTGGCTCCTTGTCTCTGGAATCATTGCAATAATAAGTAAATAAATGTAGGTAAGAACATAAGAGGTGACATTGGCAATCAGAACAACTTATGTTGTGGATGCTGGCAAACACCACGTAAGTATTTTCCATTTGTTTCTTCCGCAGTGACTTTAAAAAGTTTGAAATACATTTAGTCAAAGTCATCAGACTGACCTAGGAATAAGCAAGAGTTTTAGAGCAAGATTAAATCAGCCATATCCCAAACAAGAGACAGATTTGTACTTAGGTTTGGGGTTACTTTGAATTCCTTTTTAATTATACATCCAAAAATGATGCCTTCTTCAACAAAAATGTCTATCCATAACCTTGATTTAATTATGCAGATAAAAAATGGTTCGGAAGCAGTCATTCTGTTTATCCTTTGATCCACTATTAGAAGGATCTTTATACACAGTACTTTGATCATATATTTGAAATTAAATTCAGGACACATGGCATCTGAAAAAAGATTTCCATTGTATTTTCTTGAATCAGTCAAGATATCATCTATTAAATTTTTTCTCCCATATAAAAGATTTTAAGACCCATTTATTGAAAGTAACTTGGAGAGTTTCTACAGTTAGCATTAAGGAAAAGGTAAGGTATCAAGCCCAAGGTGCTGGCTCAGCACTTGCTGGGACTCTTTGAATGACTCCTCAGAGATGCCTTCATCCTCCCACATGCAGAAACACTCATGAATTTGTGCTGCCATTCACTGTCCTTATCACTTTTTGGGAGCAATGTGTAAAGGAGGAAAAAGTGCTGATCCGTGAATATGACCTTGTACATTCCTTGTACCCTCAGATGAGGCTGATCCCATCTTTCTTTCATTTCTGATTCCAATTTTGAGAAAGAGAGCTGTCCACTGAAGTGAACAAGAGAAACTGTACCAAAATCTTTGTGCAGTTCTTAAGATTTGCAGGTTTTGCTATCATGCCAAGGTATTTAAAAAAAATAAAGAACATCACTCTCAGCACAGAGAACATTGTTATTATATGTTATTGCATGAGATCTATTTTAGAGGAAATGAAGAATGTTTCAATTATGCTTTAATGACCCTCACTGAAATGACAGCTGAATTTACTGATCGCGCATTGAGATTTACAGACAGTGAAATGCATATTGTTAGCAACTCAGTCTCTAAACAACCAGTGGGGTAAAAGGTACTTTTTGGTAGCTAAAATCTGCCTTCTCCCTGCTATTTGATCCTGATATCTGTGGAAAGGTTTGCATCCTGCTTTCTGGCTCCTTGGTGACAGCTGAGGGCCATCTGGTTCTGATCAAAACCCACAAGCATACAGGATATAGACCTTCACCTTCCTCTTCCTTTTCAAATTTTCTGAGCTTCTTTTCATCTTCAGCCCTCTTTGGAATGATTCCAATGAAGACTGGATGCTTCCAGTCTTCAGGATGTTTCCCAAAAGAAGGGTTGTGCCCTCTAAGAATTATCTATATCCATAGTACTTCATTATTTGCACTGGAATGGTGGCAGGAATAAAAAAGAGTATTAGGCCATTCCTGTGCTGGCACACCTCCAGCAATACATTAAAATTGAAAGCTTAAGCGAGAATAAATCTGTATAATCAAAGAATATTAGGATGTTATAATCACAAAATAAACAAGAGAGGCAAAGCAGACTACGATAACAAAAGAGAATAAACAGAAGGCTTACCCCTATCCTAGGCTCACCCACAAAACACCAGCAGAGGCAATCTCCAGAAGAGATCCTTCCCCCCTGGCAGCCAGCTCTTAAATGGGTCTAGGAGAGGTGGAGCCTGGCTCCACCCCTTCCAGCAGCACAGGTGAATTGCCTTCACCTGTGCTCCTGTGGCTGACTCATGGCTCGCCTCAGGTGATCAATCAGAGGTTCAGGCCGTGACTCAGCAGTTCCCATACAAAATCAAACACAAATCTTGATGGATGGTTACCAATATTTTCTTTTACCATCTGTATGAAACTACTTGGAGCACTTCTCTCGATGGCTTCGTTTTTCTTTTTCTTTTCTCTAAAAAATGAAAAGAAGTCTTCCTGTATATTCACAGCAGTAAATTACAGGCATATATATATGTAATTAGCAGTGACTTAAGTATAGACAGATATGGATGCATGGAGAAAACTATTCTTGTATGTGCCTATTTTCAGTGGGTTATTAGCTAACTGATAGCACTATTTTAGAAAGAACACATATATAGAACGTTGTCAATTCTAATGTATTTATCTGACTAGTATAGTTGTACGTAATTACATAATTAGGGTAAATGTACTTAGTACTTGCAATATGTAGCGATATGGCAACACGATATTCAGAAATACCAGCACATTGTGGTGGCACATAAATGCCAGCTGAAATGCAACAATCACAAAAATTCTTCTTTGTTCCAACTCACACAGGAAATTCCCGTTTGCTATCTGTATTGCATCTTCAATCTCACCATCACTGGCTTGCCTATATTCATGTGTGCATTTCTTTCATACCCACTGGCACTTCTGTGTTTCATTATTAATTTTTTTTCCTCTGTCAGGAAGAAAGGCATCAGCAGTGTGCCAGCATTTCTGATCTTACCAACCACACGCTCTTCATGAAGAAAGCCCTTCGTTTTCCAAGCATTTCTGTTCAATTTCTGGATGACTATCCAGCACATGATGGCAAACAATGAGTGATTTCCCACCTTCATCTCAACACACCAGCTGTCTCATTCACAGCATTTTCATATTTTCTCCCCACACCTCACTGGGAATGGGAAGGTGAGTGAGCAGCTGGGTGGTACTTGGGCTGTTAGCCAAAGCTGACCCACCACAAAACATCTTTTCTTGAGTAACAGCGGTTTGCATCTCCC
The DNA here is from genome assembly GCF_019232065.1 of Centrocercus urophasianus. Taxonomy (NCBI): domain Eukaryota; kingdom Metazoa; phylum Chordata; class Aves; order Galliformes; family Phasianidae; genus Centrocercus; species Centrocercus urophasianus. Next base: position 26,712,485 of record NW_024884142.1, read on the forward strand.
AAGTCTGGGGGACTTTCCATCAAGCCCAATGTTTCAGAAAGGAGTTCCAAGCACAGACTGACCACTCCTCTTCTTCTGTTCCAGTTCAGACAAGCATTTCTGTCAACTACTGAGATGTGTTTTAAGTCTTAACAGAGTTGTTGTTAAGAAAAGCACTTGAGCAGGATTGGGGCATTAGTGATTTTTCACCTTCATTTTCTCACTGATGCAATTTTCTCTCTGGTGGCTGCTGGAAAGCCTCCAGAAGTATGCCACGTTACTTAAACTTTTTCCTCAGAGACCTAAATCCAGCCATGTTTTCAGTCAACACAGCACACTCCATCTCAGCACATAATTCTCATCCAAGCTTTGCAAAAATTTCAGTCTTACATAAGGCAAAGCCTGTCCTTTTCCCATCAGATAGGACAGTACCATACTTTGAGAAATTGTAATTTGTGAGCCCCAAAATATTCACCTTCTGAATTCCCATTTGAAATATATTTCCTAATTCCAGTCTGAAGATGTCAGCTTAGAGCACTGCCACAGTACCCTCCCAGATCCTGTTCAGGTGTCTGTGTAGTGAGGGAGAAAGCAGACAGGCTCAGGAAGAAACAGCAGTGAGACATAATTGAATAGCTGCTAATGAGAACCATTTATTGGAAGATTTAAGGCTTGTTTTCATGAGCAAGAATTTTCCTCCAGGGCTCTCAGTAACTGCTGGTGTTCTTGGGGACCTGGACTCCCAGATCTCCAGTTTGGGGTCTTTAGTTACCAAAAAAAAAAAAAGGAGGCTTTAATTCAGTGCAGTACTCTGCAATTCTGCAATTAATTAGAATCTCATTAAGGGAAGCAAGGTTTTGCTCTGTAATAAAATTTTGCAGGGAGCATACAGTGTGACAGGCAGGGACTTCTTAATGGGAAAACATGATCATATTTGCACTGAAATTCAGAAAGCTGCTCCTTGCAGACACACATTGACAGCTAAAGTTTGTATGTACCTGTTTCTGCTGTGGATAATCCTGCACTCACAGATTTTTACAATGTAGGATAGCAATTCATTCAGTCTTTCCCTAAGTCTGAAGCCTAGTGTCCTCTTAAGGCTTGGAAATGCTCGTAGAAAGGCTGTCTTTGCCAAACCTGACAGGTTAGTGCAGCAAACTACAAGAGCAGTTTAATTGTCTAATACAATCATCAGTGGGAAAAGGTGCATGGTGCATGAGAGTAACTGTCATTTTAAATCATCTTTGTATTGCAGTTATAGATTTCTAATATACATTTAATTACAGTGATTACAAGCCCTTAAAAATTATCAGAAGGTCTTTGGGAATATCACTCCCTTTATTTCACTCTGCTTTAATTTATTGCTCCTAAATAGAGAACAATTACCATTTACAACCAGCTGCTCCTGAAACACACTAGAGAAAAGGGATTTGTTTCTAAAGCTGTCTATCTGTTGTTCCTCTTTTTTTAATTTAATTTGATTTTTTATACAAACAAGTTCCATATGCTTTTCACTGTAGCCCACAGGACAAATGGGTTGTATAGGCTCCAAAACTGGTACCTGGACTTTGCAAGAGTGCTGTACCACAACAGTTACTTTCAGAGGTGTGGGTATGGCACACGCATTCTGCATATACAAGGAGGCTGAGGGGAGCAGCACCTGTGAAAACCAAGCACTTCCCTCCACCCTTTCAGCTGAGCCAAGGCCTGTCCAAGATGGTCAATGGAGCATGGGGCCCCACTCCAATGCATCTGTGCTCCTTCAGTTGAGCAGAAGGGGTACCTGCAGCTAAGACAAGGGAAATGGGAATGGAAAGTAGATGAAATGTCACTGTGTCAGAGAGAACAAAAAAGGAGATGTTTATTTGTCTTTGTTATTAGTGAGTCTTCTGGTCTGCTTTGCTGTGATAAAGCAGACTGTAATAACGTATATTTTTTTCATCAGTTCTTTATTTAATCAAAAGGAAGAGATTTAGGGCCAGATCCAAAACAGATGTGAAGCTTTCCTGCAGGAATTTCCACAGTTCAAGGTGACACAGGAGCATTGCAGCCTTGCTTCTGACAAGAGCTGGGGATGACGCAGACTGGCTCAGTATAGTGAGACACAGCCAATGGGGCAATGGAAAGGGCAATGCGAGCCTCATGTGGGCCATGGGCTGAAGGAAAAGCACATTTGGAGAGATCAGAGAATCATAGAATATCTTGAGTCGGAAGAAACTCATAAGGATCATTGTGTTCCACTCTTGGCTCCTTACAGAACCACCCAAAAATGACTGAGAACATTCTCCAAATGTTTCTTGAACTCCAGCAAGCTCAGTGCTATGACCATGCTATGACCACTGCTGTGTTGAGACTGTTCCAGTTCCTGCTCACCCTTTGAGAAGAACCTTTTCCTAACACCTGACCTGAATTGTAGATGTAGAAATGACTACTGGAAGAACACACCTGAAGAACCAGAGAACATCGCCAACTTACTGAGGAGGAGAGGTGGCAGCTGACAGGGTGTGCATCTGTGAAAAGCTATTTCTGGCAGAGTTGGTCTCTTGCTTGGCCTGCTAAATTAACCTAAGTTTTGCAGCACCACATCACCTGGTGCTCTTTTTCATCCCCTTGACGTTAGATAGAGTACGTCACAAAGCTCTGCAAACCTGGAATATTCATAGGAAAAGATGATTCATTAGGAAAAGAATATTTTATCTTTACCCTAATAACAATCCTAACAGAAAAAGCTAGCAAAAAGTTCTCACTGCAACTTAAAACTTAACTCAGCTTAGAGGAGCAGAAAGAAAGCTGAAATAACTGTAGATAAGATCTGACAGGGAAAAAAAAAGGGCTGCGGTACAAGGAACACAGCTATCAGTTCCCTCAGGGTAAAAGGCAATGCCTTTCATGAAGTTTTGTTGACAAAAACAGGAACACTGTGAGCAAAATAAGCACAGTGGTAATGAATCAAGCTTAATGCAGCATAATAAATTTCTGTGCTTTGTAAGAATTAGAGATAGCTAGCAGACATCGGGTCTGTGACAAGTGTCTGTACTGCTCTTGTTAAAGACACTTTTGGTAGAGGACAGATAAAAGCACACTGTGGAATACTGTGCTTTAAACAATGGATCAAAATCCATCACTGCTTTAAGGCAGAACAGCATTGCTCCCTTTTGCTTCCAGTTGACATTGATCGGCTAATCACTGGACACTTGATTGAATTTATTCCTTTGTTAAATGCATAGGAAACTGCTCAGACAACTCAGATGGACTTTATTAGCAGAGCCTTGGTGACCCAGCCCTGTATCAGAGAAGAGAGGAAGATATAAGGCATCATTTTCTTACAACTCCTGCAGTAGTCATAAAAAGTAATCATGCAGCAGAAAGATGGTTTGACTCCTTCTCCTCTAATTTTTGATGTTCCCCAACAACTTGTGCCCTTCTGCAAGTGTGTATCTAAAAGATTATCTAGCAAAGCTACCACAAAGCAGAAAGAACTAACTATTTCAAGATGGTTTTTAATCTCAAATTCATAACAATGAGACTATGGTTCCGTGATCACTAGTGCTTATCAAAGAGCTACCAGCTAATCAGTGGTACAGGCATCACCTGGAGCAGACAGAGGCAGATGGTCGTACTTCTGTTGAATAACCTCCATGGCCAGCATGGCATTTCATCCAGCTCTGTGCAATCACGACTAGTCGTAGAATACAGCTGAAACCTGGTCTTCTGTAAAGGTTCTTAGCACATTATCCCAGCTAAGTTTTATGGAACAGATCTGAGACCTCAGGGTGAGTTGATACCATGTAAGATCACTGCATCATTTGGGGTCCAGTATCAGCTGCCCTGCAGCTTAACGTGCCTGGTCCAAGCAAGACCCCTAGCAGTCTCTGGAATGTTAATTCACTACTTGAAACTTTTTAGAGAGGATGTTGAATCCAGCCTTTTCACATCAACACCAGTCAAGGCTTAACCAAAAGTTAAAGAGGTTTCTGATATCATTAATATTCAGCCTGGACAAGAAGAACACTGGGGATCTTATCAACATCTATAAGTACCTGAAGGGCAGATGTAAAGTGGATGGATTCAAATTATCTTCAGTAGTTCCCAGTGCAAGGACAAGAGGCAATGGGCACAAACTGGAGGAAACGAGGTTCCTTCTGAGCACCTGGCAGCACTGCTGTGTTGTGTGGGTGATGGAGCACTGGCGTAGGTTGCCCAGATAAGCTGTGGGGTTTCCTTCTTGGAGATCTTCAAAAGTTGCCTGGATATTGTCCTTGACACCCTGCTCCAGGTATCCTTGCTTGAGCAAGGGTAGGGCCAGGTAGACCCAGAGGTCTCTGCCAACCAAAACCACCCTGTGATAAGACAGTGAAGACTTACAGTTAACATGATTTACTACCAGTACTAAGTGCAACTTGTATGTGTGTAACCAATGACAACAACAGGGGCTTAATAGCCAGGACAGAAACATGAGCCATGATGTCCTCTGTATGCTCACACTGTGGCCCCAAGGCTGGAAGCATTGAACTACACATCTCAGGTTGAGGTCTTACAAGTTTTCATCATGGATTCACACCCACTTGCTTAAGCATGCTGTTACAGGCTGCCCATGGCCACAAGGGAACCTGTGGCAGTCACCTGAGACTAAATTGGAAAACTTAATGTTCAATTACAGTGTTTTAGGTTAAAAGTATTCCTGCATTCAGTGGCCTTTCATGGACTTCTGCTTTTGGATTGGTACCAAGCACTTGAACTTTCCTTGGCCTTTTCATCACTGGATGATGCATGTTTGCCTGGGGGATATATTTCACCATACTTGTGAGCATGTGGGGAGAGATTTGGTTAGCTCAGTGCCTCAGAATAGCATACTTTTATCTCTAACCCTAATTCGGGTCATTTTAAGAGCAAAATAGAGACATTAATGATGCATAAACCTATGCCACTGTGATTTTCATCACTCTCTATTGATGATCCAAGCTCCCTCGCAAGTACTTTGCAACACTTCAACAATAAACACATCAGCCCTTTATATTTTCTTACTTCCCACATTGTCCTTTCTACATTGGCTTTCCCTGTGGCTCTAGGGAGATCAAGGATTCATAATACAAATCTAATATCAAAAAAGTCTCCAGTGGAGCTGTAGGCTCCAGCAGCAGCATGTGGGTCTCAGTGCCGGCACACTCCACGTTGTGCATCAGGTGATGTCAGCACCCAGATGCTCACACCCTGCTTTCAGTAACTGTATTATTTGCAAGGAGTTTGAGAGAGGTAAAGGTGTGCAGTAGCATTCATATGTTTACTTTCAGTTGTTGGTTTCTTAAGGGTAGATTAAAATTATTCTCAGTCGAGAAGAATATTTCTTTATTCTTGCAAGGCCCAAGGATACTGGAACGTGAAAATAAGACAGATATTACTTTTTCTTGAGCATTGGCTCATCTGGAAGACAGTAAATAAGTCTGAAGACAGGAAGCTGCAATCTACTACACAGCTCTTGAAATTGCATGGGTCTCACGGACAGTATTTTGGCCAATAACATTAGCACTGTTCTCATCTTATGATAAGCAGCCAGGTACATTTAGCAATTTACAAGTTTATTATCCAGCCCCACAGCTCACTAAGGAGAGGCTTATACTCCTGCATACAGACAACCCACTACTGCTGAAATCTTGAGAGCAGCATTTTCAAGCAGGATTATTTTTTAATAAGAAATTTTTAATAAAATTTTAATAAAATTAAAAAATGACTAAAAATCCGTTTCACCTCTTATTTCACAGCAGAAAAGATAGCATACAGTTCTATAACAGCTATCTAATGCCATGATAAAACCAGTATCCAGATATAGCGAGGATATTTTTTTCATCTCTCCAATTTACTATGAAATGTTATGTTCTATCAACACCCTTCTTAGCTTCTTAGCAACATAAAATTAGTTTGCAGCTTATTCAGCTCCATTTCCAGTGCTTAAATATGAACTGATAAAAATAACTGTTTCAAAAACCACACAATAACATTTCAAATCAGGTAACCAGAGGCATGATTTAAGGTGAAATGAATAATACATTTATATTAAATACCTTTTCATAATTAAAAATGGATTGGGAAGAGAGTAATCCATTAGATCTTGGTCAGCACTGAGCATCGCTACTTCCAGACAAGACTGGCTGGTATGGAGAACTCCCTGTATGGAGGGTTTAATCCACAGTGCCACAGATTTTCCATCAAGACTGTCTCAGGATCTGCCGTGTGGGCTTGGAAAAGAAAGGGAATCTGACCTCAAGAGCCACTTTCAAATTAAAATTCACTAAAAACTTATAAAAATAATGGGATCTCAGTTATTCCTAAGAGTAACACCTTCAGTTACTGAAAGTTACTGCTTGAAAGTTGTTACTGAAAAACAGATGCTAATATTGGTGGGAATCTGAAAGAAAACAATACAATGGCAATAGCCAGTTCAGGAAGGTTACATCCTCTCTGCCAGGACTCCATTTAATTTGAAGAAGGCAGAAATGGTAGACAAGTTCAAGGGACCAATACTGTAGCAATCTTAAGGAAGATCCAATGGCCAACAGAGGTTAACTGCATCCACATCTGCATCCTTCTCCTGTGTTCCCCAGCACAAACTCGTTAAACAAACAGCAGGATAACATTTCCAAAATGTACATATAATAACATGGGGAAATACGTTACTCTAGCTTCTGGGGATGCTATTCCCAGGATAAATACTGTCCATCTCTGTTCCTCATCTGAATTTTTCAGATGACAGAGAGCATGACCTAGTAGGTGTTGTCTCTGCCCTGAGAGCTGGCTTGGATCTGGAGGACATCCCAGGTCCTCTCAAACATACATCGTCATCAGGTTTGGAGAGGACAGGATGGGGCAGAGGAGACTTTCTGCCTTGGAATGGGTTGGAGGAAGGTGAAGGCAGAGAGGATTCCCTAATCCTGCCTAACTGAGAACTGTACTCTTTATCTGAGGCCAGTATGCCTTCTTCATACGGTTGTTCTGCCATGCATCTCTGTGCAATTGCCTCTCAGACATATTGGTTTGCACTAACATAAAAAATGCCTTTAACTGCAGGAGGGAAGCCATTTTTATGCCCTTTGTATTAATAGGTATTAACAAATTGAAGAGCACTTTATAGAAAAGGGACTGTCCTTGGGCCCTATTCTGTGTTGAGGGTTGTGTCTGGGGCCCCCCACCTGCACTGCCAACACCGTGTTCCTGTCCTATACCACTCCAGTAGGATTTCAGAAAGCTTCACACGAGTCAAACAATGCTTTTGTTTTACAAAAGGCATGCAGAAGGAGAAAATGGCAGTCACACAGCAGACCTTTGTTCTCCTGATCCACAGTTCAAAGCTTTATCCAACTAACATTCTCCTGTGAGCTGTTGCTCTAAGTCTGCACTGTGCCAGCGCCACCAACCCTTGAAATCCCAGATCCCCAGTGAAAAACAATCTGCAGCCCAGAGATGCCCTCGAGCTTTAAACCATGCAAGCTGAGCTCCTGACTCACGTGCTGGGAAACCTGCCAGTGCCTGACTTGCAGCACTACATCTTGCTGGGAGATTCACCATCTGCCCGGGATATTACTGAATTCCTAATAATGCTTTAATGCATATTTTTTTTTTTTTCTGACTACTAGCTCTGCTTTTTTGTTGCTGGTTTTTTTTTGTTTGTTTGTTTGGTTGTTTGGTCATTTTAAATGTTTCTTTTGGTTTCAGACAAAGCACTTCTGCAAGAGAGATGATCATAACTGCTGCAGCAAGAGAAATGAAGACAATCATTTGCCAGCAGATTTCTTTGGTAGGTAGTTTCTATGGATGAGGAGGGAAACAGACCTTTTAACTCTAGAAGCAGTTGGATTGCAGAAGCTTTTCTTTCTATACATTTAAATGGTCACTGCGTTCTCCACTCTTATGGACTCTTATGTCCATAATTTAACTTCAGACTCCCAGACAGTCCAAGCTGATCTTCCTGCTTTTATAATCAAGGACTTCTGGAACATTTTTTCTGTTTTTCTTGTCCTATACTTTCAGTTTCAGAGTTGCACATCAGTTCTAATAACCTATTTTTTGCTAATATTGCTTTTCTTTTTTTCAAGTTTTTATGCTTCATTGTTTTATAGCTCTTCAAGAAAACAGCTGATTTTCTTTTTAAAGGGTTTTGGGATCCTCCACAGGGGTCCAAACAAGAGGGACTTCCTCACTTCTTTGTGGTGCAAAAAATATTGTACATTGTCTTCAGTCTTTTTCAGCGTGAAATGTCCCAAAACAAATACAAAGTTATTTTCCTTAGCAGACTTACAAGCCTAACATCAGTGTTTCTGTGGAATAGCTCTCCCTGGAACAGCTTTATGTAATCCCTGGCCCCAAAAAGCTCTCTTGCAATTACTGAATCTTTTGTGAGAGACTTAGGAAGTTTTAGTGCATCACCGAGCAGTTAACATCTGTGATTTCCTACTGAGTTCTGAGTTTAAATCAATTAGCAGTAATTGGGACTGTTTACATTGGGTTTTCATGAAGAACAAGCATATGTTGGAATTTTAAATGAAATATTTAAGTTCCCAAACCAAATAACCATAGTTAAAATTTAAAAAAAAATACATTGACCTCACGATGTGCTGCTAAATTATTTGGTAACTCATTGCTCTCAGCAGAACCCACTTCTGTTCTCTGGAACAACACTGGAATCACCAGGTTTGGAGAAACAAGCGATTTGAATTTTAGTTTTATGTTCTATATTTCTCAACATCTAACTGTTTATGCTGCACTAAAATCACACAAACTGGAATTAATTAAATGTAACAAAACATCTAATTATTGCACGGAGTGGTCTTGAAAATTTTCTCCAGCCTATTAAGGTAATAAACCTATCACATCAAATTACACTCAGAAGTGCTATATGCAGATTTGGGAAGGGATCAATGCTCCCGATGACAGTAGTTAGCTGTGCAGAATTATACTGCACAGTTTTAAATACAACTGCTGATCTTTCAGTATGGAGAAAGTACCAAACCACAGTTAGCTGGGAGTTTGCTGGGTCACTTCCCTGCCCACCTGGAAGTGAATCCCCCAATTTCTCCCCATCCAGTGCACCAGGAGGAGGGAAGGAGAAAGACCCAAAGAAAGACCTGCCATGGTTTGGAAGCTTTCCAATCCTTCAAATAAGAATGAAAAGCAGGTTGATTTATCAGAGCCTGCAGGTTATCACTGTCTTTAAGTAGATTTGCCAGTGCTAGCAGTTCTGAGAGCTGTCTTCACAGATTAAGCTGCAAGCAGGTGCCAACCCATTGCAGATGCTGCGGCACCTGCAGGGGAGCTGGATTTATCCCTGTTGAGTAAGTGGGAACAGGGAATTACTGAGCAGCTGTGACGCAGAAAAGCAGAGAGAAACATTATTTGCACTTAGCAGTGCTGAGGAGCTCTTTCACGTTTACACTGAAGTAAAAGCAAGATGTGGTTTCTTGATTTAAAAATGACTACTGTGTATTGGAACTGAAGTGGAAAGGATTATTACAAATCCTTATTTCCATGCTGTTATGTTGCCAAGGAAATCTATACCAAATACAATCATTATTGGAGAAAGCCAGCTCAGCAGAGCATGCCTTTGAAAAATTGAAAGTTGAAGGGAGGCACAATTATATTTCGTTCAGGTCAATAGGCACTTTCATTCAAGAGGACAATTATTGAACATCAAAAAAGAAGATGCAAAGCCATCATTACTCCGTAATGAACCAAGTCTAGAGCTGGTTTAGCAACTATAACCTGAGATCAACACCATCAGCCACTTTACAGTGAATTTTTAAAACTGAATAAATGTTTACATGGAGAAGAGCAATGGATAGTGGGTGTGTACACTGCTTCTTTGTGGATATTGAGCTGAATTTTCTAAGACTGATCTCTGCCCCTATTGCTCATTTTGGAAGAGCCTTCCCCAGAACCAGGTCTAGCCAGGAGAGCCTAGAACATTCCCATTACTTGCTAAAGTGGTGAGCACAAACACTGACAATGGGGCCACCAAGCCTTTCCATGGCTGGTGATACCCCAAGACATCTTCATAGCTTCTTGTAACAGTTGTGCTTTACTCTTTTTCCAAAGGCACAAACTTCGGTATCATCAGCTTTGCCAGCTGCCTTTTCCCTCACAACTTCACCAAATGGTGACTTGAATTCTGCCCTACCTGCTCTGTACACTATTGCTCCTGTTCCTCTCACTCCCCTTTGGCCCTCACCCCCACACCCAGCTGTGGGCCTCTCTGCCATTTGAGTTTTTCAGATTGAGCAAAAGGAGTCCCTCTGTCCTGTTGAGCATAATCTTCTTGAGGCAGCGGTGGACTCACACTGAGGGCTAGCTAACTCAGCTCCTCCACACTGCTCTACACTTGTCTTTCTCAAAGGAATGAGGAAGCAAATACGATGAAAAAACTTAATGGGTTGAGATAAGGTCAAGGAGATTGCTTACCACCATGATTACCATGATTACCACCATGAGCAGAACAGACTCAGCATAACAGAGATTAATGTAATTTGTTGCCTATTGCTAATAGACCAAAATCGTGAAAGGCTAAAAACAAATTACAAACACCTTCCTCCCACCCTCTTCTATCTAATTCCTCAGATCAGGGGAACAGGGGGTGGGGGCTGCAGCCACTCTATAATGCCACTCCTCCATGGTCACTTGGTCACTGCTCCATGTGGGTCCCTCCCATGGAATGCCAGCCTTCTCCAGCTGATCCCACATGGGCTTCCCACGGGCTGCAGCTCTCCCTGCACAGCCCCAACACAGCTCCATGCCACAGGGCTCACCCTTCAGGCACTGCTTCACACAGCTCCCCATGGCTGCAGCTCCAGCCCAGGATGCTCCTCCAGAGGTATCCATGGGCTGCAGCTCCTTCATACCTCATCCACTGCTGCACCACAGGCTCCTCCATGGCTGCACGTGGACATCTGCTCCGTGCAGTGTCCATGGGCTGCAGGGGCACAGCCTGCTCCTCGGTGAGCCTCTCCTGGAGCAATGGGGAACAGTTCACAGCAGTCCAGACCACACTCTTAGGGCAGAAACTGCTTGAGGGTGAAACTGTCCTCCAGAGGTCTGTGTGCGTGGCACATTACAGCCAAGTGATAGCAACTATTTATTTTATCCTCCATAACTGAAGCCATTTTAAATTTTGCCTGCACCGTGCAGCGTGTGGGTGAGAGCTGTTCGTATAATTATCCTTCTATAACCTAATCCTGCAGAACGTGGTTCTTGTCTGCACTGGATCTCCTTCACACTGCTCTGACATTGCAGAAAGGCACAGGCAGGTAAATCTACTTTAAGAATCTTTGATCCAGCAAGTAGAGCAAAACAAAGGAAAATAGGCTTGCAGTCTTACAGAGGCTTGACTGCTTGTCTTGTCTTTAACTGCAGGAGCCATTCCATGCTCTTTCTTCACAATCAGTTGGTTTTCATCCTAGCTGATCTCATATCACTCTCCATGAGCTTTCCGGGTGTAAGGGAGTGAAAGGCTGGGGCCTGAGACAGGCATTGAATCAAAGATGACCCGTCAATGTACCTCACAACCTCACAGTATATCTACTAGTATTAATTGCACTTACAAGATGCTGTTTATCCATTTTTTTTTTTGTCAGGATGAATATGTATATTCTGGTATTTATCTATATGCAGTAATAATGGCCAAATTATATCTTTCTTGATCACAAGGGAACTTTGCTGTAATTTTTGTTACCCAATTAAGCATGTTGCAGCAGTCCGGGCAGACAGTTTGTCTTGCCAAAGAAGCCTGTGGTGCACCAAAATAGATAACACAAGTCCTTTGGTTCCTCCTTGAACCCTGGCCAGGTTTTAAGGGGGAAATCAACAGGACAAAGAAGAAACCAGATGTTTTGCCTGACTACTATGCAGATTTGTTTATTCAGTGGTATAAATGCTGAACCTGCTTGCAGTAACTTTGGTGACCTCAAGTATGGGATGGATGCACCGCTGAAGGACTTCCCAGTTTCTGAGACAGGTTCTCCAGATCCTCGCTGCTACCAGGGCTCCCCAGTGTTTGTGGATCTGGATGATGGCAAAGTATTAGGATAAATGGTGGAGTATTTTCCTTAATCACTATCACTAGCCTTATGTAGTAATGACTAGGTGCCTTACCTTTCTTATTTTCTTTACTGTTAAGCTTATCTTTTAACTATAGGCAGCACTTTATTTTTCTATTATTTTGAAATAGACAGTAAAATAAGCTTATCCCTTTTTTTGGTGTCTGTGTCCTTCCTGTTGACCCCATCAATTGACAAAACAGGGAGATGATGCAAATTTGGAATTTGGTCCTTCATAAACTTTTCACAGTCAAATTCTTCCACTACATTTTCCATTTCAAACTAAAAAGTCTGTCTCTCTAATGAGTCTGTAATTATAGGGGTGACAATACACTGGGACAACTGATGTTTACTTTTTCCTCCTGATTCCTTATCCAATTTTGATGTAACAGAAATGTTCCAAACACCATTGATATTCAGTCTTCACTTCCTTCACATTGATATAGTGATATTGCCGTGGTTTACAATAATTTGCAAGTCTTTAAATTTCATTGAACAACACAGGGCTCATATTAAACAGTTTCAAACGTATCTGAGAGATGAAAGGTGACAGAACTGGTAATTACCTTGTTTCTCATTAACGATGACTTAGTACTCCAGGGATCTGTATTAGAATAAATATTCTATCTCCTGTTTATTAACCTTTGTTCTTTAAAATGGTGAATGAGTGCTGATAAAGCTATCGCTATTGTGACTGCCTCAGGAACTGATGATGTTTCCCAGCTCCTAATATGATTTGGAGTCACCTTACCAAAAATAAACACAACTTGACTCTATTATGCTCCAGACTGTCTGTGCTTCTAACACAGGCATTCAACCTAAATATACAGGCAGTATCAGCTGGTGTCTCACCATCTACTATGAATGAAATCTACTATATAACTCTTGCATAGTTTTATTTATACCAAACTGTAGTGAAACAAGTGCAAAAACACACAGAGCTCCTGTGTTTCCTTGGCCAAGGTTTATTTTGGAAGGCGAGATCTTGGTAAGGAATACAAGTTTTGCTGTGTTCTATGGGAACTGCCATCTGTCTTGTTTCCAACAGTAGCCAGAGCAAGCTGCTTCAAAAGTAAGTTTCCTCAATCCTAAATCTGGCTGTTACAGAGCAACTTAATTGCTTAAGCCCAAGATAAATGTACCAAAGCCATGGAGTTTCTACTGCTTCAATAACGGATCATTTCAGATCTGACAATTTTCCCTTAATGCCATCACTAATGAAGTATAATCGTTCTGACTACAGAGCCTTAGAAGAAACAGAACAAACAATGAGGAAATAGAATAAACATTGATTTAATAACAGAACAGCACTGTGTCTTGATGGAGAAAAGGCAGCTGTGGTGAAGAAAATAAGTGAAATATCCACGTGCTAACATGACTTTGTGGCCAAATTTGATAAGAGCACGTCCCCTAACTATAGGACACAGAATGACTGGAATGAAGGGGACTAAACACTCAGTGGGCTCAGTTACAATCTTCAGAGTAAATTAGCTTGGTAGCATTTATTATATATCAATAATCTGGGGTTTTGTGACCGTACCACAAAAAGATGAACCTTTGTAATTCTGTCATATTTGTATTTGCATAAAAATTCAAAATTAAAACTTGTAATTAAAAAAGAAAAAAAAAAAAAAGTAGCAAATAGATTGGCCATCCTGTTAGGATTCCAAAGGTACCAAAGAGCTTTAGGGCTCAGTTCAAGCCTTATACTATGAATGCCTGTTGTGAACACTGAAATTATTTTAGTAATTGCCTGCCTAATAAACCATGACCACAGACTGCAGATAGTGGGTGCTCTGAACTGCACATCAAATTTCTAACCAGTGCACATAGGCATGGGAAGAATGTTGTTCTCAAGTGCACAGCTTCTACTGCAGTAATGGATCTGGGCAACAGTGAGTTTTCAGTGTCACTGAAAAATCTCTAGAGGAAGAAATCGAGCATTTATATAGCCTCTTTATTTTTTGCTGTAAAGAACCCTGGGAATGATGACAACCACTTTTGATAAGAACTGGAACATATACTTAAAAGTCAGCTGCAGTGATTGCCTTGTTACCTTTTAACTTCTCTGCCTGATGGTCACACTGACAGGTCTGACACTTTATTTAGTGGTGATTGGTAGTAAAATCTTCTCAATTACACACTTGTCACCTACCTTGCCTCGTTACTTTCCTGTGCATCTCCTCCAGGGGCAGATTCATTTCAGTAGCATTTGTTGCAAGCAGAATGCATTGGAACACAAAAGTCACACATGAAAATTGCACATTGTATTGAGTTTGGAAAGGAACAATAAACTTCCCTCATTTGTTACTAACTGAAGTCCATACAGTGCGAATCAACAGATGATCACTCTACTGTCAGAACCTGCTTGAGAAACCTAACCAATTACCCACTTATCTTCCTACTGCAGTCTTATTATGTGCAACAGATAAACATCTGAAAATATCTAAGTACGATTCCAAAGGAAAACATTACAGTAGAAAATATGTAGCAAGAGAAGAAAGTCCATGTCTCATCTTTCCTAAATGAGTGTCCTAGTTTGGACTGAGAAAATTAATTTTCTTAATAGTGGTTGGTATGGTCCTGCATTTTGGATTTGTAATGAATATAGAGCAGATTTCTTTTGTTTAGCAGGCAGGATTGCGTAGTACAAGCAGTACAGCTGGGTCAGATTAGGACATGGCAGCAATAATTTTCTTTGCTGCTTTCTGAATAAAAAAAGGAGTATGATGCTAACAAGCTTTCTGACAGGAGTGCTGGTAAACTACTTGCATTCCCAGCAAACCAAGAGCTGCTTGTGAGAAAAGGAAGAGCTAGAACAGGATAATCACACTCTTAACAGGGAGGTTTGCTCTTTCAGAGAGGAATAAAAAACCATCATTCAAGTGCACTGGGGGAACATCCCAGCGTCTCCCCAGCACTCTGATAAAGTCTATGCACTCATCTCTCTCAAATGGGATGGTGACCCCAGCTCCTCACTGCTGGGATGTGTCCTCGTCAGATGACTATTAGGTAAGGAATGTATTAATTTTGGCAAACTACTTCAGCTCAACACTGAATTAAAGCAAAACTCAAGTATTTTTTTACAGCATCCAAAACGGACAACAGAATAAAGGTTTTTCAAGGCCTAAAGAGGAAGACCATAGTGAGCCTGCTTACAAGAGAAATTACAAAAGGTCTTTTTTCCCACTCAGATGCTCTCCTGACATGTCAGAGATTCTGTTTCTTCGCATGTTGTAGGCTGCACTTGTTAGAGAAAAACGTTTCCTCCTCAGAGCTCACCTACTTCTATAACGAATTCCATTTTCAGGGGCACTGAGCATATTTAATTTTTCCTCTTGAAACTTTCCATCTTCTCATTTGAAACTTGCTTGCTTCAAACTCACTCCGAAGATGATCTTGACACTTCCACAGTTAAATTAAGAAAGTCTCACTTCTCTAGAGATACAAATGTCATTTCATCAGCCCAGCTGTCATCCCCTGCACTTTACTTGCCAACCAGCACCTTCTTGAGTGGTGCCGCTTTACCTGCTTAACCTCTCCTTCCCTGCTTTGGTGACTCAATTGCTTTCGATGGGAAGGTGTCTCCCAGTACTGAAATTTATATTTAAAATCAGTGAGAACATTCACAAATGTTCTTGGCACAAACATCTAGTGCAACAAGTGAAGTCAGTCATTACTGTCTCTTGAATGAGATGAGAATGCCAGGATTAAGGCAATTGAAAAAGACAGAGGTGAAAATCTTTTTTTCCAAATACGCCACGAAAATATCACAAAACGCTGACAACAGAACAGCCTGTAACAGATATTTTCCTGAAAAATGACATATTTTCAATATGTCACCTTAACTCTCTAGAAGGAAAAGCAAGCCTGTTACAAACAACAATTGAAGGGAAAAGTTCAATTCATTTTATGCATACAATTGTATAAGGGTCAATTTTATTTCAGCACTCAGCTCTTGGGATGATCTATTTCCTTTAGGGCTTGCACCACCTCTCTGGCTGAGCTGATAAGTGAGTGACAGCAGCGCTGACAGCTCCATTAATTGCAAAAAGAGGACGGGTGAATGTCGCGTTGCACCACCTCTGGATAATGAGCTGGATTTCTGAACGCAACCCAGATTCCTGCAGGACAAGACACAACGTGACAAGTTAGTGGTAGATGAAGCAACACATCCTGACTCGATATAAGAGTCATATCGAGGCCTTTTACTAACATACCTACTATATATAGTGCAAAGAAGGCAGAAAGAGGCAGGTTAGGGCTCTGGGCTCAGCCTCCTGCAAGCAGATGCCAGCTGCCTGCCCAAGACACCCAGATAAAATGCTGAACAAGATGCTTTGGATGCAACCATCCACCGAGGGTTAGTGGTTATAGGCCGTGCTTATTAAAAAGGTGAACAGAGAGGGTAGCTATCTTGGTTTCTACTCAAGGATCTTTCTGTCACTCCATTTCAAACCAAAACTGGAGTCCTAAGGGGAGCAGGTTGTGTTCTTGACATGCTCCAAGGATGAGAACACATCCAGGTGCATTAGGATGTGATGACAAACTTCAGTTGTATCAGAGCAACCACATCAGATTTGGTGCTTGCCTAGATGTGGGAAGCTCTCTGTTTGGGAATTTGTGCATTCCCAAACAGGAATTCAGGAATTTGTGTATTCGGTGCATTAAAATCAACATTGTTTTTCCCCAGGTAAAACACATATGTGAATCACAGCAAGATATTCTGGCATGGCCTGCTGCTATGGGTTGCCTAGAACTTTGGCATTTGTTCTCTTTTGTCTCATCTTGTTTAGCTGGTGTAGAAACCTATTTCTTCCAAGCTTTTCCTGGGAAAAAAAAATGCTTATCAGTAAAGAGAATTGCTTCCTCAGCTCATGCATTGTATGTGAAAAAACCTTGTAAATAAAAAGAATTTAACAAAAAGAAAAGAAAAAAAAATGGAGGAACACACACATTTATGTTTCTATTCTGAAGCGGTATTGAAAATGTGATTTACTGAAAAAAAAAAAAAAAAAAAAGAAAAAATAAACAAGAAAATCAACATTTTCCAGGAGAGAGTTAGGCCATTTTCTTCATGTTTCTCATGGGAAGAATTTAAACCTCTATTATTAGGTACTTAATATAGGGCTAAAGTCAAGGAGGGAACAGAAGAAGCCTCCTATTACGTGGAAGCACAGAGACCCGTACAATAGGCATAGGGACAATATTGTTTGGCATATTCCTAACTCAGATCCTTGTAGGTGCTGCAGGAGTGAAAATTCTTGTAGGATTCTTTACATTCTTTCATACAACATGCTGACAAAAAGTTCTCTCAGCTCCTGTTCTCTCCTGCGTTAACACAATTTGTAACACACTCAACAAAAACGTTATTTCCATTAAGCTTATAACTTAAGTCCGACAAAGACTCAGAAAGGCTTCTGTTTGTGAACAGGTGAAAATGAATTGAATGGGGAAGTTGGAGGTGCTACTGGTTGCCTTCTAACAGTTCTCTTATTAGATGTACTAAATATATTTCTCAAGCTGGTGGAGAGCCGAGAAAGAAGAGGGACAAAATCAAATGTTGATCTAAGAAAGGCAGATACAAGAGGTGATCTGTAGCATTAAAGAGTGAAAAAAAATTCAGAAACTGTATGGCATTAATGAGACATTGATTTAATTATCCGATGTAACCTCATTTATCACATTAAGCAGAGGAGACGTGCCCACATACAGTGGTGTTTGAAGGTCAGAGTTGGATGTAGCACACCTCCTGTACCACCCAAGTGTCCAGTCACAGTGATCTGATTTACTTAGACTGGGAAAAAAGTCACTGATAGACAGTTACGAAAAGCCTCCAACAATGACCAAGAGCCTCCATACGAATAACACAGTGCTTTATGTTGGAATTGGATCAATTCAGCCTGCTAATGATCTGAAATTTCTGGATTTCCAGTGTTTACAGGAATTAAACATCAACAACAAAAACTTATTCAGATAGTGTTATCTCCAACATTGAAGTTGGAGCCCTTATGTTTCGGGCAATTACATTGTTGCATGACAGCAGATCAGTCCCTGCCCAGTCTTTCTTGCTCTACTGCCTTTGCCTCTTTGTAATTCAGGAAGGAACTTAAATAATGATAAGGCTCTGAAAGAATTCTCAGTAGCAAATAGCTTCTCAAGGGCTCATTTATGGTCTCAGCCGTGCTGGGGTAAGACTCAAGTACCTCAAAGCAACAAGGGGATACATGCCAGCCTAAATTGTCCCTAAATTAGGAGTTCTTTGTCAGCTGGGAGTTCGGGTATCTTCCAGCATTCAGTCCTGCTCCTCTAACATTGAGTATTTTTGCCTCTAATTGGAATTTCTCTACTTTTAGTGTGAAATTATTCATTTAAAAAAAATTAAGCTTTTAATATCGCTTCCTCTTTTGTTTCCCAATTTATCAAGAGCTTGTGAAAAGTGCCTTGCAAGTGTTTATAGTTGTTTCAAGTTTTAAATGGTGCATGGGGAGCTGTTATACTTTCCTAAGTATCTCTTACTTTAATTGAAGCTCCTATTTAAAGAAAAAGCATATCAGGACCCACGTTGGTTAATTCCATCACCCTCTGTTCCTTCAGGAACAGTGAGAAAGGCACCTCCAGAGCCTCCCTGCTTCTGTACCATGTCAGGAGCACAGCTGAGACCCTGCTCCAATGGACCTTCATCCACGGGAGCCTCAGATAGCCTGGAATACCACAAAGCAGTGCTTTGCAGTCCCTAAGCCCTCAGCTCAGTGAAGGGGCAGGAAAGCATCCAGCACCAACACCCACCCACACAAGTGGCAGTCAGGCAAGTTTGGGATCGGCCGCTGTGCCGGATGCTTGTGCATGCCTTGGAGTTGAACACCGATGCTGGAAATTAAAACCCACTCACAACTCTTTTAGTAAGCCCAATTCAAGTATGTTTAAACTTCCTTTACAGTGACTGCACAGTAGATTCAGTCTGAAAGATGTTTTCTGCTACAGAGAAGGGCATTATGCTGTTTTGGCTCCATTACATGCAGAACAGAAAGAAGTGAAGTCTTAATAAAGTTCTTATATTCCTTCTCTTGGTCTCCTTCACACTCACTTGTTATCTTTCAAAGTTTCCTCTGAAATAATTTATAAATGCGTTATTATTACTTTTTTTTTTTTTTTTTTTTTTTTTTTTTTTTTTTTTAAGTTAGTGCAGTAATTACAGACCATTTCTCACACAAAGTGGCCAAAGCTCAGGGAAGCTGCCACTCCTTTCAGAAGCAGGAGGGAGACTGCAGGCAGTGTTCCTACTGATGCAGGAGATCCAGGCTGCACGTGCATCAGAGTATTTGCATGGCACACCAATAACACAAAAGGAAAAAGTCTAGAGAGTATGCCAGCAAGTGCTTAGGGAGAATGCAATACTTTTTACTTTCTCACCTGTTAATTACATTTTTGCTTCAGTATCCTGCCTTACTCTTCAAGTTCTGTTTCTTCTGTAGAGTACTCAGGCAGCAATGGAACATCATTAAATACACAACATTTTTTCTTATACTAATTGTACAAGTGAGAGAATGTCTCTGGTGTCCCTCTGCTAAACCATCCTGTATCACATACTCTTTCCAGTGACCCTGTTCTAGGTAGGATGTGCAGCACAGGCAGTGTGTACAGCAATACACAGATTAAACAAAAACAGTTCATGGTTGGAAAGTCACCCTTTAGTCCTCAGTCAGTGGCAATGAAGAAAGACAGCCCTAGGTCTTAGCAGCTGGCTTTAAAACAAATGACACCCCTGGCAATTATCTGAGCGTCTGGAGCATGGCTGTGAGTTGGTAATGTATCCACTTCAGAGAAGGGGATTCTCATAGAATCCCTTGTAAAAGCAGTGCTGTTCCCCCTTGTGCACAGCAAGCATTAGATTTGGGTGGCAGAGGCTGAAGTCCACTGTTAATGATAATCCTCGCCTCTTTCACCAAGGCAGGAAATTCCACACCTGTCATCAAAGCAACACATGGAATGAATAAACAGAGCTTTTTGTCTTTTTAATAGATGGATTAGAGTAAAACAAGCTGTGTGCATCTCAAAGACTGAGATATTATATTAATGCCAGCCTTGTGAGAGTATAAATAAGCTGATGCAGTTTAATAGTAAGCATAATTTCCTAGGCCAACATAAGTTTAATTACTTACTGGTTAAACCATATTTGCTGTAGATTCCCAGCCACTCTGCTGGTCTGCAGGACAGAACAACTGCAACAAACACCCCAGCATCTCACAAAATATGGGAAAGTATCAGCTGCCATTCAACAGTGTAGAAAAAACACAGTAGTGAAACTAATAAATAAATACAAACAGGTTTAGGACATTGTCCTTTGAAACACGGTCCTCTGGGTTAAAGATATGAAGATTCAGGTTTTAATAATTCTGGCATACAAGGAACCTTTCCTCTCCCCTGTGTAAGTGCTTCAGTTCTTGTTCCTAGCTACATAAATCACAGTCAGGGTAAATGCATTACAAGTTAAGGGAAGGAAATATCATCATCTCTTAAGCAGACTCTGTGAGCAACGGCTTCACACATACATACCAAAACACTATACAACACAGAATAGGATACAGTGTTTTACAAACAGTCCAGACCAAATTCATGTTAATCTATGAAACCCTTGATTGCTTACCCTCAAAATATATTTAATGTTTTTTCGCCTATAAACACCTATTTTGTGACTTCATTGTGCATTTCTCCCATTTTTAAGTGCGTATCAGTGATTGGCAAGAAAGAACAGAATGCAGTGCCCAAACCCAAGAGTGCCAGCCACAAGACCCATGGATGACCAGTAGTACCAAGGCAAAGCTGTACTCCTGAGAAACAGGAAAAAACGATGATATAATTTGATGAAGAAGAGTTGACAGAGCCCATACATGCTGCTGACATGTAACATCTCTCTCATGACAGAAGATGTACCTGAAAGTGGGTGGCAGAGATATTACAATGTTGACCATACTGTCCACATTTCATGATCACAAATTGGTTTCCAGTTGACAAAGCTCATTTTTCAGTGCAGCACCATCATCTTCAAGCCTTTGCCAAACAGTTATAACTTCATCAGAGCATCTGGGAATACATTTAACAAAATTGCCTTTTGCAGAAGTGAGATAGTACCAAAGCAATACAATTCTGAAAAAAAAAAAAAAACAAAAAACAACAGCACAGACAGAAGGAGAGAAGTTATCTGGAAAATAGAGAGAAAAACTGGCTCTCAATTTTCTAGTAAAATACCTCAGTGCATTATAGCATGCCCATTATTATTATTATTATTTTTTTTTAGGAATTACAGTAAAATAAAATTACCAGAGTTCTGCAATGTGTGCAACACCATTTCATTAGAAGGATAAAAAGCCAAAACCGTACTTTGTCATCAATGAATTAAGTATGAAGACAGCTTCTAGGTGACCTTTAATTTTGAATTCCTCATGAAATCAGACATACAAGATATTCCTATTTGAAGAGGTGTGTACAATTCCTGAAGCTGTGTCTAAACACACATACATGCACACATGTGATAAGCTCACAATTCTTTAATGCTTTCTTCCAAATAAAAAAAAGCCTTCTCATACATCTCATCAGAAACTTAAAACCACGCTTGGATTATGTGATAAAACACTTCAAGGCAGAAAATACCAAAAGTAAATTTGCATTTTGTGCATTACTGTATAATCTTCAATTAAGGGTTCATATTAAACTAATAAATAAAAATAATCTGGTTTATCTTTTGCAGCTGTGGATGATTTGTGCACAGTTGTTGTGCACACATTAGGGTAATATAGCCCATGATATGTCTTAATATACAAAACACATAACTTCTGAGAATTGTTACTTGAAACTGAAATTAAGCAAGACAAAAAACAGTTTGTGGTGGTAAGCACAAGTGGAATGCAGTGACATTGGCTGTTCAATGTGGTCTGCAGTAAAATGTGCCTGATAACTGACTTGGTCTCTTTGTCTCAGCTCAATGAAGCTGTAAATAAAGACCTCAAGTGTTCTCTTCAAGATAGCCAAAGAGCTGGACCCAACATAGCTATCAGATATTTCAATTCTATAGGACTCAAATACTATGTCAGACCACTTTATTACCCAGGCACAGTGGAGAGTTACGATCCAAGCAAGAGGTTTATGCACCCAAGAGAAGTCGTCATTGTCATTTAGTTCAGTCACAGTTGGACTTGATGATCTTCAAGGTCTTTGCATCTGAGCTCTTCTAGAACAGCAATGTTTTCTATTAATGACTACTGGAATTTGACCAGTATCAACCTCTCACCACTGCACGCTGATCTCAGTTCACGAACAGTGTGTGTAAACATCAGATTCATTATCAAATTCATATCAGGAGAGAGGGAATATAATGTTTGGTTTTTGCTTAAGCATTTGATAATGGGAATGACGTTCTCTTTGTACCAAACATTAAATTAACAAAAGATTCAAGAATTCACTGTGTATGGAGTATTAAAAAGGAAAAAAAAAAAGCCCAAATATCCAATGGATCAGCAACAGAGAACTAAGTAAGAACAAAACATTTTTACCTGCAAGTAAAAATATGTAATACATATCATACACAATATCTTCCTTAGATGGGGACTAATTTACTAGAGCATCTACTTCACATTTGTGGTCAACAACCCCTTGTGGTTGTTAATGACAGCTGAAGGGCTTTTCCTGCATGACAGGTGAAGACTGGAACAGGGCTTGGAGATGATGGCATTGAGATCCTGACTCCTGCTGAGGTCTGAATGGAAAACCTGAGGCGAATCTCTCTGTGGGAACTAAAAAGAGAATTAACAGGCCAGAGGGCATTGTAGGTTTTTCTACGAACCAATCTTATTAAACATTTTTACAGTGACCATGGCACAGTGACACGGTCCACTAGAAATGTTTTAAGAACATTTGCTGATGATGCAGCGGTCAGAAACATCATTAATAAAGATGAGGATCAGGACAACCTGAGAAAGGATCTAACATCCAGAGCAAAGAGTCATGCACATGTGAAATAATTGGATTTTCTGCCAGACAATAATGGCATTCCTTAGGTCACCACAGTTGGTAGCAGAAGTGAAGAGTTTGCTGTGAACCACCAGTGTGGTGCAAAGGCGAAAAGGAAAAAACAGAAGCTCTGACATGTAATGCAAAGTGTTCCCAAAGGAATTACAAAGTAAATGTCATTCTGCTGGCACAGTTTGTTCTTGCCTTCACAAGGAAGATTACTTCAAACCAGAACAGACAGAATCTGGTAAAACACAGTATCTATTTTAGCAAAGGAAGCCATTAATAAAATAAACATTGAGGGGAGACAGGTTTGTTCCCCAAACACAAAAATATGTTTAAGAGTCCAAGAAGAAAACTAACTTCTACATTAAAGAATGTTGCTGGCACAACAGCAACAACAAAAATGGTATAAATTAGCCAGAGATACACCAGAAATCATATTTCTATCAGATAAGTGAGGCTCTGGATCAGGTTTCCAATAAGTGTAGTAGGACAAAAAAAGTAACTGATTGAATTTATGTGGGATCAGGATATGAAAATAGATGTATGAGACATAACCATACGGAAGAGTGCCAGCAGTAACAGGAAACTGGCTTCAAGGGATAGAAATCCTGCAGGTTCTGAATTCCATCTCTTTAGAAGACGCTTTAAAAAAATGTTCTATGGCCCAAGAAAAAATGATTAATACTAATTACGGAATACATCTCTGGTACAGCAGGAGACAAAAATCTGCACAACAAAGTAAATAGCCCATGTAAGATCATTCTTATTTAGTAGTATCCTGGTAACTACAACAACAAATTTCCATTGGTTTCTACTTTAAAGAAAAATTTTCTGTATTAAATGAAAGCTAATATACTCTAGTGCAAATGTGATTTTCGTGGAGCAAGCATCAAAATCTTGACGATGATGAGGGCGCAGATTGGAATGCATCCTGTACCAAATCCAGAAAAAAATAGAGAAAATGTAAAATTTATCAGCATTATTCTATGAAAAAAATATTTAGTTTGTGTGATCATTAAAAAAAAAAAAAAAACAAAAACCAATAATCAAACAATAGGTAAGTAAATGTTTCAATTTATAAGCTACAATGCCAATTCCAAAATCCCCAACCACCAAGATGTTTCTTCACCTGCTTGCAGCAACTTAAAAGCATCTTTTAGGACAGGAAATAATTTCCTTTAGGCCTGTTGTTAATCTCTTATCCCAAACCATCTTTCAGAGCCCTCTGTCATGCCATGCTCCCTATCTTCTGCTGTGCTCCCTCATGCTTTGTTTGCTTACCTAGCACCAACCTACTGGACCTGCCCCAGCTGTGGATGGGAGCACAGTGCTCTTCACAAACTCAAGACAATATGCAACAGTTGAGCTGTGTTTGTTCATCTCAACTGCAAAATATGACTTTTATAATTACTCTGAATCAATTAAAACAGCAGCCCACCTGTTATTCTCAGTGGCCATCAATTTAAAAAGTGCTCTTGATTTAGTATATTTTCATTTTTGGTCATGTGTTTGAGAATATTTGTTCCAGCAATTTTACTAAACCCTTTTTTCCTTTTTGGCAGCAAAGCACAAGCTGTAAATCGTCCCCAATCTTCATTTCCTTTCAAAGCTCAAAGAAAGGACTGCTCCTGCCCTCCATGTAAATCAAAGCTTAGTAAAGAGCAAGTCTGCTAATCTGAGAAAACAGATGACACTAACTATACAATTGGATCATTACAGATTCCAAATCATAACTTCTTATTGGTCACAGACAGAAACTTCTGACAATATTTACAAAGAAAGTGAGAGAAGAGCCACTATACCATGAATACACTCAATAATCCAACAAATCTAGGAATGCATTGTGAAGAGCTCATAGAGCACTTGATTCATAGAATTGTTTGAGTTGTAAGAGTCCCATAAAGGTCATCTATCCAACTTCCTAGTAATGAACAGGGATGCCTACATTTAGGTCCTAAGTGAGGTTGCTTAGAGTCCCATCCAGCCTGACCTTGAGTGTCTGCAGGGACAGAGCATTCACCTCATCACTGGGCAATCTACCAGTGCTTCACTATCCTTATTGTAAAAATATACCTATCTTACATCCAGTCTAAATCTCCCCTATTTTAGTTTGAAACCTCTTCCCCTTGTCCTCTCATAACAGACTCTGCTAGTGTCTGTCCTCTTCCTTTTCACAGCCCCCCCCTTGCCCCGCCTTCTGAAAGGCTGATCTCAGGTCTTGCTGATGTCTCCTCTTCTCCAGGCTGAACAGCCCCAGCTCATTCAGCCTGTTCTTCTAGGTGTTTTTTATCCCTTGTATCATTTTTGTGGCCTTCTTCTGTAAGCACTCCATCAGGTCCTTTCTCCGTTCTTCCACAGCTAGTCCTTCCATTCCATTTCCACATGGATTGAGCCTTCCCTTGGTGACAACAACTAACTCTATGTCTGTCCAGACATATCCCAGGACTTTCTCAGACATATCTGGCCCCACTTTTAGATACACACCAACCCAACTGAAGGAAAGACCCTTCGTTTCTCTCCTGCAGATGCTTATTACTGCTGGCTGATGAAACATGAGGTATCTCATTCACCAGTCTGTCTCCAATGGGTATAACTCAACTTATCTCCATAGGGACTTTGTCACACTGGCAGTGTTGAGCAAGTAACCTTGAGTAACCTTGTCACTAGCAGGAGAACCACAACCACTC